>NW_020528654.1:0-325000 GCF_003368295.1 Carassius auratus | reverse complement strand
CACTCGTTAAAGTTTCCACACTCTTGTGAGATACATTTTATCCATAACCTTTTGTGTATTCGAGTGACCAAATCACTGAGAAAGAGAGTATAGTGAGAAAACTAACGTTTACAACGCATATACAATTCAGAATACAATTGTTAAAGTATTTTTTTTTTGTTAAATGTTGATTTGTAAATTATATTTTTATTACTCCGTTAGATTTAGTCATCGTGTTCGGATAGCCGATGACACAATTCACATTTTTATTTTTAAGACTCCTGTAAGTCCATGCTAACTCTCGCGTGGGAAAGAGAGCGGGGTGAGCGCATTCTATTAATTTAAGAAAAATTATAAAACATTTGCCCCAAACTTTTTTATTATTTTGACAAAACACAACACGGCGACATTAAAGAATGTTATCAGTTCCTACGGCCATCTTCTTCGATTCAAATAAAGCAATATCTCTAGTGTACGTGTGTATGTGCTAAACATCTTTGCTTCTCCACTTCTCCAGATTTGTTAGATGGGCTACCGTTGTAATACAAACACATTTGAGAACTACGACGTTCTCACTTTTGTAACGGTTATAGAAAAATGCCGTACACACTTTTGCATTTCATAATTCAGTGATTTTAGCTGTAATGGTCACATAAGACAAAAATTGTCAATGTGTGACTCGTAAACATGTATAATTTTATTTATTTATTTTTACCAGAAATAGTTGACCGATCTGTTGATACGTTGTCTTGCAGTTTTCTGATGAAGAGTTTTCTCTGACTGCGGTCAAACATACACTGCCTGTTCATAGAAATTTTACAGCATAACAATATCGCCCCTACATCTAGAGCTCTTGTTCATATAGCCGATGACCATATTCACATTGTTTCAGCATTTGCCGCTTGACATTAAAGAGTAGGCCTATGCGTACTCCCCTTTGGTCGTAAGCATTATCATCTACCGTGCGCTGAGATTTTTCTGCTTTGTCCACTGTTGACGGATTTGCTAGAGGGACTATGTCGCCTTGTTGTAACGTGATTACGTTTAAGATCCATAAGATTGCACTACATTCACCTGAAAAGGTTATAGATATAGTCTTTTATACAGGAAATGTGTATCAGAATAACAATTACCTAATAGTGAAATCCACTCTTCTAAACTATTGTGAAAACTTTTAATGTTGATCTGGCCCACCAGCCGTGTCTCTTTTTCATTGTTTTTTAGATAAAGACTGTTCTCAGAGTTTGGTCAAACAGACAAAAACATGAACAAAATAGAGTACAGGATGATTGAATGATTGTCAAGAGAGTGTTTAAACTGAGATTGTGATGCACTTTAGAGCTTTTTCTGGTCTACCTGTGTCACAAAGACAAATAATAGCCACTACCTCGACTTTTAAAATGAGCCTTACCATCTTCTGTTATGACTCTTATACTTAATACAAACCCATCTACTACACTAAAGTTAGACATTAAAAGTCATGGATGTCATGGATGTGGTATTTTGATCGTATGCATCTCTAAACAGTACTTCAATTAATAAACCGCTGTTGATAAGTCGTTCATTTAAGTGAGAGGCGGGATGATTTTGACCGTTTTAGTCAGTGATCGTGCTTAAGGTCTGATCCGGAAAACGTGCTACAACTGTAACTGTGCTGTCACGTCTAAATAACCCGCTGTTCTTTAAGAAAACCTCGAGGCGAGCAGTTTCTGACATCTATTAATTCACTTCATTTTTTTCACCAACGCAAATGTTTTGTTTAGCATACATGTTAGTCTTAGTCAGTTACATAGGTGTCACGCATGAAGTTTATAGTTATTTTAAATAATTATGATAGAGTTACAGGTTTAGGTTAGTGGGGTGCCTGTAAGTGGTGAAAACTTCGAGCATCAGAGACGACGGTGTTACTCAAACAGCCCATATCTTTATCTTTTAACAAAAACTGTTGTATTACGCGTTACTAAGACAAAATCTGTAACAGCGTTCATTAATATGTTGAAATGAAAATAAACATACAAAACTTTATAATGACCGTGAGTTCAATATAGCCTAACACCGCATAGACAAATGTTTGTTCTAACGCTTTCACCCTAAAATTGCGAGATTTCTTGACTTCGGCGTGTTTAACGGACGCTAGAGCGAACTGTAAACCACACACTTTCTCATCACATTACGCTAAGAAACTGCACATGGTTAAACCTATTACACCATAAACTGTCTAAAGTTGTTAATGTACAAGCACAGTAAACTATTTCTACAAAAAATATCATTGCACTACTGTTTTTGCATATAATACATCGTTCAACAATACTTTTGCACACTCATTCGACTGTATTTATTACCGCCGTTCTCGCGTTCCTGCTGTTCGTAATGTATATATAATCTTTCATTGCTCCGTTCATAATGTACATACGATCCCTACATTGCATTCATATTTATATTCTGTATATACTCTGATCAATAGTGTATATAGCAACTACACTGTATATTCTGTATATCATAGCTTTACTTACTCTGCACCATCTTTAATGGTTGAATACGATCGAGGGTCTTTCTTCTAAAAGATAAAACAACTTCATCTAAACTTCACAGTCTATACTGTGACAAACAAACGAGCTCCTCAGCATAGATTTAAAGCAAAATCAATATTTTTTATTTTTTATTTTTAAAACATACAGAAAGACTTTGGCATCATGTTTCATTGTGTGTGTGTGTGTGTGTGTGTGAGAGAGAGAGAGAGAGAGAGGGAAAGAGAGGGAGAGAGAGAGTGTGTGTGTGTGTGAGAGAGAGAGGGAGAGAGAGAGAGAGACAGTGTGTGTGTGTGTGTGTGTGTGTGTGTGTGAGGGAGAGAGAGAGAGAGAGAGAGAGAGAGAGAGAGAGATGGTATTAAAACTTTGAAGATCGTGCTAAAATAAGAACTTTAAAGAATCTAAAGTGATTAATGCATAACGCATCTAATATAATATAATCATATATATGATATGATATAATATGATATAAATAATTATTTATTATATAATATTATATAAAAATATAAATATTTTAGGTAATATATATCATAATTTTGTTGAATTAAGAATCAACGGACATCAGATGTAGTGGGGGTACTGATTATTCAAATATTACATAAATGTTAGCTTTGAAATAATGTACACCATTGACTTAGATCATGCGGTCTGGAACTCCACCCTCGCCTGCGCGGGGTGTGTGTGAAGCAGCCCCTCAGGTCTCACATACATTTCACTACAAGGACCTGTGAGATTCTGTTTATGATTTAATAATTTTTATTTTATTTTTTAAGTCGTAAATTTTATTTTGGGGATATTTCATTCATGTTCGGACATCTCTCACCGGTCTAAAAATGTAAGGGATAATTTTTTATATGTATCATCAGAAATGTTTATTGTATATACTATGCTATCACATTTAAAATAAGTTATCTTTTTTTAAAAAAAGAAGAGTATGGTGTGTTTTATAAGTTTGATTAACTTAAATGTTGAATACTTTTTTTTTGTTTAATGAATTGCTTTAGTAGCCTGATGTCATTATATAATTATTTATTTCCATATTATTTAACCCTGGAGTCTGAGTGGGTTTTGTGGGACTGGAGATATTTTGGCAGCCCTCAGACGTTGGTGTTTTTCATTATCCTAAAACGTATTAATGGCTAAAAGTCTGAATATCCATAATATGTGATCAGCATGATTGTACATGTCTGTAATTTTGAGAAGGCTGCGTTTATGATTAGTTTTTGTTTAAAATATGTTTAAAACGTGTTTGTATATGTTGTATAAGTATTGGTTGAATACATGATTAAAAAATTAATGATAAATTATTTGCTTTGCTTTAGTAACACATCTGTTACTGCAATGTGTTTTATAAGTTTGATAAACACGTTTAAAATGTATGTTCCGGTTTAGTAACATGCCGTCATATATAATTTTATATTTTATTTATTTTATATTTTATTTATTGATCGCTTAAAAAACTAAATTTAATTAAAAATGTACGTCCTTGCAGCATTTTATTGTGTGGTGGTATTGTAGGTGTACGGTTAAAATAAATAATTAAACAGCTTTTTGAAAAAGATCAGTTATACTTCCGTTTACTGCGTTGGAAGGGTTTAGGGCTGATACAATAATCATTAATATGCCTTGCGTATGAATTCCACCGGAGGAAGCCGTTTCACTAAGACCGGTAGACCCGTGCATTCCTAACCGGAAGCGCATACACCCCCGCGATGTCGTGTTCATAGATGACAAACGGATAACGCGATGGCAAAATGTTGATTTAACGGAGCAGAATTGTTTTTTGTTTTTTTTTCTGAAATCCTATACATAGCATTGTAGCAGGGAAAGCTAAGCATGCATCACAGGATGTCGTCATATTTTCAAAATAAAAGTATTTTTTCATACAAAACAGTCTGGCTGTGATTGGGACATTAGACGCGTTGATATTTAGTCAAATAACACATACTTTATGAATATAGTGTTAAAATTTTGATCAATGAATAGTTTTTTTTTATTTTTTATATCACTATCAGCAGATTACTGCGTAATCTGCTTAACATGAAGAAAATTACAGGAATGAAATGTAATGTGGTTTTAAAGGCATCATAGACTGTAAAAAATTAGACCATATTCTTCGTTCTGTTCAATTATAGATACGTTTGGTTTTAATTAACAAATGGCTTTGAAGATATTAAGATTGGTTAGTAAATTCCGACGAGTGTGCACTGTGGCGTGCAAACGCAGACGCTGGATCAAAGGTGTGTGAAAACATCCCTTTTCTGCTTTTTCTGCTCTTTTCTGGATCTTGTTTTATCTGAAACAGTCGGTTTCAATATATTTTTTATACAGTTTAATTTATAACCTTTTTTAAAAGCACAGAATGTTTTTTCAACCTTAGTTAAATTGCTTTACATTATATAAATTATAGAATCTTTTATATATAAATGTGAAATAACTAAAATGTGTTTTAGATTATATAAATTATATAATGTTTTATATATATAAATGTTAAATAATTAAAATGTGTTTTAGATTATATAAATGATATAATGTTTTATTTATATAAATGTGAAATAATTAAAATGTGTTTTCAACCTTTAATTGTTTGAGATTATATAAATTATAGGATGTTTTATATATATATATAAATGTAGAACACACCGATCCCATTTATACACTGCTCAGGAATGTAATGGGAGGGGGGAGAAGCCGTATAACCACACACACACACACATAACCGTATAACTGAGATAAACTTCAAACAAGTTAACTGGCACAAACTTCAAACAACCTAACTAACACAAAGTTCAAACAGCTTCTGTCAAAACCACATGATCGATGCGTGGGGAGTCTTTCATGTACCGTAAAAACTAGCTGTCAAAACCATGATTTAGAACTAATTAGGTCAATAGGGTAAAACTTTCTGTCAAAACCATATGATCGATGTGTGGGGAGTCTTTCATGTACCGTAAAAACTAGCTGTCAAAACCATGATTTAGAACTAATTAGGTCAATAGGGTAAAACTTTCTGTCAAAACCATATGATCGATGTGTGGGAAAGGTCATAGGTTAACCCTTGAACTCATTTGTTCCGCCCATCCATCATAAGGTCACCGGAAGTTCAACCTGTCAAAAGGTCAAAGTCATAAATCATCATGACAGAAGCTATAGTATATTTACTACTCCTGACCTAGATGCATCCAAAGCCGCATCTAGAGCCCTAACATTCTTACTGTCCTCAATTTAAGTTTGGATGCGTGTCTCTAATTCTGAAATCTTCTCTGTCAGTCGAACTATTTCCCTGCATTTCCCACATGTGAATGCCTCATCTGCGACAGAGATAGATAAACTGTACATGTGGCAAGAGGTGCAACTAACAATAGCAGGAGAAGCCATTACTCACCATGCTTGATGAAATATTCTTACCACATTTGTTTGATGAACTTGTGAAAAACTGAAGCGAGAGAGAGGAGAGGAGAAAAGAAAACAGTGATGGGTTCGAATGAAAAAGCTAATGACAAGCTAAAGAGTACTGCACTCACGGATATAAAATAAAAGTGAACAATCAAAATTAATCTGATAAGATTGATCGATAATATCAGAAATTTGGTGTGAATGAAGTTATATTTTATCTCTTTAAAAAAGAGAGAGTGATAGTAAGATAAAGATTAAAGAGAAGAAAAAAAAAAACAGCTACACAGAGCTACGATCAGCTACAGCAAGGCCAGCAGGCCAACAGGAAGCAGAGAAAACACTGTCCAACAGCGACACCCGCCCAAACTCACCAAGTGTGAAAGAACTGCAAGCTCAGTATGTGCAAGTGTAAGAAACATTACTGTAATTCAGATTTTCTACAGTACTAACAAATAATATGTGAATGACATTTACTCTTCAGTACATACAATGTATGTGAATCAGAAGTACATACAGTAGGCCTAATTGTACCCTACAGTATAGCACTGTCTCTGTACAACTTGCAAACTTCTAAATACAGTACATTGTATTTCTACACAGACTATATTTGACTTGGAATAATTGGACAGACCCCATGAGTTCATCTTTGTTGATGAAGCAGGCTTCAATCTAACGAATAGGAGAAGGAGAGGCCGAAACATGATTAAATGGCCCAGTCCAGCGGGCCATTGTTTTAGTCCCTGGTCAACAAGGTGGCAATGTCAATATCTGTGCTGCTATCAGCAACCATGGTGTTCTGCATCACCATACACTCAGGCCATATAATTCCCAGCTTCTTCTAAGATTTATTGCAAATCTAAGAGATATAATATTAGAATAGCAGGTTCAAGAGCTAAATGAGAATCCCATTCCCACCTATGTGATTGTGTGGGACAACGTCAGTTTTCACCAAGCTGCTCAGGTAAGGGAATGGTTTAACATCAATGGTCAGTTTATGAACCTGTACCTCCCTCCATGCTCGCCTTTCTTGAATCCGATTGAGGAGTTTTTCTTCTCTTGGAAATTGAAAGTTTATGATAGACAACCTTACACAAGAGTAAATCAGCTGCAAGCCATGGATTTAGCCTGTGGTGATATAGGTGAGGAATCATGTCAGGGCTAGATACGGCATACAAGAGGATTCTTCACCCATTGCCTGAGGAGGGACAATATTGCTTGTGATGTCGATGAAGTGCTCTGGCCTGACCCAGTCCAAAGACAAGAAGCACATTGATCATCACCTGTTTACTCCTTTTGATTTTTGATTTGATATTACAGTAAATTGTAGGTTGTATACTGTACAATAAACAAATTGTTTGGCCCTGAACATTGTCCTATCCATTTGTGAACGGTACTGACTGCTCAATAGATTTTGAATGGTTGCCTGTTCATATCAAGAAATAACAATAATTACAGTATCACAGAGACCAAGAACAAGTTTATGAGATGCAGGGAACAGTACTGTAAAAATAGGGGTAGAAGGAGGAAGAAAAAAAATCATGCAAAGTGCAAAGCAGAGTAATTTCTGATCAATTTTGAGCTACTATGATAGAACATGTTTTCGTCCATCCAAAGACAACTGACAGAAAAAATATGAACTTTGTTTTGAGATAAAAAATTTACTTCTCCCTGAGAACTATGTTTTTGACAAAAGTATTTTCTATTTGTTGGTGTATTGTTTACTGACTGCTTTATGTATATCATTTTGATCACTTTGTTTGTGATTTGAGAGAAGTATTTGATTTTGAACACAGGTAAAACTGTTTTGAGGCGAAAGTTTCATTTTGCAAGAGGAGTCAGAGGTTTTGTAAATGTGCTTGAAGATGAGGTTTTGTGTTCAATGTTTTCAGAAAATGGAGCAAGGTTTCAGCAATTGAGAAAAACTGTAATATTTAAACACATAAATAGAAACATTTTCAGTGCTTCATTTTGCGGTAACATTTAACTTTTTGTTTAATAGAAGCTTGTGTTTAGATAGCCATGTTAATTGTTTTGAGAACAATTGAATTTCTTTGGAGATCAAATCGTGTCAAATCGACAGAGAAAACATGGAATTCTTCTGCTAAAAGTTATTTATTTTTTGAGCTGTTAATCATTGTTGTGGTTATTTTAGTTTAAAACTGAATATAATTTAACAAGAAAAATGTTAGTAATTTCACACTAAAATCACACATATTATTTACGAATTGTAGCCATGCTGTTGAACACGAAATATATAATTGTTTACATCCATTCACATATAAATGTACAGTTTCCTTCAACAGTTTACACACATTTTCAAAACGTTGCCTATTTTTTTTTTTTTTCAAAAAGTCCAAGAATTTAAATCTATTGGTGACCTTTTAATTAGGTAGTAAGTATATGTATCTCCTTAGAATTGTGAATTATCCATATCTAGGGTATTACTATGCCATGTTGAGTATTCATCTTCTATACAAGTAGTTTTTCTTTTGAAAATCTAATAAAAGGATTGCAAGTCCAAGTCCAAGGATTGCACACACAAAAAGCAAAATGCTTCACATCTCTAGCAAAATTAAGCACTGCGTTCAGAATATCACATCTCAAAATGCATCTCAAAAGCAAACATTTCTAAACAGCTTTGCTATAATATTAATTCCTGTTAGATTTTTGTGTGTTACACAAAGAATTGTGTGCTGTGTTTGCAAAAAGTGTTTTATGAAATTTAAGGCCAAGAATTAGTAAATGGTTTTAAATAAATATTTTGTATTGTTCTATTTTTTGAGTGTCAGGAATCAGAAACTGTATGACAATTAAATATATCGTAAGCAGTTGAAAAAAAAAACTGTAATGACAATGTAATGCAGTATCTTACCATTTTATAGAAGACATGAGAGACAAATGTTGTGGTAAACAGCAATATGCCACAAACACTGTCAAATTAATTTATTGAATCTTGAATATTCCTTCAATGTAGAAAACATCCCAGCAATTGCAATCATTATGTTCCTGGAATGTCAAAAAACTTTCTTTAAACTGCTTCAGGGCAATGAATGTTTAAAATGAAATATAATTAATTTGGCTTGGCTGAATTCCTAGAGCTTGCAGAGTTTAATGTAAATATAATTTACAGTGTGAGTTAACTCCTCTTGTTGGCAGTCATACAGAGCTAAGCAAACCATCATTTAGAATCACTAACCCTAAATCTGGGCATGCAACAACATGCCTGCTCTTTAGATTGCCAAAATTCTCCCCTCAAATGATACTGAGTATACACCATCCTTTTTTTTTGCCCGTTAACATTGTCACTTTGAACATATATCATATAGGTTGGGTGACCTTATGCGCTGTTCATACGAGACACATACCAGCCAGGATTTTATTATTTCCTAAAATATCTAGATTTATGCTGTTTGCACTGTGCAGGTTGGTAGTTGTGTGACATTCAGGAGAGCTATAGAGAGCAGAGCAGATGGGTACTTATGCTTCTGAATCGCTCCTACATCTACTTTGGTGTCTTTTTTGATTGGTGCGCAGTGATGCTTCAAGTCAAATGATTATAAACGATTCTAAACCATACCTGCATATTAGTGGTCAAACTGCTTCGGATGGTTCAGGCAATATTAAAATCCTGGCCAGGACATGTCCCGTATGAATGGCATATATAGCCACCCTACATATAGGCTTCATGGATTCTGTCTTGACTTGTTTCTAATGGGAAATCAATGTAACCATATGTAACAATAAAAGTTTGTTTTTTTCTTTTTTTATCATTGATTGCATTTTATAAATAATTCAGACACTCAGTTCAGTTTAAAAAGGTTCCTTTTTTCTGTTGTTGTATGTTTTTTTTGTTTTTTTTTTCCAAAGGCTTATAGTAAAAAATTGCTCTTTGCATGCAAAATCTTTCCTTCTGTAAAGTAGTAGACTCGACTCATTTGCTGATTAGATGGCAAAGGAAGCACAACGTTTCAGTTGCTGATTCAACACAGCATATGTGACAATTAAAGGCCTTGAATTCTTACCATCTGTTGAAATCCTTTTTTAAGTGAAAGAAGTATGGAGTATTAGTGTTGCTCTCTAAGGTCAGTATCACTGTCACTGAAATTTACATTACATTTACATTTATTCATTTAGCAGACGCTTTTATCCAAAGCGACTTACAGATGAAGACAGTGGAAGCAATCAAAAACAACAAAAAGAGCAATGATATATAAGTGCTATAACAAGTCTCAGTTAGGTTAACACAGTACACGTAGCATGGGATTTTAACTAATATAATAAATAAAAAGAAAACCGATAGAATAAAAAAATAAAAGAATAGAGCAAGCTAGTTAGAGGTCTTTACACATACACACACATACATATACATATACAATTGCATAATAAATGAAAAGAAAATAGAATACAAAAAGATTAGAAAGGTAGTTAGATTTTTTAAAGAACAGAATTAGAATAGTGAGTGTTAAAGTTAGAGGGTCAAATAAAGATGGAAGAGATGTGTTCTAAGCCGATTCTTGAAGATGCTCGGATTGAGTTGGGGAGTTCATTCCACCAGAAGGGAACATTTAATTTAAAAGTCCGTAAAAGTGACTTTGTGCTTCTTTGGGATGGCACAATCAAGCAACGTTCACTTGCAGAACGCAAGCTTCTAGAGGGAACTTAAGTCTGAAGTAACGAATTTAGGTAAATGGTTGCAGAGCCAGTGGTAGTTTTGTAGGCAAACATCAATGCCTTGAATTTTATGCGAGCAGCTATTGGAAGCCAGTGCAAATTGATAAACAGAGGTGTGACGTGTATTCTTTTTGGCTCATTAAAAATTAATATTGCTGCCGCGTTCTGAATTAATTGTAAAGGTTTGATAGAATTTGCTGGAAGACCTTCCAAGAGGGCATTGCAATAGTCCAGCCTGGACAGAACAAGAGCTTGAACAGGGAGTTGTGCAGCATGTTCCGAAAGAAAGGGCTTGATCTTCTTGATGTTGAATAAAGCAAATCTGCAGGATCGGACAGTTTTAGCAATGTGGTCTGAGAAAGTCAGCTGATCATCAATCATAACTCCAAGGCTTCTAGCGGTTTTTGAAGGAGTTATGGTTGATGTGCCTAACTTGATGGTGAAATTGTGATGGAACGATGGGTTTGCTGGAATCACAAGCAGTTCTGTCTTGGCAAGGTTGAGTTGAAGGTGATGGTCCATCATCCAGGAAGAAATGTCAGTTAGACAAGCTGAGATGCGAATAGCTACCGTCGGATCATCAGGATGGAATGAGAGGTAGAGTTGAGTGTCATCAGCATAGCAGTGGTATGAAAAGCCATGTTTCTGAATGACAGAACCTAATGATGCCATGTAGACAGAGAAGAGAAGTGGTCCAAGAACTGAGCCCTGAGGCACCCCAGTAGTTAGATGTTGAGACTTGGACACTTCACCTCTCCAAGATACTTTGAAGGACCTATCTGATAGGTAAGACTCAAACCATTGAAGTGTTGTTCCTGAGATGCCTTTCGCCAGTAGTGTTGATAGGAGGATCTGGTGGTTAATCGTGTCAAAAGCAGCGGACAGATCAAGCAGGATAAGTACTGAAGATTTGGATTCTGCTCTTGCCAGTCTTAGAGCTTCAACAACTGAGAGCAAGGCTGTCTCAGTTGAATGTCCACTTCTGAAGCCAGATTGGTTGCTGTCAAGGAGATTGTTGTGTGTGAGAAATGTAGAGACTTGTTTGAACACAGCTCGTTCAAGTGTTTTTGCAATAAAAGGAAGAAGGGAAACTGGTCTGTAGTTCTCTAAAAGAGATGGATTGAGGTTGGGTTTCTTAAGTAGTGGAGTTATACGTGCCTGTCTAAATGATGAGGGGAAAACACCAGTGTGGAGGGAAGTGTTGATGATGTGAGTGAGTGCAGGTACAACTTCAGGAGAAATGGCTTGAAGGAGATGAGATGGAATTGGATTGGAAGTTTGCTGGTGATATGAGCTTGACTGATTGTGGTGTGGAAAATTGTGCACTAATGTGTTTAATTTTATTAAT
The DNA here is from genome assembly GCF_003368295.1 of Carassius auratus. Lineage (NCBI taxonomy): Eukaryota > Metazoa > Chordata > Actinopteri > Cypriniformes > Cyprinidae > Carassius > Carassius auratus. The sequence continues at coordinate 313,078 of NW_020528654.1, read as the reverse complement.
GAAAAACGTATAATATATATTTTATACTGCCCAACCACCAAGATCTTTACAAATCCAGAGTGCGGAAAAGTGCTAAGGAAATCACTTTGGACCCCACTCACCCAGCCCACTCTCTCTTCCAACTGTTGCCTTCTGGTCTGGCTATATTCAGCCCAAACAATTAAGACATTCATAGCCATACATTGTCCATAATAACCAAATTTAAACATAGAATCTGATCATTGTAAATTTGTACACTGCACTTGTAAATAACATTCATTAAATGTTTTTAATTAAATTAAAATTAAATTAAATTAAATCAAATGTATGCATTTAGCAGAAGCTTTTATCCAAAGCGACTTACAATATTTATATTTATATTTATTCAAGCTAACATTTTTTATCTAAAATTTAAACAATATTTTTTTTTCTATATTTCTACTTCTGTACTTCAAATAAAATGTATTAAAACTAAACATATTTAAAGAGAAGACAACTCTGTTCTTGATTGATGGGACAGGCTTTAAAACTTCTTTGTAGCATTCTTAATGAAAATGTATAGATTTTCAGAGAGTTTAACTATGGTAATAGTAAGATCATGGTAGTCAAAAGTACATAAAACTCGTGAAATTTGTAATAACGGAAAATATCCTTAACACTTGTATTCAACCATACCCAGCACGTAATTTGAATGTAGAGGATACATTTTTTAATTAGCAGCCAGTGAGAAATTTGCTATCACGTGAGGAGCTGAGAAGCTGTTATAATAAAAAAGCTATATATATATATATATATATATATATATATATATATATATATATATATATATATATATATATATATATATATATATATATATATATACTGTATATTAGGGGTGTAACGGTTCACAAAATTCACGGTTCGGTTCGATACGATACACTGGTGTCACGGTTCGGTTCGGTATGGTTCGGTACGTTTTAGATACAGCAAAATGAAAAAATTGGTAGATAAATTTCCTTGATTTTTAAAAAATGTTTTATTTATTAATACTAACAAACTATGTTTTTTTTTTTTTTTTTTTTTTTTTTTACATTGAACAATGATGGAGCTATTCTTTACCCATCTTCTATGGTGTTTTCTTAGCAGCATACTGCATAAAACAAAAACAGCTCCTTATAAAAAAAAAATGAAAATGTTATATTGTTGTAGTAGCCTAGTTATGAACAAATACAAAGATGTAACTTTTTATATGGAACTCTATAACTCTTTATATTGAGTGTGTTTTTACTCAATTGGTTCTCCATAGGGCTTATGTTTTTTGGAACAAAGCAGGAATTACGGTCTGGCTGAAATGGGCTCGTGAAGGAATATTGTAACGGGGCTCAATGACATTAAGCATGTTCTTAAAACCTGCGTTTTCCACTATAGGCGCTCGCTCACTCAGTACGAAGCCTACCAATCGCCGCGGTGATGTCTTTTGCCCTGTTTGAATCCGTTGGAAATGTCTGCCTAAATGCTGCGGAGACAGTTTGTTGCGTTTATGTTTCTCCTTTTTTTCGTCTTTTCCCAGATACTGACACACTAAGGTGATGTCGGCGTAAATGAGTTGACATGTTTCAAGTATTACCGCTGGTGTTTTTTTTTATTATTCCCACTGGTGTACCCTATTGTCATGTAGATGCAACATACCGTTGTTTTTTATCCACCACTCTCTTGCCATCACCATGGCTTACAGGGAATCCAAAGTGCACCCAAACACCAGACCTGTTGGTTATTGGAGGATCTTCTGGTCTGTTAAACGCATTGGCCACCGCGTACCGTGCATGACCTGCTTGCTCACTCAGCGCGTACTGAGTGAGCGAGCGCCTGACTGAGTAGCCCGGTGACACACTGGATGCGTGGCGCAAGCGTCTCAGCCGCGTGGCGTGTCGGTTTTTAATTCGGCTCCCATGTTAACAGGTTAGAGCTTACAGACCGCCTACGTGAGACGCGCGTCTCAGGCGCGGCTCGAGCCGCGCGGCAAACGCTTGCTTGCTAGAAATAGAACCGACGCCTATTTTTACCGCGACACGCGCGCGTGTTGTAAGCTTTTCCAGGCTAAATATAATAGGAAAATGTGTTTAAATGTCATTCTGTACACAAATACATATGAATTCCTGATATTTTGATATTTGAAAATCTATAGGTTGACATAAATTCAGATATAAATGTAATAAAGTAATAATAATAATTATCGATTTTCAAATATTGCACCTGTCAAACATAATCTATTTCGCCTTCAATACTGTTGACGGTGTCCTTTATCAGTAGGCGTAGGTGTAGGTGTGTAAAAAAAAGTATATATATTGTTGTAATGAAGACATGAGCCTGGTCTGTCAACGGTCTCCCTCTACAGCAGCAGCGCGTCAGGCATGCTTCTGGTGTGTAAAGACACAGAATCCGCCACGCTTCTGGGATGCTTCTGGGACGCTTCAGACACGTGGCGCTCACGCCACGCAGTGTGTCACCGGCCTAACATAAACATATAAGTTGGTGTTTTTTTCTTCTTCGGGGGTGTCAGGGGCGTTGCCTGTTACGTCGTTTGGGTTATTGGGCTACCTTGTTAAATGCATATCATTATATTTAACTTTTTTTTTTTTTCAAATATAATTAATGAGTCCAACGCGTACCGAACCGAAAGCCTCGTACCGAACGGTTCATTACGAATACGCGTATCGTTACACCCCTAATATATATATATAAACAGATTCATCAAAAAGAATTAACCCTCTGGAGTCTAAGGGTATTTTTGGGGCCTGGATAAGTTTGTGACATTTGTGCTTTTTCAGTTTCTTATAAAGATCTAAATGGCTAAAGTCTAATCTCACTGTAATCAGCACATACTGAAATATAATAATTTGTGCACAGCATGTGTGTACATGATTGTGTTTTTGAGAGAAAAAAAATGTTATGCGTGGTTAGTGAAAAACTACAAATGGTAAATCACTTGGTTAAGGCAATAAAACACATAAAGAACATTGGTTCCCGGGACTTTTGAGAACTGGAGCTTGTAGCCTAGAATTTTTCTTTCTAAATTATGTGAAAATCATCTTGTTTACTCACTTACATAAAACAATATATTGATTAGAATTTTCTAAGACACTTTTTGTTGGTAAAAGTCATATGCGAGTAGGCGTCACCCATCATGAATATCATTGTGATTTACATCTGAGAAGACAAAGGCCCGCATAATGAGCTGCATAATGAGCCTTTCAGTCAGCTGTGCAACTGAGAGGGAGGAGTTACAAGAAAGAATGTGAGGACAAAATAAATGTATATAATTTTATATTTGTAGTTTATTTAGAATAAATTTAATTATCCCACAACATAATTTAATATCCAGTTGGGAGTGCAGTTAAACAGTTTATCAGGAACAATCAATGCTGACTTTCAAACTGAATTTTTTGCATCATTACTCCAGTCACACAATCCTTCAGAAATCCTTTTAACAATCTTAAAAAAAAAAACACACAAATAACATTTTTACAAATAACATTTATTATTATTATTATTATTATTATTATTATTATTAATGTTGAAAAGAGCTGAGAATATTTTTTTCTGTTTTTTTAGGGGGGATAAATTGAAAGAAAAGCATTGTTTGTTACATTTGTTACAGTTACATTTATTTGTTACATTAGGCTTTTGAATGGTATTGTATATTGTTATTGAAACTTCATATTGTTTCACTTGATTACACATTTAGTCAGGAATTATAGTTTGGAAAAAGTCTAACTAGTAAAATGTTTACACGTTATGTGAAAACTAGAACAAGTATATAAATAAAAAAAGAGACTTATGTTTATGATCTCTGCTGAATAAAGTGCTTCGTTCTTTTTTCCTGAGGAAATAAAAATCTCAAATCCTCAACCACATCACATCTTTTTGGGGTGAATTATGTCTTATTCCTCTCATCGCGAAGCAAACAGTAAAATAAAAAGAACTTGAAGAACAGTCTCGCTGTGTTGTCTTCTGTAGTGTGGGCGTATTCAAGCCGTGCGCTTCAGTGAAACATTACAATCTGAATATCGCATTCAGCGTGGGGGCATGGTCGCATATAGAAGACTTAAAAAAATGGAGATTGCGTTGTTTTCATATGGATTACTTTATCACCGGATATTTGTTTTCTATAGATATATCTCTCATGTCTCATCGTTGACTATTCACTGAGTTACAGTTAATTTTAATGACGCGTGTCTAAATGAAGATCAGTGCAGACAAAGGCTGCAGACAGCACACCTTGTTTGTTATCTTTATTTAAAGGTCCCCTTCTTCGTGATCCCATGTTTTAAACTTTAGTTAGTGTGTAATGTTGTTGTTAAGAGTATAAATAATATCTGTATAATTCTAAAGCTCAAAGTTCAATGCCAAGCGAGATATTTGATTTAACAGAATTCGCCTACAAAAAACGACCCGTTTGGACTACAGCCCTCTAGTTCCTGTAGTAATGACGTCACTAAAACAGTTTTTTTGACTAACCACCGCCCACATGAATTCACAAACAGGGGGGCGTGGCCTTGTTGCGCTCCGACGGAGAAGAAGGAAGAGCTGTGTTTGTTTTTGTCGCCATGTCCTTGAAACGCTGTTTTTTTTTATTTTTTATCTTGGAGTCCAATCATCTTTGTTTGGGCTTCCCAGGAACGCTGTACTTGGAGATTAATGGTTACAATTTATGTTTAACTCGGTTCCCGAAAATTATAATCCACATGTAAAACTATGTGCAGCTCATTTTGCTGAGGACAGTTTGCTAAGGATGACTTTCTCAATCTCAATCAGTTTAATGCCGGATTCGCAAAAAGATTATTCTTGAAAGATGGAGCAGTTCCCTCTTTATCTGGAGAAGGTGTTGTTTAAGGACCACAACTGGTAAGTGTATTTTATTATTTAAGTTGGTGCGTTTAACTGTTTCTGTAACTTATTACACAAAGGGCAACACTGTTTAGCTTTGTTAACTAGATGTTAGGGCTGTGCAAAAAAAAACAAATGCGGTTTTCATGCTGATCTCGTCAGTAAAATGCTCCTATGACTATAAATACATCTCCAGCATGTGCGTTCTAGCCCAATCACGTTAGCAGGAGGGCAGCCTGCTCTCAGCTGCTGTCGAATCACAGCACAGGAACCGCTGGCCCAATCAGAACCTGTTACGTGTTTCTGAAGGAGAGGTTTCATAGAACAAGTCATCAGCCCGTTTTTGTGACAGTGAAAACAGCGGTATACAGATAGGTGAATTGTGTGAAAAATACTGTTTTTTACACGTGAAACATGAACACATGTTATATTGCACATTGTAAACACAATCAAAGCTTAAAAAAAGTGCGTAAAACGGGACCTTTAATAAGTGCACAAAGTTTTGTTGTTATGTCTGTATACAAAAAAATTAGACCCTTTACAGATTTGATTAATGTATTGCTCTTATCTGTTCAGCCTGAGGTTTTTTCATTACACTTTTTGGTATGAAAGGGCTTTTTTAATTTGCCATAAGTTTAACTTATTATATTAAAAACAATTAAGCCCTGCTCATATTTAAAAAGTAACGTAATGTATGAAAGGGCTTTTTTAATTTGCCATAAGTTTAACTTATTATATTAAAAACAATTAAGCCCTGCTCATATTTAAAAAGTAACGTAAAGCATTACTTTCCATAAAAAGTAACTAAGTTACTTTTTTCAGTTAGTAACGCAATATTTTAATGCATTACTTTTAAAAGTAACCTTCCCCAACACTATATATATATATATATATATATATATATATATATATATATATATACATACAGTATATATATACAGTGTATATATATATATATATATATATATATAGTGTATATATATATATATATATATATATATATATATATATATATATATATATATATATATATATATATATACATACAGTATATATATACAGTATATATATATATATATAGTGTATATATATATATATATATATATATAGTGTATATATATATATATATATATATATATATATATATATATATATATATATATATATATATATATATATATATATATATATATATATATATATATATATATATATATATATATATATATATATATATATATATATATATATATATATATATATATATATATATATATATATATATATATATATATATTAGAGGTGGGCATAGATTAATTTTTTTAATCTAGATTAATCTCACTGTAATCTTGAAATTAATCTAGATTAATCTAGATTAAAATGGCTAATTCAAATTCTGCCGAAGGCATTCAGAATATGTGATACCCAAATAAAATTGACAAACAGTAAGTCTTTGAGAAGGGGTTTATCAAGCTAGGTGGTGCATTAGAAAAGGGGCTCATCTCCTGTTTCCAAAAGGCATCACAAAGTGCTTGAAAAAGCTGTAAACTAATTCCACATTGCACAAGGTGCAAACAACCTTACGCCTGTTTCACACCAATGTTTAAGTTTTTTTTTCAAGTTGGTAGGTGTCAAGGTAAAGAAACCAAATAATTAAATGTAAAATAGCACTTGATAGTCTTCAATGTAAAACTGAAATATACAATCAAACCTACATTTATTCAGACACCTTCAACATTTCTCACATTATTACAGTTTTTCTATATATATCAAAAATTATTTCTGGTGTCTGAATAATTTTTGGGTTGACTGTTAAAACTACAACTACAAAAAAAAAACGATTTTCTTTCATTTTCTTGGATTAACATTACAGCAGCCAGTGGCTAAATTAGGCGCAGTTCCTTTAAGAGACGATGAACGCATCCAATATAATATACATCCCATTTTCTTCCTCAACTGTTTACTTTCACTTTAGAAATAACTGACAGTTTTTTCGAGCATAATTTCCAAGGGGGATATTGACATATTTTGTATTTATATGTCGGCACAAGAGCAAAAATAAGCAAATTCGATGTTCAAGTGTATTGAGACGCCTTTCTCTTCTATATATATATATCCTCGATTAAACTATGAACAAAAACTTTATAAAATACTTATATTCCCAAATAATTATTACATATGTAATTGGAAGTTTCTAGTATTCTGGAAGATGTTGATTAGCTGGTATAGGTTCATGAACTACACATTTCTGAAAGTTCCCAGCAGAATTAGACCCTCTTGAATTAACTAAGTTTAACCATATTATAAAGTGTAAATAACAATTAAAATCTGGAAAATAGTTATTGTTTCACAGCACTTCCACAAACTGTTTTAGGTAGCCTGAAGATAGACCTCCAAATTCTGTACCAGGCAGGGCTTTGTTGATATATAAGTTGGACACTGGTCATCTATAATTAGAAAGGTCATCCCTGGAGACTTCCGGTTTGAACATGTAGCGAGTAGACGTGTGAGAAGTGGCTCCCGAATAACTTTTTATTTTCTACCTCTTTTTTTTTGGCATAAAGTTTGGCACCCCTTGAGTTTATTACGTGTACATTGAGATTTAACTTTACAAAACTAAATGAGGCCAAAGAGACGCGACCGAGGGCAAAAAACGACTGAAATGGACGAAGATACCACAAGTGAAGACAACATGGCTAACGTTAACGTTGCACAAGCTAGCCCAAGCTCGGAGTTACCTGCTGATCTTGCTAAGTTACACACGGTGCTTCTGTCCGACCTCGCACAGCAAACGGACTCCCTCCTGAGAAAGGCACTCGGCGAGGCACTGGCACCAATTTCGGCATCCCTAGAATTGGTAAAATCGTCTCTTGACTCCCACGAAGAACGTATCCATGACATGGAGGAAGGGCTCAACAGCCACAACGACAGGATCGAGGCTATCGAAACAACATGCACCGCACTTCTAGCTGAGAACGAGAGGCTGAAAAACAAAGTGGAGGATTTGGAAAATCGCTCCCGTAGGTCCAATCTGCGAGTCGTCGGTATCCCGGAGCATATGGAGGGGCCAGACACAGTCAATTTTTCGAGGAAATCCTGGGTAAAGATTTCTTTCCGCACCCCCTCATCATCTCCCGCGCGCACCGAGTGGGACCCAAGCCGACCGTGGACTCCGGCGCTAGCTCCAAACGGCCGAGAATATTCCTCGTTCTCTTCCACGCCTTTCAAAACAAACACCGCATAATAACGAGGAAACGAGAGCAGCTGTTCTTCAGGGGCCATAAGGTATTTTTCCATGAGGATGTCAGCGCGGAACTTGGCAAGAAACAAGCCGCCTTTAAAGAAGTGAAATCCCTCATGTACAAGAAGAACGTCAGGTTCGCTCTTATCTATCCCGCCCGGCTCCGTGTCCTTAACGACGGACAGACGCTGTTCTTCGAGACTCCGTAGAAGGCCAGAGAGTTTTACAATCTTCATTGGGGAGAGTAAATTACCGGTATGCTGGAGCACAGACTATCTATGAGAAGGTGAAAGTAAACCTAGCTTTCGGTTTAGACAGTTTGATTTTGGGACTATTTGTTTGCTTGACTAATATATAGACTGAAAATAACAAGAACATTTTTTTTTCTTCTCTTTTTCAAGTAAACTTCAAGCCTACACTGTACTTACTTGCATAAAAGTGGTTTTCAGATGCAAATCAAGGATATTTTATACTTTCAATTTTATTTGTTGACTTAGCTTGGTCCCTGTTTTCTGTTTTCTCAAGGTGAGCCAAATAGATAATCGTATATAGGTAGAACACAAATCACTTACTGAGAGATGAGCCACATTCAGGTTAGGAGTTATAGATAATGCTGGATGTCTTGGAAGTTTTTCATTTGGGAATTCCTGCGGTTTTCTTCGTTTGGGGAAGAAAATCTAGGTTTGGGTTGTTAAGGTGTTTATTTTATTTTATTTTATTTATTTTTTTTCATTCCAACTTAAGTTTAATGAGAACTGGGGAACATTTTGTTTACATGACAACACTCTATTTTTTAAGGATGCACACAGCTATGTTAAACTGTATCTTAAGTTCGTTATTATTACTGTTTTATTCTTTCCCTACACAACTTTATACAGTGTGTGTTGACATCACTTATGACCACAAATGCACTTTCATAATGTAGTTCAGGCTAATCATATACATTTTAGATGTCTTCTATGATAAATAATGTAGGCAGTACAAGCCCAGTAGGGGGAGCTGCAGTTAGGTTTCTGTCCTGGAATGTAGTGATGGGAAGTTCGGATCATTTTACCGACTCTGACTTTTGAGTCTCGTTCAGCAAAATGAACGAATCTTTTTTCGAGTCATTTCGTTCATTTTAGCAAAATGTTATTAAAATATTAAGTGCCACCTCCCCAACACATCTAGTACTTACGCAAACGTTGATCACACTACAAACAATACAAAACTAAAATGCTATGAGATAAAGAAAAAAATACTCATTCTTTACCTGGGTCTTCAGTCTGTGATTAGCTCATCTCACCTCTTATCTGACAAGAAGTGTTCGGGTTTAAGTCATTCCTTAATCACGTGACAGCCCCATACGCAAAACTAACGCGGTCTTGAGCCGGAAAGAGAATTGATTAGTTAATCTCACGAGTCTTTCGGGTCGAGTTTGACTCGTTCCTTAATCACGTGACAGCCCCATATGCAAAACTAACGCGGTCTCGAGCCGGAAAGAGAATTGATTAGTTCATCTCATGAGTTTTTCGGGTCTCGGGTCGAGTTTGACTCGTTCCTTAATCAGGTGACAGCCCCATACGCAAAACTAACGCAGTCTTGAGCCGGAAAGAGAATTGATTAGTTCATCTCATGAGTCTTTCGGGTCGAGTTTGACTTGTTTCTCAATCACGTGACAGCCCCATGCGCTATTTCTGACATTTCTGTCACTGTGTTTTTGTTACTGTTTGTTGAGGATCTGTGGTTTGTTATTATTTTATAAATAAATAAAAATAAAAATTTTGATTAATTTGTCTTCTTGACTGTCTATCGGTAAATAAACACTAGGCTATATAATAATATAATAATCCAAGCTTACAATAAAAAGTATTTATAGACTAGTTTGTTCATTTTTACTCCAATTTTGAGTTTGCTGGTATAATAATTGCTTTTCCTAGGCAGACTTGACATATTGGTGTAATATATGTATAAGAAGATTGCTCAAAAAAGGACATAATGACATACATTAAAAGCAAATAACATTTTGAATTTGAATTATTAATGTTAGTTTAAGACATTAAGGTTATGATAACTTCAGCTTTAACAGTTTTAACCCAGCTCAGAGTGAGGCGTTTCAGATCCTGGTGCGACTGCCAATGCAGGGGCCATGTTTTGGGAAGACTTTGACGAAAGGGTAGCAAGTTTGAGGCCTTCTGCTACCTCTTCTAAGACCTCAGATGCTATGATGGAGATGCGGGCCAACCTTGCAGAGCCACTCTTACCCCGCACATCAGACCCTCTGGCCTGGTGGAGGAGATGTTCACCAGTATACACAAGCCTTTCTGAAGTCACAAAAACAAGACTTTGCATTGTGGCCACATCCGTGCCATCTGAATTTTTTTTTCTAAAACTGGGCAGATTATCTCAGATAGAAGAACTCACAGACTCAGCCCATCCAAGGTCAGGGAGCTTGTTTTTTTTTTTTTTATAATGTAAACATGCCTTAAAGCAAGTCCTAAAAATATAGCCACAGTGTGTTATTTATTTTAAAGCTTATTTATTTTTATTTATTTAGAAAAAGACTAGCTTGTTGTGCAATATTTTTGTTGTTGTGATTTTAAAAGGTAATTTGTTATTGTTATAAGGCTCCGTAGCTTTAGTATCTCTTAATTTTCATTTATTTTTTATTCAAATGGTTTAAAATTATTTTGGGAATAGCTTGTTGTGCAATATTTAGTTTTTCTTTTTTTATATTGTACTTTTAAAGTTCATTTGTTAAGGTTATTAGACCCTGTGGCTTTATTATCTTTTAATTTTAATTTCATTTTTAATTATTTACATTTTTATTATTTTAATTTATTTTGGAATAGTTGTCCTCTTTGTTACAAAGCTTTTCTGTAATAAACAATAAACAACTATTCAAAAGTATGTACAGTGTTGTTAATGTTTATAAAGTGTCATATGTTACAAAAGTATGGTTTACACAGACAATCTGATTAAATAACTGCACAACTAAACAAAAACAAACAAACAGACAGAAAAAAAGATCAACATTTTAAGCATACCCAACTCTTTATTTCCACATTCAGTGTTATGGAAAAGTACCACCATGACAGAAATTAAAAACAACAATTTGAAACCAGAAATGCATCACGTTACTGTAAGAGTAAATAATACTAATAATAAATAAGTACTACGCACCCATTTTGTAAGGAAAGTTGTAAATTAACTAATTGCTCTAGCCAATGTTGTCACATCACAGTACAAAAGAACGAAAAACCCGGAGAACCGAAAGATGAACTATTCAATTCTCTGCATTCTTTTACTGTCAGTGTCTATTGGTTTTAGCGTATGGGTCTGTCACGTGATTAAGGAACGACTCGACCCAAAGACTCATGAGATGAACTAATCAATTCTTTTTCCGGCTCATATTGCATTGGGTTTAACGTATTGGGCTGTCACGTGATTGAGGAACGAGTCAAAAACCTGATAGACTCGAACTATGAACTAATCAATTCTCTTTCCGGCTCATGCTGCATTGGGTTTAACGTATTGGGCTGTCACGTGATTGAGGAACGAGTCAAAAACCCGATAGACCGGAACTATGAACTAATCAATTCTCTTTCCGGCTCAGACTGCATTGGGTAAGCGTATGGGGCTGTCACGTGATCAAGGAACGAGTTAAAAACCCGATAGACCCGAACTATGAACTAATCAATTCTCTTTCCGGCTCAAGACTGCATTGACTGACAGGTGAATTACTACTACTAGAACAGAACCAATAATAATGCGCATGCGCGACTGAACGAATCACTCCCCGAGACGACTCGTTCTTCCCGAGTCACATTAAAGATTCGTTCAAAATGAACGAATCGTTCAAGAACGACACATCACTACTGGAATGTTAAGGGGTTAAATGGTCCTGTGAAACGTACTAGGATTGAAAACTGATGTTTTGTTTTTGCAGGAGACACATTTACGGTTAGAAGATCACACCAGACTCCGTAAAGCATGGGTTAATCATATATTCCATTCCAAATTTAATAATAGATCACGAGGGGTGCCAATTTTGATTAATAAACGAATTCAGTTCTCACTAAATGCAATAATGGCAGACCCCAATGGTCGATATGTCATTGTCTCAGGCCTCTTATTTCAAACACCAGTTCTTTTGGTAAATGTGTATGCCCCTAATTGGGACGATGCTGATTTTGCCAATAAGCTTCTGTCATCTCTTCCTAATTTAGATACACATAGATTGATCCTTGCAGGGGATCTTAATTGTACAATTGACCCATTGCTTGATAAATCTAGCCCTAAATCTGCCTCACCATCTGTAATGTCAAGGGTCTTCTCAGACTTTATGAGACAAAATGGCTGCCTAGACCCATGGAGGTTTCAAAATCCGACTTCCAAACAATTCTCTTTCTTTTCTCATGTCCACCATTCTTTCTCAAGAATAGATTATTTTTTTATAGATAGCTCTTTCATCCCTGCAGTGAAATCGGTTGAATATTTGGCCATCATCATTTCAGATCATGCACCACTCATCTTAGACCTTTCTTTCACTTTGAATGTTAGAGAACAATCCTTCTGGAGACTTAATCCCCTGCTTAATCCCCTGAGAAATTTTGTGAACATGTGTCTACTAATATAGATACTTTTCTGGAAGTAAACAAGAAGGAAGGTATATCATATTCCCTACTATGGGAAACCTTAAAAGCGTACTTAAGAGGACAAATTATCTCCTATGTAGCACATGTCAATAGGGAGCGCCGCAAACAAATAGAGAACCTGACGGATTTAGTTTTTAAGTTAGACCGCAAATATTCTGAAAGCCCCTCCCCAGAATTATATAAAGAACGGATAGCTTTACAGTCTAAGCTTAATCTTCTATCTACCAACCAGGCTGAATACTTATTATTGTGGACCCGGAACACTTACTATGAGCACGGTGACAAAGCTAGTCGATTGCTGGCTCACCAGCTGCAGGTATGAGCCTGCTTCACGGCTCATACCCCAAGTGAAAGATCAAGATCAAAATATAGTCACCAACCCAAAGGAAATCAATAATACTTTTGCTACATTTTACTCTACACTTTATACGTCTGAATTCCCATCAGATGTTACGAATATGAACAGTTTCTTAGATAATTTAGAATTACCTACTATTGAGCCTGGAGACAGGGAAGAGTTAGACCGACCTCTTACACAGTTAGAGATCACTGCAGCCATCGGAGACATGCGAACTGGGAAATCTCCAGGACCTGACGGTTATCCCCCCGAATTTTTTAAGAAATTTAAAGATAAAAATGTACCTATTATGCTAGAAGTATTTAACGAATCATTGGGAAACGGTTACTTGCCTCCAACCCTCACACAAGCTAAGATTACACTACTCCTCAAAAAGGATAAGGACCCTACCAGCTGTGGCTCTTACCGGCCTATTTCCCTCCTAAATGTTGATATAAAAATTTTAGCCAAGGTGATGGCACATCGTTTAGAATCCATTCTCCCTAAAGTAATCTCTGAGGATCAGACTGGTTTTATAAAGGGTCGTCACTCTTTTTCAAATATTTGCCAGCTTGCTAACGTGATCTACTCCCCCGGTCCCTCTTCGACTACAGAAGCTGTAATTTCTCTGGACGCGGAGAAAGCCTTTGACCGGGTGGAGTGGAAATACTTGTTTTCCGTATTGGAAAGGTTTGGGTTTGGGGACACATTTTTGGCATGGATTCGTCTGCTCTATTCGTCCCCACAAGCATGTATTCAATCTAATCAATCCCAATCCAAATTTTTTTCCCTGTCACGTGGGACACTTCAAGGATGTCCCTTATCCCCACTCCTATTTGCAGTGGCAATTGAGCCTCTTTCGCTTGCACTGAAGTCGTAATAGTCAAGGGTGGGACTGGGGAACATCACGTCTCTCTGTATGCAGACGATCTCTTGATCTATATAAGCAATCTAGAAACCAGCGTCCCCGTCATTGTATCGCTACTGAACAAATTTGGGTCTTTTTCTGGCTACAAACTTAATTATCAGAAAAGTGAATGCTTCCCCATTAATGATTCGGCAATGCAAATTAAACAAGCAGCAGTCCTCTTCCACTTAACACACTCTGGTTTCAAATATCTTGGAATAAACATTACGCGTTCTTTCACCTCTCTTCTGGGGGCTAATTTTACACCTCTAGTTAACCAAATGAAAGCTGACTTTCAAAGGTGGAGCAGTCTGCCTCTGACTATTACAGGGAGGGTACAAACGGTGAAGATGAACGTACTCCCAAAGTATCTGTATTTGTTTCAATGTCTACCGTTATTCCTGACAAAATCATTTTTTTCAATCAGTTAATACATCCATTACCTCCTTCATCTGGAAGAATAAAGTTCCAAGAGTTAACAAAGGCTTACTCCAGAGAGGTCGCGATGTGGGGGGACTAGTTCTCCCCAGTTTCACGGAAGATCGTTCACTCTTCCGTGACTGCAGCACACCTGCAAAGCGTTAGCACTCGTTAGCTTGTCATTAGCGTTTTCTTTTCTCCTCTCCTCTCCTCTCTCACGCTGCAGTTTTCCACAAGTTCATCAAACAACCGCAGTAAGAATATTTCATCAAGCACGGTGAGTAATGACTTCTCCTACAATTGTTATTTGCACCTCTTGCCACATGTACAGTTTATCTATCTCTGTCGCTGATGAGGGATTCACATGTGATAAATGCAGGGAAACAGTTAGGCTGACAGAGAAGATTTCAGAATTAGAGACACGCATCCAAACTTTAATTGAGGACAGTAAGAATGTTAGGGCTCTAGATATGGCTTTGGATGCGTCTAGCTCAGGGATTCCTGTACATTGTCCGGTTCCAGCAGAGCCCCTGCAGCAGGGCAACTGGGTGACGGTGAGGCAGCGTAGACGTGGGTCAAAACACCGCTCTTCTGTTCCGATCAAAACATTAAACAGGTTCTCCCCACTCAGTGATGCACCCACTGAGAAACCTGATGAAAGTGCTCTAGTTATTGGCGATTCTATTGTACGGAACGTGAATATAGAGACACCAGCCACCATAGTCAAATGTTTACCGGGAGCCAGAGCGCCTGACATCTTGGCAAATTTAAAAGTGCTGGCTAATGCTAAACGTAAATACAGTAAGATTGTTATTCATGCCGGCGCTAATGATGTTCGACTTCGCCAGTCGGAGATCACTAAAAATAACTTTAAAGAGGTGTGTGAACTTGCAAGCACGATGTCAGACACTGTAATATGCTCTGGTCCCCTCCCTGCTTACCGTGGTGATGAGATGCATAGCAGATTGTCATCACTCAATGGCTGGATGTCTAAGTGGTGCCCACAGAATAACATAGGTTATATAGACAATTGGACGAGCTTTTGGGGCAGACCTGACCTGTTTAAAAGAGATGGTCTTCATCCCTCCTGGGGTGGCGCCACTCTTCTGTCTAGAAATATGGCAAATAGTCTTAGTGTTTATACTTGACTAACTGGGGCCCAGGTCAGGAAGCAGACAGACTGGCTAAACCGACCGTCTGCTAGCTGCCTCCCGTCACAGAGGTCAGTTAATTCTCAGCACATAGAGACTCTTTCACCTAGATATCACACTATAGAGACTGTGTCTGTTCCACGAACTAGAAAATACAAAAAACGTCCAAACCAAGTTAAGGTTAACAATTTAATTGAGGTTCAACAAATAAAAAACAAATGCAATATGGATAAACAAATGATAAAGATTGGCTTATTGAATATCAGATCCATTTCTACGAAAACACTTTTTGTAAATAATATGATAACTGATCATAATATAGATGTGCTCTGCTTGACAGAAACCTGGCTAAAACCTGATGATTACATTACTTTAAATGAGTCCACCCCCCAAGATTATTGTTATAAACACGAGCCACGTCTAAAAGGCAAAGGGGGAGGAGTTGCTTCAATTTATAATAACGTTTTCAGGATTTCTCAGAGGGCAGGCTTCAAGTATAACTCGTTTGAAGTAATGGTGCTTCATATAACATTATCCAGAGAAACCAATGTTAATGATAAATCCCCTGTTATGTTTGTACTGGCTACTGTATACAGGCCACCAGGGCACCATACAGACTTTATTAAAGCGTTTGGTGATTTTACATTCGAGTTAGTTTTGGCTGCAGATAAAGTCTTAATAGTTGGTGATTTTAATATCCATGTCGATAATGAAAAAGATGTATTGGGATCAGCATTTATAGACATTCTGAACTCTATTGGTGTTAGACAACACGTTTCAGGACCTACTCATTGTCGAAGTCATACTCTAGATTTAATACTGTCACATGACATTGATGTTGATAGTGTTGAAATTATTCAGCCAAGTGATGATATCTCAGATCATTATTTAGATCTGTGTAAACTTCATATAGCCAAAATTGTAAATTCTACTTCTTGTTATAAGTATCGAAGAACCATCACTTCTACCACAAAAGACTGCTTTTTAAGTTATCTTCCTGATGTATCCGAATTCCTTAGCATATCCAAAACCTCAGAACAACTTGATGATGTAACAGAAACTATGGACTCTCTCTTTTCTAGCACTTTAAATACAGTTGCTCCTTTACGCTTAAGAAAGGTTAAGGAAAACAGTTTGACACCATGGTATAATGACCATACTCGCACCCTAAAGAGAGCAGCCCGAAAAATGGAGCGCAGCTGGAGGAAAACAAAACTAGAGGTATTTCGTATTGCTTGGCGGGAAAGTAGCATATCCTACAGAAAAGCATTAAAAACTGCTAGATCTGATTACTTTTCTTCTCTTTTAGAAGAAAACAAACATAACCCCAGGTATTTATTCAATACAGTGGCTAAATTAACGAAAAATAAAGCCTCAACAAGTGTTGACATTTCCCAACACCACAGCAGTAATGACTTTATGAACTACTTTACTTCTAAAATCGATACTATTAGAGATAAAATTGCAACCATTCAGCCGTCAGCTACAGTTTCGCATCAGACAGTGCACTATAGACCCCCTGAGGAACAGTTCCACTCATTCTCTACTATAGGAGAGGAAGAATTGTATACACTTGTTAAATCATCTAAACTTACAACATGTATGTTAGACCCTATACCATCTAAGCTCTTAAAAGAGGTGCTTCCAGAAGTCATAGGTCCTCTTCTGACTATTATTAATTCCTCATTGTCATTAGGATATTTCCCCAAAACCTTCAAACTGGCTGTTATTAAGCCTCTCATAAAAAAGCCACAACTTGACCCCAGAGAACTAGTTAATTATAGACCAATCTCGAATCTCCCTTTTCTGTCCAAGATACTAGAAAAGGTTGTATCCTCACAATTATATTCCTTCTTAGAGAAAAATGGTATATGTGAGGATTTCCAGTCAGGATTTAGACCGTATCATAGTACTGAAACTGCTCTCCTTAGAGTTACAAATGATCTGCTCTTATCATCTGATCGTGGGTGTATCTCTCTATTAGTTTTATTGGATCTTAGTGCTGCGTTTGACACAATTGACCACAACATTCTTTTGCATAGACTTGAACACTTTGTTGGCATCAGTGGAAGTGCATTAGCATGGTTTAAATCGTACTTATATGACCGCCATCAGTTCGTAGCAGTGAATGAAGATGTATCATATCGATCACAAGTGCAGTATGGAGTACCTCAAGGCTCAGTTCTAGGGCCGCTACTCTTCACGCTTTATATGTTACCCTTGGGAGATATCATCAGGAAACATGGTGTTAGCTTTCACTGTTATGCTGATGATACGCAGCTCTATATTTCCTCGCGGCCCAGTGAAACACACCAATTTGAAAAACTAATGGAATGCATAGTCGATATAAAAAATTGGATGACGAGTAATTTCTTACTGCTAAATTCAGAAAAAACAGAGGTGTTAATCATAGGGCCTAAAAACTCTACTTGTAATAACCTAGAACACTGTCTAAGACTTGATGGTTGCTCTGTCAATTCTTCGTCATCAGTTAGGAACCTAGGTGTGCTACTTGATCGCAATCTTTCCTTAGAAAGCCACGTTTCTAGCATTTGTAAAACTGCATTTTTCCATCTCAAAAATATATCTAAATTACGGCCTATGCTCTCAATGTCAAATGCAGAAATGTTAATCCATGCATTTATGACTTTAAGGTTAGACTATTGTAATGCTTTATTGGGTGGTTGTTCTGCACGCTTGGTAAACAAACTACAGCTAGTCCAAAATGCAGCAGCAAGAGTTCTTACTAGAACCAGGAAGTATGACCATATTAGCCCGGTCCTGTCCACACTGCACTGGCTCCCTATCAAACATCGTATAGATTTTAAAATATTGCTTATTACTTATAAAGCCCTGAATGGTTTAGCACCTCAGTATTTGAATGAGCTCCTTTTACATTATACTCCTCTACATCCGCTACGTTCTCAAAACTCAGGCAATTTGATAATACCTAGAATAT
This sequence comes from Carassius auratus, assembly GCF_003368295.1. Classification (NCBI taxonomy): domain Eukaryota; kingdom Metazoa; phylum Chordata; class Actinopteri; order Cypriniformes; family Cyprinidae; genus Carassius; species Carassius auratus. The sequence continues at coordinate 294,578 of NW_020528654.1, read as the reverse complement.
CAAAATCAACTGCGGGCGGCAGATCCTTTTCCTATTTGGCGCCTAAACTCTGGAATAACCTACCTAACATTGTTCGGGAGGCAGACACACTCTTGCAGTTTAAATCTAGATTAAAGACCCATCTCTTTAACCTGGCATACACATAACATACTAATATGCTTTTAATATCCAAATCCGTTAAAGGATTTTTAGGCTGCATTAATTAGGTTAACTGGAACCGGAACACTTCAAATAACACCGTACTTTCTACATCATTAGAAGAATGGCATCTATGCTAATATTTGTCTGTTTCTCTCTTGTTCCGAGGTCACCGTGGCCACCAGATCCAGTCTGTGTCCAGATCAGAGGGTCACTGCAGTCACCCGGATCCAGTACGTATCCAGACCAGATGGTGGATCAGCACCTAGAAAGGACCTCTACTGCCCTGAAAGACAGCGGAGACCAGGACAACTAGAGCCCCAGATACAGATCCCCTGTAAAGACCTTGTCTCAGAGGACCACCAGGACAAGACCACAGGAAACAGATGATTCTTCTGCACAATCTGACTTTGCTGCAGCCTGGAATTGAACTACTGGTTTCGTCTGGTCAGAGGAGAACTGGCCCCCCAACTGAGCCTGGTTTCTCCCAAGGTTTTTTTCTCCATTCTGTCACCGATGGAGTTTCGGTTCCTTGCCGCTGTCGCCTCTGGCTTGCTTAGTTGGGGTCACTTCATCTACAGCGATATCATTGACTTGATTGCAAATTAAAACAGACACTATTTCAACTGAACAGAGATGACATAACTGAATTTAATGATGAACTGCCTTTAACTATCATTTTGCATTATTGAGACACTGTTTTCCAAATGAATGTTGTTCAGTGCTTTGGCGCAATGTATTTTGTTTAAAGCACTATATAAATAAAGGTGATTGATTGATTGATTTTATTCACTACTATTGGGCAGCTAACTTGCAGAAAATTATATTCTGGCTTCATGTGCCAGACACCGACTGGTGTACGCTTGAGGCGCACTCCTGCCACTCGTCATCCCTCCCTGCTTTGGTGTACTCCTCCCTACCCACAAAGTGGTCCAGGTTTACCTCTAATCCCATAGTACTGTCCACCCTTAAAATCTGGGCCCAGTTCCGAAATCATTACAAATTCACTCTCCCTCCCCCCTAGGCCCTATTTGTAAGAATCATTTATTTCCAGCCTCCTCTCTTGACCTAACATTTACTCAGTGGGACAGGAAGCAGCTTTCCTGTTTTAAAAGCTTGTACTGTAAAGAAGGGTTCGATAGTTTTGATAATATATGCCAGAAATATGATCTTTCACGCAGTAACTTTTTTAGATATCTCCAAATACACCACTGTGTTAAAGCACTGTTCCCTTCCTTCCCGGTCCTCCCTATTGAGGCAGCATGGGAGGAAATTACCCTACTCTGTCCGAAAAAAGGACTGATATCACTGTTATATTATATCATACTGTTATATTCTCAACTAATGTCTCTTGAAAATAATGATCTTTCAAAAATTAAGAACGGTTGGGAAGGCGAGTTGATGGTTGAGCTGTCAGACAGACACTGGGAGGATGCACTTCAAAGGATTAAAGGAACACTCCACCGTTTTTTGAAATAGGGCTTATTCACATTATTTCCTACATTTAGATAGGTGGGCAAATGCATTTTTGTGTCAGTGCATGCATTGTTTTAGTTTGACCGGGTCGGCGTTAGCTTAGCTTAGCACAATGAATGGAATCCTTTGTTGCCAGCTAGCATGGCCTGAGTAAAAGTGATCAAAAAAATAAAAAAAACCCACACCTAATTACTTCTTGTGGCCTGCGTATTCACAACGAGTACAAATAGCGATCCAGATTAACACTAGGCGATTTCCTAGGCAGATATTGACTTGGGACTATATTATGGGGAAGCACAGGCGAAGCACTGCTACTTCGGCGCAGAGATATCACGCAACACATGAAAACATCAACTCTATGTGAATACAGGTATAATATGGGTCGATCTATACATGCGTCATGATTAAAATAATCACTTACTCTGTGGACAGCTGTCCATTTGGTCCATTCGGCGTGGGGCGTTTTTTTCCAGTTCACTTTGTCACACCGGAAAAAAAATCGAGTACTGCAGAATGGATCAGCGCCGTGAAATCCTCTGTAGATGTGACACAACTTCGGGCACGCTCATCTTGATCTGACGTGTTGAGCCTGGTCATCAACTCTCTACAGCACAGACACTCTATTTCCGTCGGCATAGATTGGCATATTTCCCCACATTCACACCACCAGTTCATGTTGGCTCTCATCCTCACGTCCTCAGGCTGTTGAGCGATCGCAACTAATACACGCGCATATAAATTTCACTCGCGGCTGGCTTGACGGTGTTTTTCTGCAGTCTCCTACTGTCGTTCTATTTCCAAAGCACGCAGCTCGTCTTCTGTAAACTCTGGTTCAAATAGGTATGGTTCTGGTTCTTGACTGTCTGAGAAGTCACCCTCTTCGTCTCTCTCAAAATCAGCCATGTTCATCGCCATTCGTGTACTGTAAGGAAAATAGCCAGGCAGCTACTATTCATGCCGGTATGTTGACGGAAGTCGTGGGATTTCATGTGTTGCGTGATATCTCTGCGCCGAAGTAGCAGTGCTTCGCCTAAGCAGCAGTGCTTCGCCTGTGCTTCCCCATAATATAGTCCCAAGACAATATCTGCCTAGGAAATCGCCTAGTGTTAATCTGGATCGCTATTTGTACTCGTTGTGAATACGCAGTCCACAAGAAGTAATTAGGTGGGTTTTTTTTATTTTTTTGATCACTTTTACTCAGGCCATGCTAGCTGGCAACAAAGGATTCCATTCATTGTGCTAAGCTAAGCTAACGCCGACCCAGTCAAACTAAAACAATGCATGCACTGACACAAAAATGCATTTGCCCACCTATCTAAATGTAGGAAATAATGTGAATAAGCCCTATTTCAAAAAACGGTGGAGTGTTCCTTTAACTCATCTTCATCCTCTGCACGCTTGGGGCTCATTCAGTTTAAAGTAGTGCATAGGGCTCATTTCAGTAAGGCCAGATTAGCAGCTATATATCCAGGAACGGACGGGAGTTGTAATAGATGCTCTCTCTCTCCAGCTGATTTAACACACACTTTTTGGTTGTGCCCCCGTCTAAATCAATACTGGTCATCTGTTTTTCAAACTTTATCCGAAGTCATAAAAATTCAAATTAAGCCCTGTCTGTCAGGAGAAAATGGGCAGGATTCAGATGCGGGTTTACGCAAGGCTTTATTTAAAGCAGAGGAGGCAGATCAGATGAGTCACGTTCACAGGATTACTCGTAGTGACTGGAAGAATAGTCGAAGCAGATGAATCAAACCGATGAGTAACGTTCCACAGTTATTTGTACGACCACTGAGACCGGAGGGATGACACTGAAGCTTCCAAGAGCTCTGCGCTGGGGAACAGGGGGCAGAGAAAACAGCTAAACACACTGGAGCCTGAGGACAAGACACGACAAAGGTGAGTGCCCAGAATAGCTAGAAGATCGGAGCTATTGATACGAGTAACAACAGTCTGACAATAGACAGAGAAACACGGGGACTGATAAGGGGAAAAAATTAGAAGAACATAGAAAACAGGTGGTGAGTAATTAGGGTTCACAACACTGAAACAAGGAGGGCGGGGAAAACTCAAACAGGTAGACGCGGTGAGCTGACAAGAGACCCAAACACACACAAAAGGCAGGTGATTAGCCCCGAGACCCGACACTGTCCGCTGATTGCAATATTTGGTATTTCAAATGAGAGCTTAAATTTAACCCAGGACCAATCGGACATAATTGCTTTTACATCACTTCTTGCCCGTTGTAGAATCCTATTAGTTTGGACATCTGCTAATCCACCAGCGGTGGCCGAATGGTTAAGGGATGTTTTGCTTTTTCTTAAATTAGAAAAAGTTAAATTCACGTTGAAAGGGTCAGTCCAGAAATTTTACTTAAAATGGCAGCCCTTTGTGACATATTTTGAGAGTCTTAAAGTATTGCCTGAAGTATGAGACACCTTTTTATTTTATTTTTTTATTTTTAGGGGGGAGGGGTTAATCAAAACAGTGGTCAATTGCCTTCATGGGGTAGGAACTGGGTGGCCTGGTCAACAATTGTGAAAAGCACTATTCGGACGGGACTAGTTTTCTAAACTACGTTTGAGTTTCGATTCTTACCACCTGACGTCTGTGATTTTCATGTACCAATTCGGACGGGACTAGTATCTCCGTGTTTATTACAGAGGTGGGAGGGTCTGATTTGTGCATCTGGGCGTCACAGAGATCACGCGCTCTGTATGCGTGCATTGCATTCATTCAGAATGATTGCCTTAGTATTATTACACAATAAATACTAAATGGCTAGTATAGCAAAACCATGTTAATGTGTGGTTCCTTTAGTTTAACTTGTTTTCCTTTTTTATTTTTATTAAATGTAATTAAAACATTATGTAACTGAGTAAATAAATGAACGTGAGTAATCTTACCTGATGCTGATATCACAATAGCCGGTATTAACAGTTTACGCGATCTTGCTCTTGATTTTATTATTTGTATTTTTTTTTATTATTATTTATTTGCCGCTAAGCAAATATATCAAACATCCGCGCGGTAACAGCATCTACGTTAATTCACGTTGGCCAAAACACACAAGGAAACGCGTTGTGAAATAAAATATCACCGGCAATCACAGACATTCGCATTTGGACAGGATTAGTTTTCTCAGAGGATCACTGAGTTTGCTGAAAAACGGTAGGTAATTTGCGCTGGAATTATCACAGAGGTTGTGTGAGAAAAACACAGACGTGGCAGATTCGGACGGGATTAAAATCACCAAGTACGTCTGTGAAACGCAGATATCTCTAACGACCCCCTGTAAAACTAGTCCCGTCCGAATAGGGCTAAAGTGTAAGTTTAAAGCCTTGCTAACCAACTGCTTTCGAAATGTGGGTCTGTGCTTGTTTTTTAGTGTGTAAATCCTTAACTCTTTTGAAGAACTGTGTAACAAACAAAATTGTTCTCCCAGAATGTGGTTAAATATATTTTTTTATTATTATTTTTATTTACTTATATTATTTATTTTTTTTTTTTTTATTTTTTTTTTTTTTTTTTAGCGGGTTGTGGATGTTTTAGTTTTTTAAGACAAAATGAAACTGGAGACCTGTTTTACTTCCTGTAAAATGTTACATTTTTGATCCTCCAATAAAAAAAAGAAAAAAAAAAAGAAAAGAAAGGTCATCCCTGACATGGAAGACCATGTAAAAACAGAAAACTTAGTGAGCTCACTTAAATAGTAGTATATCCATACTATATGTGGTTCCTGTGGCTCAGTGGTGACGCACTGCGTTAGCAGTACAAAATGTTGTGGGTTTGATTCACAAGGAGCACACATGCTAGTAAGAAGAAGAAAAAAATATAGCCTGAATGCACTGTAAGTCGCTTTGGATAAAAGCGTCTTCTAAATGTAATCCATTACTTCTCTGACAGTGTGACAACCTCCCATCAAATCTGGAGGAGCCGTCACCGTCCACCAAGGGCTTTCCAGTGCCGCCGGCAGGCACCATGGAAGAGTTCTCCCAGCTGGTGGAGGGATGAGCGGCAGTGTGTCTGGGAACTGGAACAATTAAAAAAAATAATAATAATTTCTCCTCTGTCTCTCCTCATCCTTCCGTGAAAGTGAAAGTTGTGACATTTTGCCAAGTATAGTAACCCATACTCGGAATTGGGGCTCTGCTTTTAACCCATCCAAGTGCACACACACAGCAGTGAGAAGTGAACACCGTGAACACACACCCAGAGCAGTGTCTCCTTTTCTTTTGACTCGTCTGTCTGTCCATACCCCCAGGTATGCCACAGCTGCCGTAATCAGCTTCCCTCGAGGAGGGAGTAGAGCGCAGTCTTGTGAGTACCCCCCAGCCTGCGAGGGGTGATGTGACGAGAGGGGCAGGGCCGAGAGCCATGGGAACGAAGTGAGGCTGGTGGAGTTAATCAGAATGAGTGACACCTGCACCACTCACCAGTCTTAAGTCCTACAGAGGAACTCCGGAAGAATAAAGGGAGGAGTACAACAGCGAAGGCCTAGAGAGGACCAGGTCTGAGTTTTATTTTGTGTTTTGGTTTTCTGCGGCAGTAGTCCACGGGGCTGTTGCACTGTTTTTTGTTTATTATTAAAGTTTAATTTGATTTGTTCGCTGGATCCCACCTCCTCCTTCCCGTGACTACAAACATTTGATATTGTTACAAGTGTCAAATTAATTGTGTGCAGTCGGTAAGAATGAAAGTCCTTTATTAAGGACAGTTAAACAGTCATTAAAGATCACTTTGCTTGATACATTGATGGCATTAATCACTTCTACATCTGTGTAGATATCTCTTGTATAGTCAGTGCTACACACTTATCGCAAAAACTTGCTTTTAACAATCCTTAATCTATGTGGTAATCTCTTAACTCTCAGATAGTCACTCAAAGTAACTCCATGAAGATATAGTTTTGTTTCCCTCTCAAGAAGTTTTTTCAGGCTTTCATTCGATGTTCTTGTAAAGTCCTTAGCAGAATTTTCATTGAATAACGAGTCTTTCATCAGTATTCGGGCTATGTCTTCATCTGAAAATTCAAAGGTATTTGACAGCAGGTGTATTGAATAAGTCAACAATGGAGTCAAACACATGTGTGGTACTAGTAAAAAATGACAAAGAGCAGGGAAAAGCACGCACATCAATCTCAACTGGGTGTTCGACTAAAAAACAAGTGGAAAAATATTTTAATGTAATGTTGGCAACAACAAAACTCCAAAAGTACAAAAAACAATTATTATAAAAACAAAAGAAACATATTGTGTGTGTGTATATATATATATATATATATATATATATATATATATATATATATATATATATATATATATATATACACACACACACATATAGACACAGACACACACACCACACACACACACACACACACATATATATAATATATATATATATATACTCTATTCTCAAAGTTGGGTTGGGAGCTGGGTCTATACTAAGCAAGCTATGATGACTTTCACCTTGATATTTTATATAACCGACTGGCTGAGGCCAGCCTAAAAACATGCTCAGAACAGTTGACGGGCCACTGCTGCGCATCGTCACGAAAGCTTATCTTTTTCACATGTTTTTAAGCCTTACCGCTTGTCGATTTAAACATTAAAGCATCCAAAAACAAGACGCGGAAAATCTGAACAGAGAAGCGGTTTACTCGTGCGCTGAGAAAGAGAGTCGCGTATCACGGACAGCGGCACTGAACCGAGCTCTCTTCTGCGAAGTTCTCCTCGAAGTCCCTCCTGCACCTGAACGAACAAATACAAATCGCAGTTTGAACAAACAAAACTATGTGAAAGAGCCCAATTCAGTATTAGTGGTGTTCTGGTGTTCAGGGCTCACGCAGAGAAAGGCATCTCAAAACACTTGAATATCGAATTTGCTTATTTTTGCTCTTGTGCCGACAAATACATACAAAATATGTCAAAATATCCACCTTGGAAATTATGCTCGAAAAAACTGTCAGTTATTTCTTAAGGGAAAGTAAACAGTTGAGGAAAAAAATGGGATGTGTATTATATTGGATGCGTTCATCGTCTCTTAATTTAGCTACTGGCTGCTGTAATGTTAATCCAAGAAAATTAAATTAAGTAAATCACTCACTGCTCTTGACTGAATTACTTTGTAGTTTTAACAGTGTGATAGAGTGGGACACTCTGAATGGGATAATACTGGTCTGGCAGTTTCCTTTGACAGGGCTCCGGTCAGAGAGAAGGGCACGGAGAACTTATTCCAGCAAACTTTAATATTGTAGTTTGGGTACAATCATTGGTGTACAAACAGTTATATGTGTGGGGGTGTGTGTGGTCTATAAAAGAAACAAAGAATAAATAACATTAATCACAATGTACAAAAGTATAAAAAATATGTACAAAGGTATACAGTAATATCCAATGCAATAATTAACATTGAATCAGAATACTGAAATATAATAATTTGGTCAAATAACCCGAAAAGAGTCATAAACACACACAAACGGCACATGAGGGGCGCATGGCCAGGGAGCTCTGAACTACACTCTAGGTGCTTCTGACAGCGACACAGAGGCTAAACACGATTTAGCAGTGGGACTAAAGGGCATAAGAACTGAAATATAGCACTTGAGAATACAGCTTAAGGCGGAGATAATGTAAAGGAAACGATCTCCAGTCTAACAAGGCTTATGACATGTTCATGTGATATCTATTAACTAAAGAAATACACACGAAAGTATCAAACCATACATATAATATACTTAACATGAAAACAGGTGAAAGTATACAACATCTAAACAAGTCAGATGGCAATATTTGCATCTTAGTGCAAGATGAAACTTACTTTTGATTAGGTTACGCACACGCGAGCCACCATCCCACAGAATGCGGAGTCGTGACTGAGGATGTGATGCGCTCGGAAAGGATATGACATCAATACAGTTTCAAAATAAAATGACAGGAAATAAAAGACTTTCTGACAAACAGTCAAACCAAAAATTATTCAGACACCAGATTAAATTTTTGATATATAAAGCAAATTTGTAATAATGTGAGAAATGTTGAAGGTGTCTGAATAAATGAGGGTTTGATTGTATATTTCATTTTTACATTGAAGACTATCCAGTGCTATTTTACATTTAATTATTTGGTTTCTGTACCTTGACACCTACGAACTTGAAAAAAACTTAAACATTGGTGTGAAACAGGCGTAAGGTTGTTTGCACCCTGTGCAATGTGGAATTAGTTTACAGCTTTTTCAAGCACATTGTGATGCATTTTGGAAACAGGAGATGAGCCCCTTTTCTAATGCACCACCTAGCTCGATAAACCCCTTCTCAAAGACTTACTGTTTGTCAATTTTATTTGGGTAATACACATATTCTGAATGCCTTCGGCAGAATTCGAATGAGCCATTTTAATCTAGATTAATCTAGATTAATTTAGATTAATTTCAAGATCACAGTGATATATATATATATATATATATATATATATATATATATATATATATATATATATATATATATATATATATATATATATATATATACACACACATACAGTTGAAATCAAAATTACTCAACACCCTAGAGACTGCATTATTTATAAATACAAGCTTTTCTGAAGATCCAGGATAAAGTAAAAATTTTATCTATAACAGTTCACTGGCATATTAAACGTGATATTGTCAATATATAATGTAATACTTTTGAGTTATAAGATTTTTTAATAATACTGCTATGTCATAATTATTCAACCCCTATTCAACATATTCACTTTTTTTTTGGTGCAAAAATTTGCATGGTGGGGAATAAAACAGTCTCAAAACACAATTAAGCTTTTAGAAACTCTATTAAAAACAGAATTAGCTTGAGCCGTTACACATACAGTTAGCCCATGCATGTGTTGAAGTGAGTAGCAAAAATGTCAACAGAGATCTCACAAAAGCTAAAGAGAATAAATATCGTAGTACTTTAGAAAGACTAAGGCTATATGAAGATTTCCAAGACATTGAAATTTCCTAGAGACACAGCTCTCTTATTCCTTATTCCTTAGCTTAAAGTGTGTTTTACCAGAAAATCTTTGAGGTTGTGAAAGAAAAAGCACAATATCATAAAATGTATAATCAGAGCAACTGAGAAAAATCTCAAATGTTAAGCCAAAGACTTGCAAGATGACCCGATGAAAGGAGGAAAACCATTTCAAAGCAGTGTGTAAGAAGATCACTAGACAAGTATTGCCTTTATGTTGAGACATCTTGTAGAATACCACTCTTGATCAAGAAAAACAAAGGACAACTTGAACTTGATAAAATACATTTGTGTAGACTTGTGGAGCTCTGGAGGAATGTTATATGGAGTGATGTCTGCTGCAAACCATCTCCATCCTCAAACTTGGAGGTGGATCAGTCCTGTTATGGGGTTTCTTTACTGTAGAAGGAAGTTGAAATTATGACTGTATGAAGGACATCATGGATTCTTTAAAGTGTCAGGCCATTTTGACAAGAATTGTGATGCCTTTGGTGCAAAAACTGAAGCTGATGATCAATGGACTTTCCTGCAGGCTAGTCATACCAAAGTACACACCCAAATCTACTGCTCCTTGGTTCAGGGATCAGTCATAGAATGTACTTGAGTGACCTGTTCAGTCTCCAGGCTTAATTCTCATTTCAAATATCTGGTTGAATTTGAAGAAAGCAGTGGCAATGTGAAAACCAAAGATTATCAGTGATCTGAAAGCTTTTCCAGGTGTGGAATGGGCCAAAACTGTAGTAGAGAGGTGACAGAAGCTTCTAAACACTTACAGACAGCGTTTATTGGTGATTTTAAAGAATAAAAGATTCTGCACAAAGGGGGTTGAATAATTTTGAACATGAATGTTTAGAGCCAATTTGAATTTTATCATGATTCATCAATGTTCCATTCTCAGAATCACTCAAAAGTGTATTAACAAACTTTCTCTAATACTTTACTGATGCCTTTGTTAAACTGATTTCATAAAATGTTATCCTCCACAGCAAATTGTCTTGCAAGTCAAGGGGGTTGAATAATTTTGATTGCAACTGTATATATATATATATATATATATATATATATATATATATATATATATATATATATATATATATATAGACACACACACACACACACACACAATATGTTTCTTTTGTTTTTTTCTGTGCCTGTGGATTCTGATGCCATCCCAGCATTTCTCTCATGCAATCTATTTGAAACTTTGGTTAGTTCCACTGTGGTCTGTTTATGTGGGAATGTGTGTATGTGTGTATTTTTGTTGCTGCTGAAATTTCTAGCTGTTTATCAGGCAGATGGCCCTGACAAACACATACACAAACAAGTATCCACACGCACACAGACATCCAGTAGTAAAAATAAACCCAGAGAAGCACCTGACATGACAACTGCCTCTGAGCTGAAGCCTGAGAACTCACTGAAGCCAACAGCCTGACTCCTATTTCAAAGCATAGTGAACAAGGCTCCAGTGTCCCTTTCTGAATTCTGAGACCAGTGACCTCTGCCCTCTACGACTGCTCCCAGGATCATTTTCACCTCCAGAACTTTATATGCTGTCCTCACAAGTCACAACCTTTGACATTTGAATTTAAATTGTAAATATTCATCATGATCTATATAGACATTTCAAACTGAACTTTTAGTACCTTGAATCAGGGGTAAAAATAAAAGGAGTAGAAAGTGGGGTCTCATGGAGGAGAGAAGTTTGGGAAAAGGCAGTGTCCTATGATCTTTCTTTAGATTTGAGCTACAGTAGGTGTACAACCTAAATGGGGATTACCGCCTCGGCGTGAACTGTAATTCAGTCGCATGTTAAAATAATTAATGAAACTACCGCCAGGTGGTGCAAAGGGATGGATTGCAAAATGAATGTTATTGTAAAATTAGATAAAAGGAGAACATTATGATATAAAATTAACATTATAAAAACTTTAAAAAAATATTAAAACATTTACAGTGCGTTAATTTCAAAACATAGGATAGTCTTAGGCTACAGTCTACCCATCAAAAATTTTAAGAAGACCTTTACACAAAGGATCATATGCATGCTATTGTTATTAAACAGTAAATATAAGGCCTATGTATGTATGTATGTATATATATATATATATATATATATATATATATATATATGTATTAGGGCTGCACGATGTGTTTAAGCATCGATATCACGATGTACGGATCCACGATAGTCATATCGCAGGATGTGCGATGAAGGCTGTCGTAGTTGATCCGTTATTCATTAACTGTATGGGCCAGCTGCTCCCCGGACCTTGACGAATGTGATTCACGGATTAATTGCACAGCTTTACCATCACAGAGTGAAAGTTTATTATTTGCATGTGTTTTTAAGTCCTGTCAGTTTAACAGGGCGCATATAAGAACGAGCAGAGAGAGAGAGTGAGAGCCCCGGCTGCGCGCGCACGCTCACCTTCATGGTCTTCAAACAACACGAGCGCTGTCTTGCTCTCTCTCCCTCGCACATATTAATCAAAATCGCGCTGGTGCCTCGCGCACATATTCACTGGAAACAGCAGTCGTTCACCAGTCATTCAGCATTAGCAGCGGTCAACTTACTCCACATATTGTTAAATATGATTTTTTTTTCCATCGATACTGAAACACGTGTGAACTACACAGACTAGTTTACCTCATGAATAATAGTTAAGCTTCAAATGGTAAGCATCACGAATATGGAAACAGATTTCTCCCGAGTGAGAGAATGAGAAAGCCCAACCTTACTTTATAGCTTTAAATTATTATTATTATTTGTTTGTTTATAGCTAAGCCTATATTATTATATACTGCAATTATATTTATCCATTAGAATGATATATTTTTTATTCTTGTTTTGTTCTGATATATTTGTTACATTTAAAGGATTTGTTGTATAGTGAAGGGAACTAAATATATCCTGTTGGTACATTATAACATTATTAGGCCAGCCGTCATTATTTCTAAATGTAATAAAATGCAACTTGTACATGAATTATATAATATCAAAAATAAAACATGCAGCAAACGAAAATAGGTGATTAATCCGTTAAAATGCAACCTATACATGACTCATATTTTTTCCTCACAAACTTACTTATTTTGTGTTTTTAAAAAAATAATGAAAAAAAAAAAAACATGCAGCAAATGAAAATAGGTGATTAATCCGTAAAAATTTGTTACTCTGGGTTCACAGTAATTATAATTATTATATACTTCAGAGCAGAGCCTGCATGGGCCTAATCTAGGCTATCCAAGGTATTTTTTATTATTATTATTGCATCTGAAAATGACTTTGAATGGCATATTCACTTCACATGCTCTGGTGCAGATCCGCCTCCCATGTGGACGATTTAAAAATGTTTGATATAAAGGTTGCTGTCCCATTTTATAAAAGAATTGTTCATTTAAAAAAAAATCTAATTATATTGTTAGTTCTAATTATATTGTTAACACAAGTTCATTTAGGCTATTTAACTTGCACTGTGACATTTTATCCTTTTTAATTTATAAACTCCTTGAGATTTTAAAGTTAGTTTAATAGTATTTAAATTCAAGTTTTAAACTACATTTTAAATGCTAAAATTATTCCTATGAATTAGTAATATGTTATCATGTTTATTCTTGTAGAAAATAAGTGTTTATTCTTTAAGAAAATAAGGGGAAAAAATAAGGGATGATCCAAATATTTGTTTTGCTTCACCTATGTAGGCTACAATTATTTTAAAAATAAATAAATAAATAAATATATAAATGTCATTAAAAATACCATCGCCTGAGTAAATTTGACCATTATAGAACTGTGTCTCTAAAGGTTAGTGATTTAAGAGGTGAATATACTGTGAAATTACAAATATCATGGGATTTTAGAGCATAACAACTGGTTTATGAAGGTTTATGAAACATTAGCCAATAGCATTTTTTAAACAATGGAACTTAAAGTTATGAACTAAAATATCATTTCAACCATACAGCATGTGAATAAATAAAATGCATACTTTTCATAAAATTTCATTATTCATAAAATACATAATGTGTCTGGTATTTGGATTTGTACTTCAATATAATGAGCTTCAAGTTTAAGAATAGCCGGTTATCTCTCCCTCTCTCTCTCTCTCTCTATTTAACAGCATTAGCTCAATGAAATACGTCTTCCTTCAGGTAGAATGAATGTTTTCCTGCTTGCTAAATGTTGGTCTCATGATCAATAACTTGTATTCACTCAATCTGATTCAGTAAAGTCAAACCGCAGACGGTGAAGCTGCATCAGTGAGCGGAGTCTGTGAGGCAGAGCAGCTGATGATGATTCCGCTTGGTCTTAAAGCCTTCCGCAAACATCTATGATCACAAATGACAATGATTTTCGTAAAATAATGATTCATTATCAATTGATAATTTGTTATTATAATTATGGTCTCGTGAAAATAATAATATGGGCTGCGAGAAAATAATGAATACGAAGAGTAGTGCTCCTGAGTACAGGCAATCAGGCATGTTTCAATTCAGTAACATGAAAACACATCACTCACAGCCAAAAAACAGACCAAATACAGTTCAGCTGGAGGGGGTTGGGTTTTTTGGGGGTAGTTATGTATGTTTTGTTGGGGTCAAGATAAAGGTGTGAATATCTTGCTCTTTCATATGGATAGTGTCTTTAAGAGGCTTTCAAACTTGCTGAACAAGTTAATATAGGACTGTTGTTTTGACATTTGTTATATTCAACTAATCAGAGGTTTATATTAAATTTACATAATCAAGTCTTAATATATTCCATGCTCAAGCACATGCATTAAGTTTGTCAAAAAGCACATGCAGAAGTAGCCTAATAATTGTGAAAAATGAGACATTTTAATTATTTATTAATAAACAAATGTTTTTTTGTCGGCTGCAAGATTAAATTCACAGTGTTGGCTCTCTCCAACGAGAGACATGCAATATTCACAGATTGTTGAATGTTGAATATTAATGCGCCCTGTCATTAATGCGCATTAATAATTTTTGCACAAACACTTGAATATTAATATCAATTCACATTTTGCATATGCATTAGAACGTAAATATTTTTTTACATGCAATTATCCAAAATAAAATCAAACAAGATTTAAATTCTGCACATCTACCATCACACATGCAGAACAAATCTTGCACATATTTTACACACCTGCATTTAAATGCAGCTGCCTTTTTTTCCTTTTATTAAATTACATGAAAGCAAGTAGGGCTGGGTGATAAATCGATTTTATCGATTAACTCAAATTTGTAATTTACATTGGTTTGTTTGAATGAAAATCGGTTTTCTGGAGCGAGGAGAGGATATTAAGAGTCTGAGTGTCATGGTTTTCATTCACTCCAAGAGCCTCTATCATGAGTACAATTCATGCCAACAGTCCGTAATATAACTGCATATTCAGCAAGAATTCATGTTAAACATATTTAGCTATGGCTTGATCAGGTTATAATGACTGCAAGAGTCTAGCAGGATGTTAAAGGCTAAGGAGTTTGTTTCTTTTACTGATTATTTTCGGGTTAAAGCATGATTTAAACTGATAAAGCACATTCACACGCAATCGCTTTAGCAATAATGCATTCAAACAAATGTAATCTTACAGTGCTACTACATTATCAGGCTATCTGATTTTGAAATCTTGAAGAAATTCATCGAGCTGTTTAGATAAAATAACTGACAAAAATGTACTCTTATTTTCCTCACAAACAAAATTTGCACAGCAGAAAGCAACAATTAAAGATTTAATGCTTACAATGTTATTAGTTTGGCATGTGATAGGGAATAAAGTTTACAAACAATAGCCTAAGCCACTTTGAAACTCTCGTGTTATTTTTTTATTATTATTTTTTTTTTATAGGCTACGTTATGAAGATTACATTTCTAACATACTGAAATACTTTATCCACGGAGTGAAAGCGGAGCGGTGTTTCTGGTATCAGTGCGCGCGGAGGGGAAGTTGTTGCTGCTCCACTCACAGACTCTGCTGCGAGTGAGAGAGATGTTCCACCCGACAAAATGAAGACGACCATGGCAGCACAAGCACAGCACATCCACCAAAAGCAACCAGCTGCAGCATTGCTCATTGCTTGGCTCGCCAAGCTTTACTTTTGTAGGTCGCATGGTAGTAAATAATATGATGATATGACCATGCAGTCAATATAGATATTTAATAAAAGCATTAAAAACAAACAGGTACGGAAGTTCTAAGTGGCCATGCATTATAATATTTTTTCTTCTTGTTTTCTCATTATAACGACTTCATTTTCTCGTTTTCTCGACATAACGAAGTTCGTTTTCTCGTTATAACGAATTAATTTTCTCTAAGAAGTTACAAAACTGCGCCAGCAGGTGGCACTATAGACCTGAATATAACTGATGGGGTGTCGTACACTATCCACTTTACTGTACGCAGACCTTCCTCGTGATCGCTATAATTTGTGCAGTCTTCATTACTGACATTTAATTAATTCATAAATGTTAAATGCTTGAATCAATATGAATATTTTGTGTATTAAGTTTCTGCTAGATGCATGAGTTTCACCAACGCGTTCTGTGTCATAAAATAACTGCTTATCAATACAAGGTTGACATCACTGTATTCTGTTTATCAGTAGGATTTACGATGTAGGCTGATGTGCTTCTTTTCCTTATTACTAATCTTTATTGTTAACCATATTAATGAGAAATGTGATGTATATGTAAAATCCATAGGCTAATTTAATTCAGTTTTGTTCTATAATGTTGTAATCGTTTTTTTCTACACACACACACACACACTACACGTAGCCCTACACATGGATGCTCTTTTCAAACAGAAGCTTGTAACACACCTGATATCTGCCACATCATATAATGACTACTACAAATTACAAATTATATATAATTTTATTTCAAATAAAAGGAAAATGAAAAGTGAGTTTAGTCCAAGCAGCTCTAATTTCGCGGTGTTGCCATTTAAACATGTTAATTACAAAAACAAAACGTTCGTTGTACTGTCTCTGGAAAAATCAACAGTGATTGATCAGCCTTTATTTATATACAGTATTGTAGACCTTATTACCTAGGCGAAGCTAAATTTGCTGAAATATAGGCTACAGTAAGACCGCCTGCATGGTCCATCAGATGCCTGTCAAAGTTGAGTTCATTACTATAGCAACAGTAAAACTGTCATGTCGTTATAACGAGAAAACAAACTTTCGTTATGTGGAGATAACGAGAAAAATAAGTCGTTATAACGAGAAAACGACTTTCGTTATGTCGAGATAACGAGAAAATTAAGTCATTATCGCGTCTGCTCTGTTTACAAATAAGTTAAATAAGGAAGAAGAAAAAAAAAACTAAACAAACGGCATAACGAGATGGAAATATAGACTAGAAAATATATTAACAGGTCCTCCGTCCATGACACTGACTCACTGCGGACCTCCCAGTTTTAATCTGAACAGCTCTTAACGCTGAGTGGATTGTTAGATGCATGATGGGCTTTTTATAGGGCATATGCTATTGCCCAGCACTAAAAGCAAGTAAAGAAGGCTCCCTTTTAAATCACTTAAGTTGTCAATTAATAAAGTTCTTTTTTACAATCGTGTGCATTTTGTTGATTATAATGTTAGAACTTGAGTTTAATCGTAAGAACGTTTTATTAATCCATCAGTTCTTTAGAGTTTCAAATATTTAGCTAAATCGTGCAGGTTTAATTTATTCGTTTCTTGTTTTAGGCATAAATAATGTGAACAAAATTATACAGTGCTTCACGTTTAAACATGTTACAATTTGTTAATCAGTTTACAGGCAAATGTCAAATTTTTAAATATAAATTAAAATAAAGGTATAATATTAGAAAATATTGACATTGCATATTAATCCATGTAGCCTACCCCCCTAAAATAGGCTACCACTTTTTTACAATTTCTTTTGAATAATATAACACATAATTCATATAATATAAATAATACTGCACACCTTTTAAATGTATCAAATCTAAAATATGGTTTAATACCATGTAGCTCAGAGAAAATATAAACACAGGCTCAGGCACAGGCTTGACATTTATCCTGCGTGAATTCATTCTAAGAAATGCAAATAACTTCATAAGTACCAAAATATCATCTGTGAATATTACATGTTAAATATATTAAATATTTTAAATATTTTAGGAAATATTGAAGGATACCGGCGGCGAAACAAGATTGTTTACATGTGTTGTTAAGAGGAGGTTCTCGCAATTCTGCACTGTTTTACCATGCCTGGAAGTTACTGCTGCATTAAAAACTGCTGCAGTACCTCACACAATACATATGGAAAACATAGGAACAATGGAATACAGTTTTTTTTAGGTTACACCAAGCGCAAAACAGCGGTATTTGGAGAAGCTCTCAAGGGCACAGAGACCTGGACCATTTACCTCCATGCACACATATGGACATTGGGAATTATATATTTTTTGGTTTAAGTTACTACACAATGCAGGAGTTTAAAAGCCACAAGTCTTTGGAAAGTTACGAGGCTTTCTGCTGTGGCTGGGTCAATCTACAGCAGGTGGTGAAAACAGTGTTGTACTTATTCACATGCGTTTTAGCGTATTGTAATTACATTGCATTTAGAATGCACTTTTTGACCAAAATGACAAAGTAATTAACTGAGACTGAACACTAGATTGTAACGAGATGTTCAATGTATACGAACGTTTCCAACATGTTTTGATGTAACGTTAGGCTAAAGCTTTGTATGTTTAGTTATAATTTGATTTTAACCCAATGACACATACTGTACCAGGTATTTTTTTGCTGGGGGCTGCAAAGTGGACAAACCAGTTCACCAAATCTCTAACCATAGCTGAGCAGCGGAGGCAAAAGAGATTCAGGAGACGATGGAGAGCTGGACGGGACCAGCCGAGACAAAGGAAACTCAGGAGACATAGGAGACTCAGAGCGGATGCTAGGGTGAGGATTGGAGCCATGAACTCCATGGGTACCACCACATTAATGTCCTTTGGGCTTGCCACATTAGCGTTCAGCATTTCTGGGCTGAGGACTATCGTGGAGCCCAGGAGAATATTGTGATGCCTCGGTTTCGGTTTGGGCAGGTGGTCGGAGCCGTTGACAAGGTATATGGAGGTTCCTGGTGACTGCACTGCACATGCTGGTAACAACTGAATGTTATGTAACTCCAGGTGTGATGTGTGTGGTCAAAGCTTTAGTACTTAAAGGTGCTGTAGGGAACTTTTGTAACAAAAATATTTTTTACATATTTATTAAACCTGTCATTATGTCCTGACAGTAGAATATGAGACAGATAATCTGTGAAAAAAATCAAGCTCCTCTGGCTCCTCCCAGTGGTCCTATTGCCATTTGCAGAAACTCCAACGCTCCCGGTAAAAAATAACCAATCAGAGCTGCGGTCTGTAACTTTGTTTGTGTTCAAAATATAGAAAAATGTATATAATAAGCGAGTACACCATGAATCCATTTTCCAAACTGTGTTTTTGGCTTGTCCTGAATCACTAGTGTGCACCTATAATAAGTGTTTATATTCTGACTATTTTAGATTGCTTCGGGGATACTGCGGTGGAGTAACCCAGTACCTTTGTGATTCTTCATAGACATAAACAGAAAGAAGTAGTTCCGGCTACGATGTTCTTCCGCAAGACGCAAGCAGTTCTGTTTATTAACCGCTAGAGTGTCAAAAGTTCCCTACCGCAGCTTTAAATATAGCTGCAAGCAACAATTAAGGGGCCAAGCACAACAGAGGCAAAATAAGGCAAGGCAAGGATGGCAAGGAGAATCATACAATAATTAAAAAAAAGACAAATGTCATAATCAAAGACATTTGTTGATGATTTTAAGAAAACTCATTGACCACCCATAAACATGATAATTTGTTTTGATGAAAAAAGTAGGTTTTTGACTTAAACCAAAATGTCTGACAGACAAAATTACCGACCATTGAAATGCATATACAACTGGATTATGACACATGGAAAAGAAAAAGGTTTAATTCATGGCCATCAAGTCAAGTCAAGTCACCTTTATTTATATAGCGCTTTAAACAAAATACATTGCGTCAAAACAACTGAACAACATTCATTAGGAAAACAGTGTGTCAATAACGCAAAATTCAAAAAAGGCTGTAGGGGCAGAGTAGGGTAAGATGAGCTAGTGGGTAAGTTTACTCACCCACTGTATCTTGCCAACTGTATACTTTTATTGTCATGTGACCATTTATTTTGAAACCACACGTAATTTCTGCCAGACTGTGAAAAGAAAACTGTATTTAACTTCTCAAAGTAAAATTTGAGGATAATATGTAATGGATGTTACTTGAAGGAAAATTTATCCAGGTCTAAAAATATTTATGATCCAAATAGGTGATTTAGCAATGTATAAAACCGTGTAAATCATTTAGCTAAATATTAACCTGAATTAGTAAGCAAGCTAGTTTTTTTTCCTAAATGGAAGCTATGGGGCAAAGTGAGCCAAATGATGTTGGGTAAATTGAGCCAGCATTTTATCTTACCCCACCATATGGCACAGAAGTTAAGTTAATCTCTGACGTATAAACTGGTAGCTTAGTTTGATAGTACACCACTGATTTAGTTTATCATATACATAATACACATATTATTATTTGTAGTTTATTTGATAGGGACAGTGTAAAAAGATATCCAAATCCATCTGATAAGAAAGCTACCATGCCTACCATTGCAGGAAAGCTACCATGCCAAATAATCTTTTGACTAAGTTGTTCATTAGTTTCAGAGACACTTATTCCTTCATTCTAATTCAGTTGTGCTATTGTTATTTTACTCAACAAACTCTCTGTTTAGTCAGTTTTTTTGGAAGATTACAACTTCAGTGTTTTTTTTTTTTTTTTACATGAAAAAATAATGAAAATATAATGAAAATAAATAAAACTTTGAAAAAGAAAATTTCATTATTAAATTCATTTTTAATAGAGGTACATTATTGTTCAAATTCAACATGGGTTTGAACCTGATTCAGTCAGACAGTAAGTTTACAACCAGATGGTTCATCTTACTCATTTGCCCCTTTCACACTGAGATTCCGGATAATACATTGGTAATTTGTCACAGCAATTGTTCCCGGATCATTAGATTTTGGTTCATTCACACTGACAGTGATTTCCCGGAATCTCGGAGTACACACTCAACCCGTAAAGGTCCCGTAATGAGACGTGACATCAGGATGTGATGTGTAATGTACTAGTCGAAAACGCTAGGCATGTTAACTTTCACTAGAACTGGCGAATGATCTCAGCTTCAGCATAGATAGTGAGGAACTACCTGATCTCTGCTTTATAAAAGTTTGCACATATTTTTTCTTAATTGCATTAACACTCACAGTCAAGACAATTACAATTGCATTTTCATTCAATGTCCCGCAATGAATGTAGCAAAATTCAATGTGCACATTGAAAATGCATTCCGAGCCGATCAGGTCTCCGCCCCCTCCCACCATGGGGAGAACATGGACAAGACAGTTGTACGTGTACGTTTTGATCATTTCGGTTTTTGATCATTCTCGGCTTCATTATTTCATTTGCACTAGTGGGCGGAGCTGAAATGCTGCTTTCATCTGATTGGTCAAATCGCTCCGCCTTCAGCTCGGTCTTTTCATAATTTCAGGCAGAATAAGAGTCAGTACGAGTGTGGCACTGTGATGTCTGAAACCACCACTCACTGTTAATTAGCACAATATTTGAATCAGATGTATTGACTGATAAATACAATGCAAATAGTTCTGTCCCTTTAGATAAAAGTGAAGTGGAAATAAAAATCAATAATAGACTGAACAGTTCCATGATAATATGTCTGTAGTATTTACCACTCTCATCTTTTAAGTCATAAGGCACTAGGTAGGTGTGTGTGACATTAATAAATAATTGTGAAAATTAATAGTTACGTTTCTGAAATAAATGAGTAATATTAGTTTTATTACATACTAAATTGAATGATGTTTCCCCTCTTAGTCTTCTTTGTTGGGCTTGAGAAAGACAACATATATTTACCGTATTTTCCGGACTATAAGTCGCACTTCTTTTCATAGTTTGGCTGGTCCTGCGACTTACAGTCAGGTGCGACTTATCAAAATTAATTTGACATGAACCAAGAGAAATAAACTAAAAGAAAACATTACCATCTACAGCCGCGAGAGGGCGCTCTATGCTGCTCAGTGCTCCTGTAGTCTACACTGAAAACAGAGCCCCCTCTCGTGGCTGTAGACGGTAATGTTTTCTCTTGGTTCTTAATTCTAAATAAATGCGACTTATAGTCCAGTGTGACATTTTTTCCTCGTCATGACATATTTTTGGTCTGATGCAACTTATACTTAGGTGCGACTTATAGTCCGAAAAATACGGGTAACATTATTATTAGTGCTGTCAAAATTAGCGCGTTAACGCATTCGATTAATTTGAAATATTTAACGCGTTAAAATAAAATAACGCAATTAACGCGGTTGCAGTTTTTTTTATTTCCAGTTGTGGCCTATGTGTGTTCAACGTGCAAAGAAATATGGATAAGACCAAGGAAGGACTTTTAGACGGAAAGTTTCAGTAGCCTACAAAACTCTGCCGGATTACTCTTCAGGCTGCCACAAGAAACAGCAACATTAAAATCATGAACTCAAATGTCATTGTTTAAAAAAAAAAAAAAAAAAAAAAACAATGACTTTAACAGTGCGTAAATCAGACCTTTCTGTAACGCTAACGTTAATAAGCTTAAACGAAATAATTGTGTAGCGGAGTATTTTTTGTACACAGTGCCGCGAACTGTCAATCACTCCTGTGCGCGTGCATCACTGTCCTCCTCGCAGCTGCAGCAACTTGCGCTCTCTCTCTTCATCAAGCTTTAAAACAAAAAGGAGACAAAAGGATCATATTGTCTTTGTGCATAGGCTATAGATTAATTAGATAAATAAATATCTAAATTTGTGCCTTGCCGTCTACGGTATTTTTTTAGAACTTAGAAAAAAGATGCTGCAGCCAATGAACAGCCAGCGGGGGCTGCAGGACGACTCAACCTCCGCAGACAGTTTTTAATGTTTATCAGACAATAAATACTCAAGATTTTGCTTTAGTATAACTCACAACGAGTTTCACACACCTTCTCCGGCCACGTTGAGTTGTTGACACTTAACAGTGGGAAAAGCGACACATGCGCTATTCACTTGTATAACTTAAGGGTGAATGGGTAATGTAGTTTCTGCTCTGGGTGGGATGAATTAGGAAGCTTGCATTGTGAAGGGCGCTCTGAAAATCGGCAGTGCAGGTAAAAGATTAAAACCTCTATTAAAACAGATGTCCAAATGAGCGTACCGGTACGCTACAAGCACGTTCTGGGCGCATGGAGAGGTGGCGGTATGCTCAAGAGCTATATTTGGAAGTGGCGGTACTGAGTACTGGTGCGTACCGGCCCACTTAAAGCACTGGCAATGACTATACTTTGGAATTTTTTTCAGTCCACTTAGAATTCAACATGGAAATCATTTTTGTTTTTCATTGGCATTGATTGTTTTGAAATTCAAATGGTACTTACATGCCTGTGTTTTTATTTCTGTAATAAATATGGCTTTCAAGCCAACAGTTAAATTGGAGGATATTGATGGTTTATTGCAGGTGTGTTGTTTACATGAGAAAATCTGTTACAAGTTAAACAAAAATTCCAATAAACAATCATATTTTGAATTGAAATATTTTGAATTTAAATTTAAATGTCTTGAGTTTACATTAATTATTTACATTTTACATTTACATATCCAAAAAGTTTCAGTCTTTTAATTGCGATTAATTTTTAAAAATTGTGCGATTAATTAGTTAATTTTTTTTAATCGATTGACAGCACTAATTATTATCTATTATGAGAGTAACTGACACAGACTAGAACTTTAATGTTTCACCAAATTCAGCTCAAATCTTCAGACTTGTCTGATTCGCATTGCTGTATAACTGACCAGACTTACCTTCCCCCCAAAATCCTTTGTTTATTTCAACTTCACTGTTATCAAAGGAGACAGAACTATTTGCACTGTATTTATCAGTTAATACATCTGATTCAAATATTATGTTAATTAACAGTGACTGGTGGTTTCAGACAATACACTCGCACTGACTCTTCTTCTGCCTGAAAGAATGAAAAGATTGTGCTGAAGGTGGAGTGATTCGACCAATCAGATGAAAACAGCCGCCCACAAGTGCGAATGAAATATTGAAGCCATAAACCGATTGATAAACCCCAAACAACGAAAAACCAATAAATGAGCCATTTTTCCATTTCTCATTATTGAATTCTAAAAAGGAATGAAATGATCAAAACGTACACGTACAACTGTTTTGTCCATGTTCTCTCACTTGAATCCTCTTCTTGAGTTTTGTGTCTCTAGACCTTCTGCAAGCCCCGACTTGTTCACGCAGTGATTGACATGGCAGGAGGGGGTTGAGACCTGCTCGGCTCAGAATGCATTTTCAATGTGCACATTGAATTTTGCTACATTCATTGCAGGACATTGAATGAAAATGCAATCGTAATTGTCTTGACTGTGAGTGTTAATGCAATTAAGAAAAATAGCATTTGAATGATATTTTTGCCACAGTTTTAGCTTGAACATGTTATACACATCTAATCATTTCTATAATACATTTTCATTTAAATTTTGCAACTTATAAAGCATTAAAATTTGTATTCATTTTACATATTAAAACTAGTAATTATGTACATATACATGTAAAAAAATTATGTAATTTCATTTTCATTTTCATTTTGCACCAAACGTTGCACAAATGTATTGGAAAATGTAAATGTAAATACAGAAATTCATTGCCATTTTACATATTGCATTGTCATTTTGCATATTACATTCCAAATTGAATATTGCTACCCATATGCTTCCATAGTAAAAAAGTCACAGGATAACCTGCGTCATCATACAACACACCATTATGGCATTGGTTCTGGCTTTTGTTCACACAGAGCTTGTACCGTGACTGAACCCGGCAATGTTTCTAGGTCTTCAACCCAGGATCGATCACGTAATTAATCCCTGGACGTGTTTGAGTACACACAGAAGGCAATCAGGCAACTTTCCGGGACCAACTTGCAGTGTGAAAGGAGCGATTGACTTGGGTCAACTTACTCCCACCCTGGGGGAATGCTTTTTTATAAGAAGCCATATCTTTAGAACCCTTTAGATACATTCTGATAATTTTAAATGATAGGAAACATCCTGAAGTTATTTTAGATACTTTGTACTTCTGCAGCATTTTCACTTATCTTGAGGACCACATAAGTAAAAAGTAGATCATCTTAACCCACTCTCTCCCTAAGCATATTTGTAAATTTTGTTATAGCTTTTGACCACTAGGTCAAAGATATAAAACTTCATAAGTTGCTTCAGCACATGGGATGTGTTCGGAATGGCACACTAGCTTACCTGCTGCTTACTGTTTACTGACAAGAACACAGTGCATACTGGGTGCTATTTTTTTATTTTATTTATTAAGAGTAGTGTGTGAAACCGTATACAATAAGAAACAAATAATGTTTCAGTGTAGTATGCTACAGTGGTGTCGCATGCCAAACACTGAACATTATTAATTCAGCACAGCTGTCAAGACTGTCACTTTACAAATAAATGTGCTAACAACATGCCTTATTCTCATACCATATATATGTGATGTTCTGCAAAACAACAAACTTCACGGTGAATATTTATACATCACTCTTCTCAACATAGTCCATAGCAACACAAAAGTGTATCTTGACTATATAGTGAATATTTTAAGAAAAATCCTGGTATTTTGAGCAGTGACATTATACAAGTAGCCTATATAAAATAACAAAATAAGCTTTCATCAATCAGTTACACTAAAATAGCAGTATTTTCTTTAGAAATGTTCTTCATCCTGGGCAAAGTTGCCCATTGGCCTCTGATCACATGGCCTCTTAACCATCCCCATATGTACTAATTGGCTTCATTACTCTGTCTCTTCTCCACCAATAATGTGCTTAGAAATGCAGAATATTAATGTAATTAATTAATATTAATTATTTTTAAGTTGAGTTAAGTTTTAAGCTGAGTCTCGGTCCTGTAAGGAGAGAGACAAAAAAGATCACTCGTTCGGAGTCTCCGGCCGGTTACAGGGAAGGAAGCAACAGAAACAACCCGTTCTGAGTCTTTTGTCCAGAGAGACTGTAACAGATATCCATTATGTGTCTAAGTCCCAAAGTTTAAGACACTAGCAGATACAATCATTCTGAGTCTCCCATCCCAAGAGACAGAAACATCAGTGCTCTGAGCCTCTGGCCCATGCAGGAAGAGGAAATAATAGATACCAAGACCTAAGTCTCCAGTTTGTGGGGACCCAACAGATATGACCATGTTCTGAGCCTCCAGCCTCCGGGAGAGAGATATCGTACATTTAGAGTCTTCATCCAGCAAGACAGCAACAGATGCAGCGCGTCCTGAGTCTCCATCTTAGAGAGACCAAGTTGATTTAATAAGTTCTGAGTATCTAGCCCAGAGAGGCAGATGACATACAGACATTTGTAACAAGGTAAAGCTCCGGCGAACAAATCTTCATTTCATGGTACTTTGGCTTGCATGTTCCAGGCAAGGGCCTTCTACATCTACTCCAGGGCCTGATGACCACCAGGACAAGACCACAGGAAACAGATGATTCTTCTGCACAATCTGACTTTACTGCAGCCTGGAATTGAATTACTGGTTTCCTATCTGTCGGTCACTACGAGTTATGTTGACCGACAAATGGGGTCTCACTTGGGAGGCCAATTATCTCTGAATTTAAGAGAAAACGCCAATGAAAATTGGCTAGTGGATTAACATACCTGAGCCACTCCCCTGCCGACGGGTATAAATAGGGCGACAGGTGCATCCACTCATTAGATTTTTGCTTCGGAGCGGAGTGGTTGTATGAAAGCTGTTATACTCCACAAAGCCATTCATCTGCTGTGTCGGGAAGCTGTTCTGGTTGGCGCTACGGCTCAAACAGCGGTGTCTCTTTCAGCGATTCCCCATGGTGCTTCAACTAAGAGAGCAGATTTCCTAAAAGAGCAAATCGCGGACGATTCGCGTCTTTTTCAAGACACCGTTTCGTCCGCGTCCTTCTGGATGCGGCCGTTTCCTGTTCTCTGACAACAGCCACGTTCGCTCTCTGGCAACGCTGTGATCGCGTCTCCCCTTTCTTAAAGGGAAGGGAGCAGACCCCTCTGTCACTACCCGTTCTGGTTTCTCTGTCTCGAGCAGAGGACCGCCGGCTAGTGCTCTGGGAGATTTGAAGGTGACAGTGAGAGCTTCTCCGCCGGGCCACGCCCCACGGACCTCTTACCCCTTCCGCAGTGTATGTCCTGTGCGGCTGCTGGGTGATTTTGCTGGGATGTTTTATGGCAGTCCCAACGGGTCATTCAGTTTGCCGCCGAAGATCAGATGTCGATTGCAGCATCGGGGATGGGCTGTTGACCTCTGTGGACGAAGATTTGGCGGGGCTGCCCCCTTCGGGTGATGTCACCACTGCCGAATTGGACCCAGAGTTGACAGCCGTGCTTGCCTGGGCAGCTGTGAGCATCACGATGGAGGTGAATGCACCGCCCAGCCCTGAGGGTCACTTGGTTCTCGGTGTGGAGCGCGACTAACAACCGCATTTTACTCTGGTTCCTTTCTTCCCGGATGTGCACGGGGAAGTGATGTAGTCGTGGATGGCCCCTCGGAAGCAGCTCATTTCGTTCCTCCGTCCTCACTACCCTCGATGGCGGGGCAGCTAGGGTTGTGTTGACATTCCCCAGCAGGAGAGTGCGATTGCGGTGCACTTGTGTCCGCAAAACGCAGCCACTGGGAGGGATAGTCCGCGCCTCTCACCCAAGGCCTGTAAGCTGTCGGCCGCGCTCGCTACCAAGGGTTACAGTGCTACGGGCCAAGCTGTCTCTGCTTTGCATGCCATGGCTATCCTGCGAACCCAACAAGCTAAGGCTTTAACAAATGCACGAGGGTAGGACCAACCCGAGGTTGATGCAGGAGCTGCGCATGGCGACTGACCTCCCCCTTCCGGGTGACGGAAGTCACAACGCAGTCCCTTGGGTAGGCGATGTCCACTCTGGTGGTCCAGTAGTGCCGTTTCAGGTTCAGCCTAGTCTGTATGAGAGACATTGACAAAGTGCATTTTCTCGATGCTCCCATGTCCCAGGCTGTCCTGTGTGGTGACGCTGTCAGGGGCTGTGCCCAGTAGTTCCTGACAGAACAACAGCAGACTGAGCAACAGTCAGAACAACAGCACCCTCCACCCTGAAGGTGTATGTGGCTGCCATTGCAGCCCATCACGATGCAGTAGATGGCCGGTCCCTGGGGAGGCATGACCTGATCGTTAGGTTCCTGAGGGGTGCCAGAAGGTTACATCCTCCTAGGACACCCCTGATTCCCTCCTGGGACCTTTGTATTGTCCTGGCGGGACTTCAGAGGGGTCCCTTTGAGCCGCTGGACTCAGTCGAGCTTAAGTTCCTGTCTCTCAAGACAGCGCTCCTGATCGCGCTCACTTCCATCAAGAGGGTTCGGGGACCTCCAAGCATTTTCGGTAAGTGAAGAGTGCCTTGTGTTTGGGCCAGCCTACTCTCACATTGTCCTGAAACCCCGGCCTGGATACCTGCTCAAGGTTCCCACCACTCCCTTCCGAGACCAGGTGGTGAACCTGCAAGCGCTGCCCCTGGAGGAGGCAGATCCAGCCTTGTCGTTGCTGTGTCCCGTAAGAGCGCTTTGCATATACGTGGACCGCACCCAGAGCTTTAGAAGCTCTGAGCAGCTCCCGGTCTGCTTTGGAGGTCAGCAGAAGGGGAAGGCTGTCTCTAAGCAGAGGTTGGCCCACTGGATAGTGGACGCCATCGCCTTGGGAATGGTAACCATTCCCATTCCCATTCCCAAGGCGAGCCGTGCCCCCTGGGGGTGAGGGCCCACTCCACACGGAGTGTGGCCTCCTCCTATGCGCTGGCGCACGGCGCCTCTCTGGTAGACATCTGTCGAGCTGCGGGCTGGGCGACACCTAACACCTTTGCGAGGTTTTACAACTTCCGTGTAGAGCCAGTTTCTTCCCGTGTGTTGGGTAGCAGGTAATTGGCGGGAAGGGCTGGCTGGGTGTCACGCTTGCTGCACCATTCCCCCTAACACGGGGATGTGAGCACCTTTCTTCTCCCAGTAGAGTTCCCCGGTTGGCGTACCCTGGTCGAGCATCCTCCAGCACCCTCGGCAGTCAGACTTGGCGGAGCAGTCTGTCGCCAGGCCCAGTACTGGCGTTAGCATGCCCGGAGTCCCGGTTAGCCCCTGTACTGGGCTAGGTGTTCATATGGCTTGGTTCCCTACGGTTAATCCCATATGTGTATTCTTCCACGGTAAGGTTTCCCTCTTGGCAAACCCGTGTCTTCCTTTGACAGACCCGTTCTGTCAGTCTCTTGTGGCAGCCGTTCCATCCCTACTCCAAAGTAGGACCTGCTTCAGAGACCCCTTCCATATGTAGTACTGCCCCCCGGGTCAGTCCATATCAGTTACCCACATGTCACCTCCCTACGGGTAGGATGTGGGCTCCGTAGCGACCTTTCACTAAGGCACGCTTCCCCATTGTCTTGCCAGCTGAAAGAACAAATAGGGAAGATTTGAAGCAGTCTTTCTCTGAAGGTTGAAATCCCTTCCATTAACTTTATGTGGGCGGAACAGCAGCATGGCCTTCTCCAGCAGCGATGTACTCACCCTTTGGCCCCTTCGGTACCAAGGTCAGTGAATTTGCGCTGGGGCTTTGGGAAGGTTACGACCTTAAGCGTAGCTTTTGTGGCACGCCAGGGCTTGTCAACAATTGCAGGGCCACAGGGTTGTGACGAGGTTCAGGTTGTGGCGTTTTCCATAGGACCCCATTTGTCGGTCGACATAACTCGTAGGGACCGACAGATAGGGAACGTCTCGGTTACGTACGTAACCCTCGTTCCCTGATGGAGGGAACGGAGACGTTATGTCCCCATGCCACAACCTTGAACCATTCGCTGTTGCCGGGACACATTTGTCGGTCGACATAACGTCTCCGTTCCCTCCATCAGGGAACGAGGGTTATGTACGTAACCGAGACGTTTCGTCTGGTCAGAGGAGAACTGGCCCCCCAACTGAGCCTGGTTTCTCCCAAGTTTTTTTTTCTCCATTCTGTCACCGATGGAGTTTCGATTCTTTGCTTGATTGCAAATAAATGCACAGACACTGATAACAACATGCCTTAGTTGTAAATTGACAAACAGGAAATGAGTAAATTGTTTGATTGTAATACATACCCTGAAGAAGGCTGTTTGTACGCGTGTTTTTTTTTTTTCCTATGTCTTTTAAATTTTCTATCATGAAATAGCCAGTTCAATAAAGGCTTTTTATAATTTTCTAAAGAAGAGTGCCTTGGATTTCCTTTTACTACAAATGCACAGACACTATTTAACTGAATAGAGATGACATCACTTAATTCAGTGATGAACTGCATTTAACTATCATTTTGCATTATTAACACACTGTTTTCCTAATGAATGTTGTTCAGTTGCTTTGACACAATGTATTTTGTTTAAAGCGCTATATAAATAAAGGTGACTTGACTTGACTATTATTGTCTAATTTACATTAGATTTTATTCTTTATAAGCGATTGCAGTTAATAACAAATAATCTTTCACTTATTTGTTTGTTGAATAATAAGGTTCTTCACCGTACTTATTTCAGAGTAGCAACAGTTTATCTTGACAGATAACATAGCTCTGACATATCAACACCAAAAATAACCACTTGCATTTAATGCATCTTATACACTTTATTTCTTTTTCATTCATGGTATTAATTTAGTAGTTGTTGATAACTCTATGCTTTGTTAATAAAATCTATTTTGTTACACTTGTGTCTTCCTTGTGTTAATGTTACAGAAAGAGGTTCTACAAGTTAGAGATCCCACCAATCTTTCTTATATGATGTACTCATAACCACACCTTGAGTGACACTTGATCCAAAAATCATAATGTCATTGGTAACGTGAGTACCCATCACCCTGAGAGCCTCCCTAGGTTTACCAAAGCAAATTCACTACAAATGGGAAAGGAGAAGAACAAGATTAGGAAAAGGCGGAATCAAAAGCCATCACTTCATCTCTATATTATAGATAATAAAGATTACCGGGTGCCTTTTTCAGTGCTGTTTATTGCAGCCAGGCATTGGGGGGCAGAGCCTTATAGCCTCTGCCAAAAAAATCTAAATATTTACTTAAATGTACACCTGTTTCTTTTTAGAGCTGGTTCACAAAAACTGCATAAATTAAATATTTGTATATGTTATTTATATATTATATTTCTGCAATGTTATTGTTATTTAATATCTTTAAAACAATTTGTACTATAGAGTTAAAGTTGAAGTCATTTGATTTGATCGGAAACGTGCTGTAGGTACAATTTATGTCCTACTAATGATATTGTTTTTAAATACACAGCAATAGTTTGTAGTTTACAGTATCCTGTATATAATGTATGAACATATAAAAGTGTTACATTTGTAATTGGTATTCACTGCCTCCAGTTCACTCACGTGTTTAAAGATGAAATGTCACATGGAGAACATGTAGTGTCTTCAGATGCATACATCAGATTTCAATGTAGTAGATAATCTAGTAATTCCTCGCATACAGAAAATTCACATACTATTCACAGTATTGCAAACTACATTATAGCAGGAATTGTATGGTAGTATGTCATTCCAAACACAGCTTCTTTACTGATTTCACTGTACCTGAGTTATATTTAGCAGATTCTGGCAAATATAGTAGTTCATATGGGTATTCCATGCATATAGAAGGTTTGCATACTATACACAGTATACATACTGGATACTACAGAAATAGAGCAATATGATAGCATGGCTTTCTGAACACAGCAATGGCCTGAAAATTATCTGATATAATATTCATGAAAATATTATAAATGGTCAAGGAGTAGTTTGAAAAAGTAGGTTTCTTGGAATATTTAAAAGGGATTTTTTTGAAAAAGCAAGAAGAAGAAGAAGAAGAAGAGAACAATGGGTAAAATATGTGCAGCTTCCGTGCTTGGCAACTTCAAATGTTTTTCTTTTCACACAACTGGCACAATTTATGTGACCATGTTCTACAATCTACTCCTCATATTCTTCTTCATCTTTTTTTAAAAAGAGGCTCTGTCTTTTGACAAATTTAAAGTGAAAGTCGTGACATTTGCCAAGTATGGTTACCCATACTCGGAATTGGAGCTCTGCATTTAACCATTCCAAGTGCACACACACAGCAGTGAGAAGTGAACACACCGTGAACACACATTAACTCCTTCCCACCTACAACTCCTACCAGCACAAGACTCGAACCGGCGACCTTCTGGCTCTCTAACCATTAGGCCAAAGCTACCCCCAATTGCATATTCAGATATATAAAAAAACAACTTGGCAGGCAACTTAAAAAAATGTTGATGGGATAAAAGTTAAGCAAATGATAAATGTTCATCCTTAGCAAAGAAAGAACAACAATAGATTGTTCAAGAAACAAAAAATAGCGATTTTTTTTTTATGGCAAAGTGAAGGTGATTTGGAAGTCAAGTGACTGACATAGCAGGGCATGTTTAATCTGTCATCCGTCAGTCAGTGCTCATTTCCTGACAACAAAGATTAAAGTACTGTATTGCACTGTATTGTCTCATGATTAATACAGTGAAAAAATGCTTTGATCTGGACAGTCATTACTATGCATCTTCATGTTCTGGTGTCCTAGAGTAGATACCCTAACTAGCTCCAGGAGTGGATCAAAATCCATTGACTGCATTATTAATTGTTTTTCCGTTAAAGGGATCATATGATGCTTTTTTAAAGATAATTAGTTTGTGTATTTGATGTAACAGAATATGTTGACATGCTTTAATGTAAAAAAAAACACATTATTTTTCAAATACTGTACATTATTGTAGGTCCTCTATGCCCTGCCTTTCTCAAATGCATTGTTTTCTACAAAGTCCCTCCTTCCGACAAGCGCAGTCTGCTCTGATTGGCCAAGTGACCCAGTGCATTGTGACTGGCTGAACAAGGTAAACACTCGTCGGAAACGTAACATACCTTTCCATAATCGTGAGCTTCAACTATCAAAATAAAAGCAAAGACAGTAAATAATGTCCTTAGTTTTACTATCAGTTCAAGCCCAAAAGGGGAACAGAGTGGCATGACAGACACAGTGATGAAGCTCATATATGTTTGCAGTACACAAGCCACGGACAGTTAAGACAGCTGACTCCACTGTATGACCCTTTCTCTCTCTCTCTCTCTCTCTGTGTGCGCATGCGCGAGTGCGGAGCGTTTGGGACGATTGTATGAGCGACTGAGCGGTGTGTTTGAGTGAGTTTCAAACTTTTTCCTTTTTTCTCTTTTTAGATAAGGTATTGGTTGAGCTTATTGAAACTACGGCAGTTTTTTTTTATTATTTGCTGACTCTGTCGGCAAAAGAGAGTAGCAATGGGATCTAATTCTGATGGCTTTGCGTCTTTGACTGCACGCCATGGGTGCAAGTGTTTATCAGATGAAACTGTGTCAGTAGAAGATTGTTTAATTGCTGTTAGCAATGCAGTTGGTGCTTTAACATCTTGTCTGCATCGAGAATGAATAAGGCAGTTGTTATTTTTTTGAGGGAAACGACTATGGTTGATGATTTGGTTGAATGTGGATTATCTGTGAAAGATGCATTCATTCCGGTTTTGCCGCTGTCTAACCCCTCGAAAAAAGTTATCCTCTCCAATGTGCCTCCGTTTATTCCAAAGGATACACTTGAGCGCATTCTTGCGCGTTATGGCAAGTTAATGGGACCGATTAAAATGATACCGCTTGGTTTAAAAGCCCCACAATTAAAGCACATAATGTCATTTAGACGTCAAACGTACATGATTTTAAATCCCGAATTTCAAAATCTGGAGGTTGCTGTGAAACTGGCATTGAATGGGAAAGATTATACGATCTTTATCACTGTTGATTCAATGAAATGTTTTATTTGCTCGAAACCGGGTCATGTCAGGCAATCGTGTCCTTTAAATATGGAAGCTGAAAAGGAGAAGGAAAGTAATCCTGTAGTGGATCAGGTGAATACTGCTGTGGCAAATGACACTGCAGAAAATACTGAAATAATACAGCAAGATGAAACCGCTGTGTTACTTAACAGTGGAGAGGCCTCTGATGTGCTTGCACAAGATACTGAAGTTACAGACAGTGCTTCTGTCATTACTACAGATGGAAGTGTTAAAGTTGATGAGGAGCTCAAAGTTGACGGGGCAGGTAGTGATTTAATAAAATACCAAGGAAATCAAAATGAGATTGAGAACATACAGGTACAAAGCAGCAGCCTACCACAGGATGAAGGCCTAGATCTGTTGTCACAGAGAACTGATGATTTATCTGAAAATGACTCTGAATGTGAAGAGTATGATGTAAATTCACAAGGAAATTCTGCAGGGAACTTTATTTCCCAGTCAAAGCTTCCTTTTTATACATTTCAACAGTTGAACAATTTTCTGGATGCTACTAAGAATCAGAGAAAACCCAAATTGGAAAAATATTTTCCTGATTTGGAACTTTTTGTTGAATCTGGTGCTATTGCAATGCGAAAGGCGACGTTAGAGGAACTGGATCAACCGAAACGCTACAGGCTTAAAAAACTTGTTAGTGTAGTTAGAAGAAGCCTAAATTCACGTCTGAAAAAACACTGATTCTATGAAAAGTGTCAAAAGGCAGATGTGGTGGGTTGCTTTATACCCCATTGTGATTATTGTCATGACCTTTTTTAATATTGGGTCTTTAAATATTAATGGTTGTCGTAGTATAGTTAAAAGGAATGATCTTTTTAATTATTTAATTCTTAAAAAGGCTGATGTGATCTTACTCCAGGAAACACACACGGATTTGCAGAATCAGTCACAGTGGCTTAGCGATTGGAAGGGTAATGTGTGTTTGAGCCATGGCACAAATGTTAGTGCAGGGGTTGCAGTTTTGTTTTCACCCCGGGTAGGTGGTAATTTTAAGAGTATTGAGATAATACCAGGGAGAATTTTACGAGTAGATGTTAATTTAGGTGACACAGTTTTTTCCCTGTTTAATGTATATGCTCCAAATGATGGTCGGGAGCGTATTACTTTTTTTGAAAAGTTATCAGATGTGTTATCGCACTGTCCCCAGGATAATATTATTATACTGGGGGGTGATTTTAATTGCACTTTAAATCAGCAATTGGATCGGAATCATAATGAACCACATTCCCTTTCGGCTAATACTCTTAAAAGAATAGTTGCTCAATATAATTTTGTTGATTTGTGGAGAGATACATTTCCTGGGCTTAGACAGTATACCTGGATGAAAGTGAACTCAAATAATATGTCTGGAGCAAGGCTTGATCGGTTTTATACAGAAGCACGTAATAGGGGAAGATTTTTTAGAAATTCTATTTCGCCTACTTTTCTCTCAGATCATCATTATATTTCTATGGCTATTTCTGTTGAGTCCACCAAATCTTATAAATCACTCTGGCACTTTGATAATAGGTTACTTCAGGATCACGTTTTTATTCACTCTTTTCACCTTTTTTGGGATTCTTGGAGAGAGGAGAGAGTGAATTTCCAGTCTTTAAGTCAATGGTGGGACGTGGGCAAGATACAGAT
Source organism: Carassius auratus (assembly GCF_003368295.1). NCBI lineage: Eukaryota > Metazoa > Chordata > Actinopteri > Cypriniformes > Cyprinidae > Carassius > Carassius auratus. The sequence goes on along the minus strand of NW_020528654.1, from coordinate 259,230 downwards.
TAGAATTTTTTGTCAGCAGTTTACTGCACATAGCAGGGGTGCCCTACTAGAGAAAATGAAAGCTCTTGAAGAAGAAATTCTTGGACAAAGTAGTCAAAGTACTACAAGCTCTACTTCCACTGATTCTTTCGAAAGGAATAAATTTATTTTACGCAATTTAGCAGAAGAACAAGGTAAAACTGCCCTTTTAAGGGCAAAGTTCACTCGTCTAAATGATATGGACTCTCCTACTGCTTTTTTCTTCGGACTTGAAAAAAAAACATCAGCACATAAGCATCTTCATCAACTGAAACTCCCAGATGGACGAGTATTGACAACACAAATGGAAATTAATTATTTTGCTATGTCTTTTTATGAAGAGTTGTATCGTGCAGAGCCTTGTAATGGAGTAGAAGCAGACACACTTCTGACTGATTTGCCACAATTGTAAAAAAAAGGATAAGATGGATCTTGAGAGTCTTTTAACAATTGCAGAACTTTCATGAGCTGTTCAGGAATTGAATCCTGGAAAGTCACCTGGATTGGACGGTCTCTCAGCCGAGTTTTATAAGGCTTTTTGGAACTTAATTAATCAGGACTTCTATGATGTTTTGGTGGAAAGTATTGAAAAAGAGACCCTTCCTCTAAGCTGTCGGAGAGCAGTTTTAACTTTGATCCCCAAAAAAGGAGACCTTGGTTGTTTAAAGAACTGGCGCCCTGTCTCCTTGCCGTGTGTTGATCTTAAGATATTTTCAAAAGCCTTAACCAACAGATTGAAGAACTGTATAGAAACCGTTATTCACAATGACCAGTCTTATTGTATTCCTAACCGAACAATATTTGACATGTTTTCTTGGTTAGAGACATTATTACAGTGGCAAAAAGGCATAACTTGGACATCGGCCTTCTTTCTCTGGACCAAGAAAAGGCCTTTGATAGGGTGGACCACTCTTATCTATTTAAGACACTTGATGCTTTTGGATTTGGTCATAATTTTGTGTCCTGTATTAGGCTGATGTATAATGATATTTTTAGCATGTTAAGAGTTAATGGTACATTAACAAGACCCTTTTCAGTGACAAGAGGAATAAGACAAGGGTGTCCTCTATCGGGTTTACTCTATGCTATTTCTATTGAGCCTTTTTTAAGTCTGCTGAGAAAAAGACTGTGTGGTATTGGTGGTTCTGGCTGCCTTAAAGTTCCCCAAGTAAAACTGATAGCATATGCCGATGATGTAACTCTGATTATTAAGAATTCAAATGATGTTGATAATATTATTTCATGTTTGAATACTTTTCAGAAAGCTACCTCTGCACGTATAAATTGGGAAAAATGTACTTCTTTGTTGATGGGAGACTGGCATGGTACAGGACCTCCTCAGTTGCCAAATCAGTGTAATTGGTCCCATGATGGCTTAAAAGTTCTTGGTATTTATTTTGGAACTGACCAGTACATGGAGAAGAATTGGGAAGGAGTGGTTGACCGGGTTATTGGCAAAATCCAGAAGTGGAGGTGGATTCTCCCACAGCTGTCCTTTAGAGGGAGATGCCTTATAATTAATAACCTGGCAGCTTCAATGCTGTGGCATAAGGTTACAGTGCTAAATCCCCCTAAAGAACTGTTACTAAAGGTTCAAAGGGCATTTGTTGAATTCTTTTGGAATGGCCATCATTGGCTTCCTCCTGGGGTTCTCTATCTTCCTGTTTCAGAGGGAGGTCAAGGCCTTATACACGTTGAATCCAAAATTGCAGCAATGAGATTGCAAACATTGCAAAAACTGCTGTACTGTTCAGATGGAAAGCCATGGATTGATTATTGCTTGTATATTCTCAAAGACCTTGGAGGAACAGATCTTGACAGAGAGTTATTTTTAATTGAGAAGCCTTATGTTGAAAATGCGAATTGCTCTCTTTTGAAATTTCATGAATCCATTTTTCATTCATGGAGTTTGTTAAAATTCTCAAGAGTAGATGATGAAAATTATGGGTGTTCAGAACCTCTGTTTTTTAATCCTCTTTTTAAGACACATTTTTCATTATCGGGATCTGTAATTAAAATGTTTCTGAATGCAGAAGTAACTAGAGTTATGGACCTGCACGATACAACAAGAGGTCAGTGGCGAACGGTTGAGTCACTTGCTGACCAGGTTGGGATAAGGTCAGTAAGAATGGTGGAAGGGATAGTTAAGAGCTTTAAAGCTTGTTTCCCCCCAGTATTAACTTCACTTATAGATTCTGTTTTAATTGATGGTTTGGTCTTTAAGACTTTTCCAGCATTAAAAGTTGTTCCAAAAAAAATGGAACTTGAAGAGAATACTAATAGTTTCTTGTTAAAGGGGTTTGAATTTTTGGATTTCCAAAGAATGGGGAAGAAAATAATTTACCATATTTGTGCTAAATCTGCACACTTTGAACAACTGAAGGAAAGAATCGACACTAAGTGGAGAGCTTATCTTTCTGTGCCCAGAGATGTAAATCCCTCGTGGAGGCTGTTGTACAAACCCCCAGTTCCTAAAAGATGTGGAGATCTACAGTGGAGAATACTTCACAGTGTCTTGGCTACAAACAACTTTGTTTCCAAGTTCAATGAAATGGTTTTACCTGAATGTTCTTTTTGTAAGGCCTCTGACACTTTGTTTCATTTATTTTGTGAATGTTCAAGACTGGCTCCACTTTTTGTACTTTTGGGAACACTAATTACGAAATTGGGATTTTCTTTTACAAATACCCTTTTTATCTTTGGTTGCAAGTATAACCAATCATGTCGTGAAAGGTGTGTACTTGCCAATTTTTTAATAGGACATGCCAAGTTGGCAATCCTGAAAACACATCAATGTAAAAACGCTGGTGAAGATGTTGACTTGTTGCCTCTTTTTAAATCATTGGTAGAATTTAGGGTTGCTGTTGAATTTGCGTATTATAAACAAACTGATAATGTACTTTTTTTCAAAACAAGGTGGGGGGTGAGAGATGCTTTAGTGACAATGAGTGAGTTTGGAGACATGGTTTTTAATTGGTAAAATTGTTCTGGTTTTATTTTTTGTTTTTGTATTAGTTTTGTAATGTTTTGAAAAAATGGTGTTAATTAAAAGAAGTTTAAAAGTCAAAAAAGTCTCTCTCTCTCTCTCTCTCTCTCTCATTCTCTCTCTATCTCTCTCACTCTCCCTCTCTCTCTCTCTCTCTCTCTCTTTCTCTCTTTCAAAAACACACAGCACACACACAACGTGCAAAACTCAATGCGCATTTGAACATTCAATAGCAAATACTTAAACTAATAACAAAACATGCAGTAGCTTATTCAGAAGTGCCAGATTGCTGTAGCAAAGTTAGAATTACCTCCACTCCTAGGTTCACAAAACATTCGTCCATAAAATGTGTTGCTGTAACTTGTAAGTAATCTTAAAGATTCTTAAATGTATCTACTTTCGGAAGACCGAATAAACTGCTTTCGCCTAGAAACACACAGCATCTCCAAGACATGTCTGCTTCACTGAAACCACACCTTCTTTCGTTGCGTGAATGTTTGGGTGGTGTTATGCAAATCTTCCCACATTGTGCCGTAGACATGTGGGGGCGTGTTAGAATGAGCCATGAGACCATGGTTGATTATTTACTTTTATAAAGAATATATATGATTTCAGACTTTAGTCTTTGCAACTTTACAGATCTTCTTGCTTGTAGAGCTTGTAACACTCCAAAGAAAAAGGAAAATTTTAAAATGTGCTTCTCATTACGCATAACCTGGGATTACACAAGACTTGTATTTTAAAGGCAAACAGTTTGAAAGGAGCATAGTTTGCATTTTGGGTTAAAATAATTTCTAAATATGAAATTTGAATGGTATGACAATTTGATATTAGACTGTACAGAAATTGAGATCTACTCACTAATGCACACCATACTCAGTCACGCAATGCTGATGTTGTTAACATTAATAATTTTAGAATAAAGTATAACAATAATAATTATTTATATGGTTTGATGTGATATGAGCTAAACAATCTTTAGATTAAGTTGGTAGCTAAATTTATTGTGATGCGTTTTTCCTCAGTTGGTCAAAACAAAAGTGGCAAACTTGTTACTTAATCATTTAGATGACAATATACAGTGAAAATTCTTATTTGGGTCATATATTCCAAGACGTATGCTAGAATCTGTGATTGCGAAATACAGTAAATATCCACACCTTTTCAATTTACTCCTGTTTGGATGTGAGCTATCAAGTTTTATCAAAAATCCAGGCAAAGGAGGACATTTCCTATCAGTTTGGCTGAATGGGTTATTTCCTGAAATTATCAAATGGGGTGTGTAACAGGAAGGAGGGCTAAGGCTTTACTACTGACATCAGTCTTATTGTTGAAGAATTGCTAATTACTGCAAGAGATCTGGCACGAGCAGAAAACTAAGCTTCAATGTTAGTGTGTGTTTTGACTGCAGATCCTAACAGCTATAACAGCATTCTGAGAAAATCTGGTGCCAAAAAGCAAAACAAATATTCATTGCAAGCCAAATTTTAAAGTCAGTTTCCTGTTGGAAAGGGTGGTCACTGGGCAAAAGATTGCAAAGTTAGGAGATCACTAAGTTTAAATACTGATGAATTTAAATTCAGATTTGCTATTCAGAGATGGAAAAGTCACAAGGCAGTTGAGAACATTAGTTCTGATGTGCAATCACACCCAATAAATAAATAAATAAATGAATAAAAAAATAAGATTAAATATATTTAAATACAAAATACATTTGACTTTTCCAAAGTTATTTAAATACAGCGCAAGGTGGCCACCATCCCAGCGCCACTATACAAGATGGCCGCCGGCCCAGCATCTCTGCACAAAATGACAGCCACAGGTGACCCTCCAGAGTCGAGTCAGGTCACCATTGACCCTACAGAGTTGAGTCAGGTCCCCGCTGACCCTCCAGAGTCGAGTCAGGTCACCATTTACACTCATGAGTCAAGCACTACCACAGTTAGACCTCAGAAGTCAAGTCAAGTCACCAATGATCTTCATGGGCAAGGTCAAGTCACCGGTGTTCTTCATGGGCAAAGCCACATCTCTGCTGAACTACCAGAGCTTCTTCACGTCTCTGCGGAACTTCCACGGCTGTGGTTCTGCGACGCACTGTTGGGCTTCGGTCTCGACCGCACGACTGTGGTGGTCTTCTGTGCCACCCTGGTGTGGGCTTCTGTCTCGACCGCACGACTCCGTTTCCACCTGCTCCATCCTGGATTCCTGCCCTCTCACCTCTGCCCTTGGCCCCTGAACTTTATGTTCCCTCCTGGCCTTTTTGTTGTGTTGGTTTTTGTTTTTTTGTTTTTTCCCTCTATGGGCCTGGCCCTCCATCCCTCCCCCTGGTCCTCCGCCGGTCCACCTCTCTCCTGGTCTCCTTGTGGTTGTTTTTTTTTTTTTTTTTTACTTCCTGTCTCTGTTTCCCGCTATGGACCTGGCCCTCCGTCCCTCCCCCTTATCCTCCACCAGTCTACCTCCCACCTGGTCTCTGTGTTCCTTGGTTTGTTTTTGTGTTCTGTGTTAGAGGAGGGGGTAATGTCACAGTGTCTGCTCTGTGTTTCCCTGGGTGTCCACTAGTGGCCTCATTTCCCTATAGGCACCCAACTGCAGGCACTACATTTCCCACAAAGCCTTGTCCCTTCATCACGGTTAATTGAACACCTGTTATTTGCACTCAGCTGTCTCCACTTTCATTGTCTTCACCTATCTATATAACCAGTCTGTTTTCTATCTGTGTCATAAGGTCCTTGTTTTCTGTCACCAGCTTTTCTCGTGTTCCCTTGTGTCTTCTTGTTTCTTGTGTTTCTTGTTTTTGGACTGCTTTCCCCATTATTGACCTCTATCCTGTTTTGGATTTTGATTTTGGATTACCCCATTAAACACACTGCATTTGGATCTCTCATTTCCTGTGATCAATCGTTACAAAGGCTCAGTACTTGGATCACTTCTCTTCTCCATATACAATGACGTCATTAGGATCTGTCATTCAGAAGGATGGCTTTTCTTATCACTGCTATGCTGATGACACCCAACTCTACTTCTCATTCAAACCAGATGACCTAATGGTAGCTGCTCGCATTTCAGTCTGTCTGAGTGACATTTCTAGCTGGATGAATGACCATCACCTTCAGCTTAACCTTACGAAGACAGAACTCCTGGTGATTCAGCTAACCCATTGTTTCATCACAACTTCTCTATACAACTGGGTTCGTCAACCATTACTCCTTCGAGGACAGCCAGAAACCTAGGAGTTGTGATGGATCATCAGTTAAGCTTCACAGACCACATTGCTACAACGACCCGGTCCTGAAGATTTGTCTTATACAACATTATTCCTACATGTACTGTCAAGCCTCTGCAACTGATCCAGAATGCAGCAACGAGGGTTGTCTTCAATGAGCCAAAAAAAGCTCACGTTACTCCTCTCCTCATCCGGTTACACTGGCTACCAGTAGCCGCTCGCATAAAATTCAAGGTACTGATGCTTGCCTACAAGACGACCACTGGCACGGCACCAAAATACCTAAACTCACTGGTTAAATCTTATGTGCCCTCCAGAAGTTTTCGCTCTGCAAGTGAATGACGCTTTGTGGTGCCATCCCAAAGAAGTTCAAGATCACTCTCACAGACCTTTTCCTGGACTGTGCCCAGCTGGTGGAATGACCTCCCAATCTCAATTCGTACAGCTAAGTCTTTACACATTTTCAAGAAACATCTAAAGACTCATCTTTTTTGCCAGCACCTAATTAATACTAGCACTTTTCCTTCTTTTCTTGTCTTTTCATTTATTTAAAAAACAAAAAACCTGGCTATGCGTTCTGTACTAGACTGAGACTTGTCATGACACTTGTATACTGTTGTTGTTCTCTTGTTGACCTGACTACTTCTATTGTTCTAATTTGTAAGTCGCTTTGGATAAAAGTGTCTGCTAAATGATTAAGTGTAAATGTAAATGTAGATGGACACATATTAGTCACTGTAAATTAGCTTAGACTCCCAAATCTTAAATCCCAAACTGGCAAAATGTTGTAGGATGGAGTCATGAGAAAAGAACCTTGTCTTTTAATGACTTGGGGGCCACCATGAAGATATGATGAATGATATGATAATATGGTGGGTGGGGGCTACAATGATTAGCTTACACCAAACTGACTGCAGTTTGGTTGCCAGATAGTTTCTATGGTAGCAGGAAATAAAAACAAATTATTTCCTAACTAAATTGTTTAAACAATGTTGTTTTTATGGCCACAAAGCTCTCTTGTTTTTGTTTTCACAGATTTATTTTGACAGCCTTCAAGAAATTCACTGAAAGATTCATTATCATACTGAGGACTCTCCTTGGCGACAACCACCAGCAGACAGAATAGCTGGAGCTTTGCTGCATTTACAGCCTTGAGATTCTGCCGGAAGAACGGACTGGCAAGAATTTTTGAATCCCAGTTGGGTGTTTTTGTTCCATGAACATGAGACATTCTGAGCTTCAAGAAACACAACTAGAACAGTTACAAGAGTTGTCACATGAAAGAGCTATATTATCCATGGGTTTCACATCTATTCGGGATGATTCATGGATACATCACACTGAAAATCGATCAAGCTTGACTCTAACTGTGTGCACTCAGTATTTGATTTGGCCCTCAATCAACACATGTACATTTATGTAAAAAATAACAGACGCTTTTATCCAAAGCACCTTACAGTGCATGCAGGCTACAATTTTTTTTTTTTTTTTTTTTTTTTTTTTTTACCAGAATGTATGTTTCCTGGAAATTGAACCCACAACCTTTTGCAGTGCAAACGCAATGCTCTACCACTAAGCCAGATGTACATGGATAATATAATTTATTTGAGCCACAGGAACACCGTTTTATTAGTTTATTATTAGTTTATTATGCTTATTAGTTTATAATGTGTGTGTTATATATAACACTAGCTTCTCTAATTCTTTTTTTTTATTCTGTTTGTTTTCTTTTTATTATACAATTAACAAAAGCAAAAAAAGCATTTTACACTGGCTTGCTCTCTTCTTTTTCCATTCTAAATGTTTTCTTTTTATTTATTATATATTGAAAAAATAAAACTTGCTACATTAACTGCATTAAGTTAACTGAGACTTATTACAGCACTTGCATATCATTGATCTTTTGTTAATTTGAACATTGATACATAAACAACTAAGATTGTTCAATAAACTCTGTTACTTTTTACCATCATCACTTTGTCTCCTGCTTCTGCTCTTCTCTGGCTTTTCTTGGTCAACTTCTTGACTGACAGTAGACTGCTGAACCCTCGTTTTGAATATTTTTGGATACCAGTCAAGACCTGCTGGTAACAGGGTTTGGGTACCGACAGCTCTGCTGACTAGTTGCTCTGTTACTGGACAAACTGATATTTTCTGATGGGACCTGACACCTGAGGCTAGATCCTAATTATTATCTGGCATGTAGACCTGATCTAAAAGTCAATCACTCATTAACTGCATTATTTCAGCTCCACACTTTTCAAACAGGAGAAGAGAGAATTGAGTCAGTTTATTTGTGGAAACATCATTGTACACTGTAAAAACACTGGGTTATTTTGCAACCCAAATGCTGGGTTGATTAGACAATTTGTTCTTATTATCAGTAACCTAACTGCACTTGGTCGAGAATCTGGATGTGTAAGAAAGCAAGCGCATGTAACCCAAGGTCAAACTCAAATTATTCTGTGTGCCAATAACACTCCCCGTCTGTCCGTGATTGCTGCAATATAAAACAGTAATATAAAAAAGACAGTAATATAAAAAAGAATATATATGTATAAAGAAAAGAATGAAGAGAGAATTTTATAACAAACTATGGCAAAGAGTGCAATATTTTACAACTTGACTGCTGATTGTAAACAGGAACTAAAACCTGAAAAAAAAACGGCACCTGAAACAAGCCTTTCTGTGCTTATAAGTGGGAAAAAAAGGAAATGTAATTGAAACTTTGCCAGGATCAGATTAATAAACTGTCCACCATTTAAAAATGTATTGATTTGTATTGTATTGATTTGGAACTTTGAAAATGGCTGCAGTAACATCTTTTTTTAATACTGGAGGTTAAGTCATTGCCTTGAGATCCAGTGTTGATGGAAAAACATAATTTTCTTGTGGTAACAACTTTAATGCTTAAAACAACTTTGTAGTTTTTTTGTTTTGTTTTGTTTTTCTTACCTTTCTAAAAAAGGTAGAATCCTCAATTATATTCCTTCTTAGAGAAAAATGGTATCCATGAAGATTTCCAGTCAGGATTTAGCCTGCTCTCATTAGAGTTATAAATGCTCTTATCATCTGATCGTGGTTGTATCTCTCTATTAGTGATACTGCATCTTATCGCTGTGTTCGACACTGTTGACCACAACATTATTTTACATAGACTTGAAAACATTGTTGGCATTAGTGGTGCATTAGCATCCTTAGAGTGCATTAGCATGGCTCAATCGCATCATACTTATCTGATAGCAATCAAATCTCTAGCAGTGAATGAAGATCTATCTCATCAATCACATTTGCAGTATGGAATTCCTCAAGGCTCCGTAAAAGGGCTGTTACTTTACAGTTTTACATATTACCCCTGGGAGATATCATCAGGAAATACAGTGTTAGCTTTCACTATTATGCTGATGACACTAGTTATAACTTCGTGGCCAGGTGAAACATACCAATTTGAAAAACTAACAGAATGCATAGTCAATATAAAAAGCTGGATGACGAGTAATTTCTTACTGCTAAAAAACAGAGGTGTTAATTATTGGACCTAAAACTTCTGCATGTAATAACCTAGAATCTGTCTAAGACTCGATGGCTGCTTTGTCAATTTTTCATCATCAGTTAGGAACCTAGGTATGCTATTTGATAGTAGTCTTTCCTTTGAATGTCACTTTTCTAGCATTTGTAAAACTGCATTTTTCCATCTCAAAAATATATTTAAATTATTAACTGCACTCTAAAAAACGCTGGGTTGTTTTTTCAACCCAACTGCTGAGTTGAGACCGCTGGATAGGACTTTGTGATGTTTTAACCCAAGTTTGGGTTCAAAAAGGTCTCTGTTTTAATCCAGCGGGGCTGGGTTGAGGACGCGGACGTGAAGGAGAGCACGCACGTCACGTCAAGATCGTACGTCTCCAGTGCGAGCAGCCGCCATTTTCTCAGCGTGAAAGAAGCGACTAAAATAATGTTTCTGTTGTGTCCTGCCTGTTTACTTCAACAGTGTGATTATTTATATATATATATATATATATATATATATATATATATATATATATATATATATATATATATATATATATATATATATATATGTTCATATTTTATTGAAACCATTGATGTCCCTCTTTGCAGAACTCAAACTAACTGGAGTTAAGGACACAGAAGTCTGCTTGTGTGAGGAGGTGGTTTTCTCAGCTTCTTTGGAAGAGAGGGAAAGATAGTTTAAGGCAAGTAAACTTCATAATTTCATGTTATCAGTTGTTGTTGTTGTTTTACTAAGAGTAAAATAATGTTTGTTTTTTGTTTTTGTAGATGTTAAAAGCCAGAGACAAGGGAGAGCATCATTCTTTTGAGATTTTATGTAAGTTATTTTTAGAAAATAAATGTTTCTGTTGTCTCCTGCCGGTTTACTTCACATTTTGATGCAACAACAGTGTGATTACGTGCTCATTTCATTAAAACCATTGATGTCTCTGTTTTTTATTGCAGAACTCAAACCAACTTTGGAGTTGTCTTGTCTGATCTGGAGAGTCATCATTCTTGGTCTTCCCTCTTAAAGGTAAAGTTCACACACATAAATCATTTACTTGCCCTCAAGTCATTCCAAACCTATAAGACTTTTGTCTGTCTTTACAACATGAATTAATATATTTTTAATTTTCTCATAATATTTGTTAATCCATTTATAGTTTAGATAATCAGTATTTTCAAGCCTCATAAATACAGAGTTATTGTAGAAGTAATTCATTCCGTTATTTATATATGAATAAATCTTAAATTATATGATAGCAAATATGTATGTTCAAAATAAAATACTGGTCTCCCAGACCAGCAATGTAGGACACAAATTAAGAGAATATGAAATATATTAATATGTTTTCCAAAAAATTAGCAGAGTTTGTATGAGTCTGGAAAAACATGGGGAGAGTAAATTATGACCATTTTAATTATTTGGTGAACTAACGGTTTGAAGAGCAGCCCTCCACGTACATGAACATTTGCGAGGTATGTGAATGTCATGTCTGTTTTAATGTTTCAGTAAAGAAGCTTTCTGAAAGCAATATTTATTCAAAAACAATATCACCTGCCCTCACACTAGTGCTGCCATTATAGCCTCCTGGAGCGCTGTGGTGGACTGAGACATTAAACAACCACACAAAGTGTTGAAACTTTAAAACCGATTATTTACCTATCCTTACGGATGTGAATACACCTCTACCTGAAAATGGTTAGTTTTATTAAATATTTTATTTAATAGTTTAATTTTTTCTAATGTGTTTCTCTTAGGCCACTGATGAAGAGCAGGCGGTGACTGGGATTAATGCTGGTCAGAGAAGAGAATCTTCTTTTCCCTAAACTGATGCAGCGGTGGTTTTAAAGGAGGACGCTGCCCTGGATGATGTAGAAGATGTCACATACTGTGCTGATGGGGCTTCTTCATGACTACACCAGTTATGCTAAAGAGATCTGAAAATTGACCGTGATGCTTGATCTGTGTTCATGGACTATGAAACAAACTGTAAGTGTATAATTTGTAAAAAAAAAAAAAGAAAAAAAAAAAAAAAAAAAAAAAAAAATTAAATGCTTTTTATGTGTTGTTTAGTAGAAGAGTTTACACTCTGTCATTCATACACCTGCTCACATTCTTTCACACACACACACACGCGCGCGCGCGTCTGTTAAATGTTATAATATCAGAGTTAATGTTGTGATTTATTTGTGTACTGTCATGTCAGAATAGTTGGTAAAGAACCTAACTAATTGTAAATTTATTGTATAAGTGTTTTCGTATATTTTTATACAATATATACAATTGAACAAAGTCCAATTTGATCTTAAGTTATATTCATCAAATGTTCAATGCTTTATTTATGAACTCTGTAGCTGTTAATGCCATCCTTTTCTGCATTTCTTCTGACATGTTACTTTTTGACTTTTCTCTTGTTTTTAATAAATATTTTCCTTTTGATAATTATTATTTGTGTGTAAAAGTGATATTTAAAATGAACAACATTTGTAGGTTTAATGCCTAGCTCAATTTGGGTTAATTTTAACGTAGAAATGCAGTGTTTCCTTACATCCTTACACTCAATTGGTGGCGGCACTCCCCAAGTTCATTTTCTTCCAGCAGGAGGTGCAAAGCGGGAGAGGTTGGTTTCTCCAGTAACGGCTGCAAAGCGGTGCTGAGCTCACAACGCTGCCTCATCAAGCATTACATGCAAAATGAAATCGAACATTTTCTAAATACAGTAGTTTTCCTTCTGAGATACATTGATAAAAAAACACCCGCTCTGGCTTTTGAAACCCTGCAATGTAGTCATTTTAAACCATAAAAAAGGCAACCCAGTAGGCTGGGTTAAATATGATAACCCAACTGGTTGGGTAAAAATAACCCCAGCGTTGGGTTCGTCCCTTTTTGACCCAGCGCTGGGTTGTCAAAATAACCCAAATTGGGATGTTTTCAACCCAGCAGTTTTTAGAGTGTGTGTTCTTTAATGTTAAATGCAGAAATGTTAATTCATGCGTTCATGACCTCAAGGTTAGATTATTGTAATGCTTTATTGGGTTTATTCTGCACATAATAAACAAACTCCAGCTAGTCCAAAATACTTAGCTAGTTCTTACTAGAACAAGGAATTATGACCATATTAGCCCGGTTTTGTCAACACTGTACTGGCTCCCTATTAAACATTGTATAGACTTTATAATCTTTATAACCATGAATGGTTTAGCACCCGAGTATTTGAACGAGCCCCTATTCCATTATAGTCCTCCACATCCGATGCATTCTCAAAACTCAAAAAAATTTGATAATACCTAGAATTTCAAAATCAACTCGTAACCTTAACGAATAACCTACCTAAAATTGTTCAGGAGGCAGGCACATTCTGTCAGTTTAAATCTAGATTAAATACCTATATCTCTTTAACCTGGTTTACACATAATACACTAACACGTTTCTAATATTTAAATCAGTTAAAGGATTTTTAGACTGCATAAATTAGGACAACCGGAACTGGGAACACTTCCTATAACACACAATGTACTTGCTACATCGTTAGAAGAATGGCATTTACGCTAATATTAGTCTGTTTCTCTCTTATTCCAAGGTCACCGTAGCCACCAGATCCAGTCTGTATCCAGATCAGATGTTAATTGCAGTCACCTGGATCCAGTACATATCCAGCCAAGAGGGTGGATCAGGACCTAGAGATGACCTTGACAGCTCTAAATGTCAGTAGATACCAGGACAACTAAATGTGCCCCTGAGACAGATCCCCAGTAGAGACCATGTCTCTTAGACCATGTCTCTCAGGACAAGACCACAGTAACCAGATGAGCCTGGAATTGAACTGCTGGTATCGTCTGGGCAGAAGTGAACTGGCCCCCGACTGAGCCTGGTTTCTCCCAGGTTTTTTCTCCATTCTGTCACTGATGGAATTTTGGTTCCTTGCTGCTGTCGTCTCTGGCTTGCTTAGTTGGGGACACTTAATATCCAGTGATATCGTTGACTTGCAAAACAAGAAAGGTTGTGAGTTCAAGTCTCCGGCCGGCAGGAATTGTGGGTGGGGGGAGTGCATGTACAGTTCTCTCTCCACCTTCAATACCACGACTTAGGTGCCCTTGAGCAAGGCATCGAACTCCCAACTGCTCCCCGGGCGCCGCAGCATAAATGGCTGCCCACTGCTCCGGGTGTGTGTTCACAGTGTGTGTGTGTGTTCACTGCTCTGTGTGTGTGCACTTCGGATGGGTTAAATGCAGAGCACAAATTCTATGAGTATGGGTCACCATACTTGGATGAATGTCACGTCACTTTCACTGTCACTTTTTTAAAAACATGTATGTGCACAATAAGTACATTGTACTACATTATTAATTAAAATGTAAGTACATAGTAGTTAAGGCCACTTAATATAAAGTAGGTCCAAAAAAATTAATCAGGAATTACCCTATAGCCTATGGGCCAGTTTTTCTTACAGCATGTGCCAGCGCAAACTGTCTTTTGGCATTAAAATAGTGCTGTCAGGTTTTATTAAAGAAGAGCAGTGATGAATTAGCGATGAAAAGGCGTGGGCAGAGATATTGTTTGCCTGACCTTATTAGGGGCCAAGCATCGAAGGTGCGTAGGCACTAGAGATCGACCGAAATGGGTTTTTCTATAGGCGATGCCGATGTTTGGAGGTCAGGGTCAGCCGATGGCCGATATGTGCTGCCAATTTTTAGGGCCGATATCTTGAAGTTTTCCCCTTCATTTGCATGCTAAAATGTCGCACTAATAATAAGTGGATGCACAACATTTCTAAACTTATCATCATTTATTGAGCACTGACTTGAACCATCTCTCGAATCTTAATTTTTTGCACTGCACGGTATTAAAAAAAAATAATAATAATATATATATATATATATATATATATATATATATATATATATATATATATCCAAAGTTAACCAAACAAATTAATAAACTGACCAAGTATTAAATTATATATGTCAATCATTTACATAAAAGAGCATTTATCAAGTAGAATTTTTCAAGTTTGTTGGAACATAAATGTAAACACAAATATACATTTAAATAAATACAATTTTAGAAATAAAAATCAATTAAACTTCAAAATATAAAAAATAAATATATAAAAAATAAATAATAGTAGTGCTGCAAACACACTAGCAACCAGCAACATTTGTGTTTGGTATAAATGACACAGAAAATCGAAAGTGCATTCAAATTTCAAAATTACATCGCAGTCTGTTCATTATTAAATAAAAAGTACAGTCAACCAAACATATAAAAGGTTACACTGGTCAGTTTAAATAAAACGTAGTATACCGGTCCACTCTGCTATTATTTATGCCAAGGACGTTTTTGCTCATGTGAAAAGGATGATATTTTCCGTCTAGTTTACATAAAATTTTTTTTTTTTTAAATGTAGTTTAAAATTCAGATACATTGCGAATGTGGAAACATTTGGATATGCGCGGAACAAGACCTGAGCAATAACCTCCAAATACTTCTAGGCAAACCCGCGCTCGCTCGTCCTCTTATGGATTGGATCATTTTTTGGATCAGCAAAAAAAAAAAAAAAAAGGCCAAGACAAATAAACATACTTTTTGTCTTTTTTTATTAACATTAAATTATTAAATTAAAATATCTGAAATCAATAAAGTGCACATGGCATAATATCTTCTTTTTAACATAATAGCCGGACTTCTCATCTCCCAGTCTGCTGCAAAGAAGTGAGCAGTTATCATCACATAGCTCTCCGTCCCTCTGGACATCCACCCGTCTGTCGTGAGCGCAATAGGGGATTTTTTTCTTCTCCTGTTCATAAAGATCTGGCACAATCTTTTCACTCCAACCTCTTTCCCATCATCATTATATATGACAGGGAAGCCAAAATGCACGGGTCGTTCTGGCCCCTCCGTTCCTTCGCTCACCATGACCGCTGAGTGTGGACTGAACACGCGCAACTTTAAAAAAAAAAATTTCATAAATCAATCCACGGGTCATGTTTGTGCCGAACCGAAGATATCGATCTGAACGGATCACGAATCAATGATGATCCGTTGCACCACTACTATAGTGTCATTTGAAAACACTGCAGTTGCATTTTAAAATACAAAACGAGCACAACAAAAACCATTTAAATAGGCGCATTCAGCGGTCTCCTTGACGGGAAACAGTCAACAAAGTAACATGATCTCCAACGTATGGCGCGCTCTTTTCATTTTATCAAATGATCATAATCACATCTATTCATTTACAGTCCTGCTACTAGACAGTTACATTTTATTCAGACTAAAACCCCTTTAATTCGGATGAGAAAGCTTTTTTTTCCAAGTGGCTTTTGCACATAATAATAAAACCGCTGCAGACGCATTTTGCAGCATTTATTGATCGTTAATTTAAACGACGATCGATCATGGAAATTATCGAATATTGGCATCCCTAAATACAAATGAGTTGGATGGAAAAATGGTTATTGTCTGCATCAAACCATGCTTCCGAACAAATGTCATTCACCGTTCTGGGCAGCTCCAGGACAGCTGTCCTCCCGAGCATGCTGCTGTCTGTGAGCGGGGCGGAGTAACAGAGCCCTCAATCACGCTGCAGTGTTTGTAAAAGCTGACAACTTCTCCACCCCATTTACAGAGTGAAATTCTCTGACTACCTTTATCTCCCAGGGCAGTTGTTGAATCTTCCAAAAGTTTTGTCTTGGGGTGCTTCACATGCAGTGGCAGCAGCAGCACTTTCCACCGCACCAATAACACGGGGCTGCCCGCAGACGTGCCTGACTTTAAATTTACAAAACACAGATATTAAAAAATGACATATATTGGCCCGATATATCGGCCGAGCGATATATCTGTCGACCTCTAGTAGGCACCTATTGTTTTTGTTGCCGTTATTCTTCTTCTTCTTTCGCCGCAAGTCTATGGCAGCCCATAGAACCGATTGCGGGAAAGTTGTAATGGTTTGACATTCTGATAGAGGGCAGTCCCAACATTAAATATGGCTAATTTGAAGTCTCTAACTCCAACTCTCTAGCGCCACCACTTGTCCAAACTTTCAATGTTTGTATGCTAATAACTTTTGAACCGTACGCCAGAAAATTTAAATTCTTTTTCCTCTGAATCCTTGGCTCATGCCAAGTCGAATGAACCCCAAAATTCAGTTAAGTTTTTTCGCTATTTTCAATTGTTTGAAAAACCTACTTTTTCGAACTCGTCCTAGACGGTTAGTCCGATTTTCACAAAAATTGGCTCAGATCATCTTCAGACCATGCTGGCAAAAAGTAATGGAATTCAAGTTGATTCATTCAACTGTTCTCGAATGACACATGAACAAATTTGATGAAAAGCACACAAAAATACACATGAGGCTATATCTCGGCAACGATTTGGCATAATGAGACCCAACTTGGTGTGTGTTATAACAGGCATGACCTGAGACTACCTGCAGTGTTTCAACACAGCACCACCTAGTGGTCAGGATATATGAAAAATGCATATTTTGGCTTATAACTTTTGAACAGTTTGGCCAAAAATCACACAACTGGTCTCCTTAGATTCAGTGAGTCGTGCCGAGTCGAATGATACCCAATTTTTCCCGTGTCAGTCATTTTAGGCGTCGGCCATTTTGAATTATGTTTTAAAATGCTGTATTTTTTGAACGCAGCATCATATCGTTATGACAATAATTACAAAATATTCGGCTCCATGCCCTGAACATACTCAAAAGGTTTGTTGGTCAAGAGATATAATGAAATATCACAAAAATGCTAATAACTTTTCACTTATTAAAATGAAAATGATCTCTCTATATTCTGTGTGTCATGCCGAGAGCATCAACACCAATTATGCGAAAATTGGCCATACTTCCTGTCCGCCATTTTGACTAATGTTGAAAACCTACTTTTTCTAACTCCTCCTAGATCGTTAGTCTGATTTTCACCAAATTTTACATGGATCATCTTCAGACCATGCTAGCAAAAATTTATGGATTTCATGTCGATATACATAACGGTTCTCATTTAGCGCATCAATGAATTTGCTGGAAGGGTGCCAAAATGCATTTAAGGCTGTATCTCTGCAACGCTTTGAAATATTTGCACCAAACTTTGTATGTGTAATCGTCACCTCACACTGACCATGCCACATAAATTTGGTAACAGTGCCACCTATTGGGAAAGAGTAATAAACCATTCATTAACCATGAATAATTACACTTATAAAAATGCTAATAACTTTTAATTCATTAGCATATTGCAATGAAACTGGTCGCAAAATATTCCCTGGCTTATGCTGACAACATAGATACCAATTATGCCAGAGTAAGCCGAACTTCCTGTCCGCCATTTTGATTTATGTTGAAAACTTAATTTTTCGAACTCCTCATCAACCGTTAGTCCGATTTTCACCAAAATTTGATCTGATGTTCTTTAGACTGTGCTGACAAAATTGTTATGGAGTTTGTATCAATACACTAAACCGTTTTCGCATACCCCCGCGACGAAATTGAGGCATCGTGCTAAAATGACACCAGGCTGTATCTCTGCAATGCTTTAGCATATTGACACTAAACTTTTTGTGTGTTATTGTCATCATTTAATTGTATTACTAGTGGTTTTATTTATGATTTTTCAGCCTTTTCAATTACAATCATCCTAAAATTGCTGTAATTGTTCATTGTTGCATTTGGTGTGATTCTCCATGTCATGCTTAGCTCCTCAATTTGCCTGTGGAGTGCTTGGCCCCGTAATTGCTGCTTGCAGCTATATTTATTATTATTCTTCCTTCTGCCGACTAGGAGTCTATGGCAGCCCATAGAATTGATTGCGGGAAAGTTGTGATGGTTTGACATTCTGATAGAGGACAGTGCCAACATTAATTACACCGATGTTGGTGTGTCTAAGACATTCCCTCTAGCGCCACAAACTGTCCAAAATTTCACTTTAATTTTGTTAATAACTTTTTAACCATAAGGCCAATCAACAAAATTCTTGAGCTCATGCCGATTTGATTGCACCCTATGAAGTCATTTTCCGTCATAGAAATATGGCCGCCATTTTGAATTTTTAGAAAAACCTACTTTTTCGAACTCGTCCTAGACGGTTTGTCCGATTCACACGAAAATTAAACCAGATCATCTTCAGTCAGTGCTGACCAAAAGTTACGCAACTCAAATTGATTTGTCGAACCGTTTTCGATAAACGCTGAAACTAATTTTACGTAACGCTTACAAAAACAGTCGTAAGGCTGTATCTCTGCAACGATTTATCTTATTCAGACCAAACTTGGTACATGTCATAACAAGCATGACCTGAGGCTACTTGCTGTGTTTCAGTGCAGCGCCACCTACTGGTCTGGAGATATGAATTTTTTTTATTTTTTTTTATAATTTCTAAACAGTTTGTCCAAAAATCATAAATCTTGTTAGATTCAGGGCAACATACCGAGTCAACTGATATCCAATTTTACCATTTCGGCCATTTTGAGTGTCGGACATTTTTCATTTTGTTTTGACATCTTGAATTTTGCTTGTCTGATCGAGACGAAACCACCATCAGAAGTTCGGAAACATAGGTCGATAGCTAAACACTAATGCCCAAATGCAAAAATATTGACAATAAGGGGTAGGAAAATTCAATCAAAGTCAAGAGTCAGTCATTTTTTACTTTTTTTTTTCATATAAATGTCTACAACTCTGAAGTGAATTGAGATATTTTCACTAAAATTGACACACATATGTATGGGCTCACTCTGATGACACATAAAAAAAATGGTGGGACTGAGCCTCTTTGTGGCGCTATAATAGAACAAAACATGGAATGGTTCTTTTGCGCTCTATGTTATGACATAATTTGCAATGATTGCCCTTGATTCAATCCTTCGGTTTACCCGTGCTCATAACATTAGCACAGAATCAGTTCAGAATCAATCACCAAAAGAACTTCGGTTCAGATGCTTATACAGACGTATACCATACACATAGTTTAAATGGAGGGACTGAGAGCTCTCTGACTAAATCTAAAATATCTTAAACTGTGTTCCGAAGGTGAACGGAGGTCTTACGGGTTTGGAACGACATGAGGGTGAGTTATTAACGACACAATTTTGATTTTTGGATGAACTAACCCTTTAACTACTGATGCTCTGTGGTCTAACAACGAATTATAAACTATCAGACATGTCAACTGACATGAAGGCCAAAATACTAAGGTTGTCCACTAAATGGAGTCACAGAACAATATTTTTTTCTGCTCAATTTCCATCACACAGAATGGAAAATAAATGCCTAGAATAAGTTGATACATACTGTACTGGCAATATACTGTAGTTTTATCTTATTATTTTACAAATGCTTACAGATTATTACAATTATTTTTAAAACATGCATTTTTAAACGTTTTATCTATCCTTCCCTTTCCCTGTGTGTGTGTGACTGTTAAACACTCTTGATGTTCTAGAGCAGTGATCCTCAAATCTGGCTCACAAGATCCACTTTCCTGCAGAGTTCAGCTCCAGCCCTAATCAAACAAACCTACCAGTGATTATCTAATGATCCTGAGGACATTTCATTACGTTAGCAAACTCAGGTGTGTTTGATTAGCTTTCGGGCTACACTCTGCAGGAAATTCGATCTCCCAATTCAGATTTGAGGATCACTATTCTAGAGTAACCTTATCATTGCTGCTTGCAGCTAAATTCTACATTTTCATTTGTATACAAAACTAACAATGAATGTTTCCTGTATTTTTGACACACTTTCTGTGTTTACTGTGCATGATATAAATAAAGAAATAAAGACATAAGCATGTTAAAATACATCAGCTAAAACATTTAACACTTTATTTTCCTCATTTGTTGTAAGTAAGAATTATGTTATTGAACAAACACTCTGGTTTTCCAAAGCTTATGAACTATAAGAAATCCTTGAACTATTTCTAAGCTTTGTTGTGACTAAATGTGAGACAGTAATGACCAGACTGTGACTAAGTACTTAAGTAGCTTTCATTGCCTGCAAAATAGCACCAGCGGGTGTGGTGATGGACATTGACTCAAATAGCGGAGTCCATATTCATCCATATGGCGTCTCCTTGTCTCCTCAGTCCGTCTTATTTTCTTTTTTTAATAATGGCCAGCTTCTCTATTTTAGAAGAAGAATTTGTTAATTGGCTGTGACCGAAGAATGTTTTTATTCCCACATCCGTTTGTCAGCCTCAGCTTACTTCAGAGTTACATTCTGAAAAACTACACTTGTCCTCCTCACTTCAATCTATCATATCATAATACCATACGCACATGGTCAGAATTGTTGGTACCCTTGGTAAATATAATCAAGAAGGCTGTGAAGATAAATCTGCATTGGTACTCCGTTTGATCTTTTATTAAAAAAATAAAAATAAATAAATAATAACAAAAATCTAACCTTTCATTGGAATAAAAATTTAAAATGGGGGGGCTATCATTATGTAATAAAGGTTAAAGTTTTTTTTTTTTTTTTTTTTTCTCAAATACATGTTTGAAACAATTACTTGTACCCCTAGAAACTATAAGTAAAATATATCTGAAATATATTACCATTAATATTCACAATTTTGAGCACACCAGGGTGATTATGAACATGAAATTATCCAACCAAGGCATCCTGTTTCACATACATATAAATAGGAGGAAAAACAAAGGCCAAATTCCAAATTAATCACCCATAACTGCAAAACATAACTGAGCTTCAAAAATTAGAAAGTGGCTTTAAAAATAAGAGCTAGAGCAGTGTAAATTCTCATTTCCATCATCAGGGCAATAATTAAGAAGTTTCAATCAACAGAAAATGTTTTGAATCTGCCTGGAGTTTGAGAGGCCAAATACTCTTCAACAGTGTTGGGAACGTTACTTTAAAAAAGTAATTTGTTATAGTTACTCACTACTTGTTCCAAAAAGTAACTGCGTTAGTAACTGAATTACTCTATAATAAAAGTAACTCGTTACCAGGGAAAGTAACTATTTGCGTTACTGTAAAAAAAAGTTGCTACATCTCAGAGAATTTGTACTTTTTTTTTATCCTGCACTTCAAGTATTATCTTTGTAAAAACAGTGTTTTTGGCCACTAGCTGTAGATGCGTGTGTCACACATTACATGTACACATTACATGCACGTTCTTGCCTTTGACCACAATGAATTTGAAGTAGCGCTTATATCTTCACCTTGAAAATGCCAACTTTTCATCGGTTTGCTCCTGACTCGCCATCTCTGCTGCGAATCTCTTTGTAGCTGTTGCGTGTGTGTGTGTGTGTGTGTGTGTGTTTGGCGCCGCTGGCACCGGCATGTGTGTAAAAACACTGGCTCTGATTGGCTACCATGAAACACATGACTCTGCCTTAGCCAATCACAACCGCTTATCTCTTCATTAACCCACCTGCTCACTCGCTGTGTGAGCCAGGGGTCCGTTCGGATTGCATAGTTCATTAAATCAATGCATAGTAATGCACCGCATTTAACGTTCAGTAAAGTTAACGGCATTGTAACGACGGGAAAAGTAATTAGTTAGATTACCGCGTTACTGAAAAAATAATGTCGTTACCTAACGCCGTTCTTTTAAACGCCGTTATTTCAAAAACTGCTCTTCAAGGATCATACCTGTAGAACTGCAGAAAAAGGTTGAGTTTCAGGGTCAGAAAACCTGTACAAAATTATCAAACAGCACCTACATGTTGTTTGGGAAGGCATCAAGAAAAAAAAAGAAAATGCTTTCACCAAAAAACAATGACCAGCATTCTCAGTTGTCAGACACGACTGGAACTTCAAATGGGACTGGCTTCTATGGCCAGATGTTACTAAAATATTAGCGTTTTAGCAGCAAACCCTCAAGATGGATTTGGTGAACACAGGGATAAAAAGTACCCCATGTGTACAATGAAATACACTGCTGTATTTTTAATGTTGTGGGCCTATATTTCTGCTAGAGGTCCTGGGCATCTTGTTTAGACACATGGCATCACTGATTCTATGAAATACCAACAGATAAAAAAATCTAAAAGTGACTGACTCTCTTAGAAAAATTCCAACCGGACAATAATCTAAAAACAAACCTAAAAAACAACACAAAAATGGGTGCATTACCATGCTTCTGCTATGGCCAGTCCAGTTCCCTGACCTGTACATTGTAAAAAATGAGTGTGGTGAAATGAAAGAGTAGAAGCACCAGCATGGAGCTGGGAATCTGAAAGATCTGGAGTGATTCTGGATAAAGGAATGGTCTCTGACCTCTAGTCAGGTGTTCTCTAACCTCATCAGGCATTATAGGAAAAAACTCATACTATTTTGGCAAATGGAGGCTTAAAAAAGTATTAAATAAAAGGGTAACGTTAATTGTGTCCAATGTCTATTAGTGAAAAACATTTATTTCATGATGATATTTCCCCCCATTACAAATTCTTATTCTTTAATGAAAGGTTAGTTTTTCTGAATTGTTTAAATAAAAGATCAAAGGGATTAACAATGTCGATTTATGTTCATAGCCTTCTTTGATCATATTTACCAAGGGTACCAACAATTCTGACCACATGTGTTTATTATTTATATAGCGTTTGCATATCATATCAGATTACAAGGTGTCTAAAATGATATATCTAGAGAGGACAGCCAGAAACACATTAATGAAAACACTTATACCAGTGGCTCCTACAGAATCCTGTATCTCTCTCTCTCACACTCTCTCTCTATGTCACACCTGTGTATGTGTGTGTGTGTGTGTGTGTGTATGATTGAACATGTTCGTTTAATGTTGGATTTGTGCTCTAGAACATGTCCTTCACTGATGGGAGGACATTTTCAGATTTATGTCAAAATTTGTTGATTTTATATGGCAATTTCTATCAAAATGCACTCTATCGCAGTCACACACGTGTGTGTGTGTGTGTGTGTGAGTGCACACGAATGAGATAGAATATTCATTCCAATTTGCATTTGTGCTCCAGGCCTTTATAAAAATGTAAAACATTTCAGATTTATACTGGGTTAACGGGTTTTTTGTTGTTGTTGTTCTTTCTTTTTTTTGTGACAAATGAAAAAAGAAAAAAGAAAGAAAAAAATTATATATATATAATTTTTTTTCACTTTTACCATTTATTTTCAACATTTTTCATTCGTTCAAAACAAGGAATCACTCAGCAATAAATCGGATGTTTGCTGTGCTGTGTTCCACCTAAAATGTAAGTGACCTAATATTATTGTACTTGCTTACTGAACTGTTTATTGAACTATTAAACGTAATGATAAAAACTTTGTGTGATGTTTTCTAACTAACTGTATTTTAAAGATGTGGTAAGCGATTTCTGGTAGCCAAAGTTGACATATGAAATCACCAAAACAAACACGCCCCCTTCCCCAAAAGGTTCTCACCTTTTTTTAATTTTGATAGCCCCACTTTTGATAGTTTTCCTCTTTTTCTTTTTTATTTCTTTTTTATTTAAAATCACCTACCCCACCTTTAAATACAAAGACTTTCCTTTTTTTTAAATTTTATCTCAGCATGCTGAGTATCCCTTCAGGAACGCAAGCTGCGTTGGAGAATGCATTGGGAATGCCTCCAGCGTGACCATGCTCTGAATGACATGTGTAATCAGTCCAATGGAATGCTGAGACATGAAAGGTGGATTACGTAGTGATCAGGAAGCTATAGAACCAGCGTCAGCTTTCTATCATTCAGCGAAGCTCTTTGTGTGTGTCAGTCGCATATGTTCTGTGAGTTATATTTACTGTTGTTTGTCAAAGTACCAGAAATCAGCACATATATGCTCCAACATGTCAAAAGCTGAGGGTAAAACTAAGTATTTGGGCAAAAGCAGATCATGTTACCGATTTTGTGTTCCTCCCTGCCCACGCTACATCATGAGCAGGGATACATACAGTCTGTGCGTGGTCTGCATGGGAGTCGATCCTCAATGCAGTCGCAAGAGTCAGAGAAGGTCGGTCATTCACTGTTAAGCAGTTTCAGAAACTATTGGGTTTGATGCAAGTTGCGTCAAACGTGATACCCTTTGGCTTGCTGTACAAGTTCAATTCAAGTTCAAGTCAAATTTAATTTATATACCACATTTAAAAACAATCATAATTGACCAAAGTGCTTCACAAGATCCAACAAAAAAAATAAAATATTTAATAATAAAATAATTATTATACAAACAATATTGCAAAGTGCAAACAAAATAACTAACAGGTCAAGATATCAAAGCTCAACTAGAATTGAAAGCCAAATCATATTAATGCGTCTTAAGCAAGGACTTGAAAGTTTCAATAGTCTGAGCTTTTCTTGCATAAATTGGTAGACTATTCCAGATATTAGGAGCAGCCACTGCAAATGCTCTATCACTTTGTTTTTTAGCCTAGATTTGGGCACATCGAGGAGCATCTGGTCCGGAAGACCTCAGTACTTTGACAGGTGTGTGGACATGTACAGTGGAGAAAATAAGTATTTAGTCAGCCACCAATTGTACAAGTTCTCCCATTTAAAAAGAATAGAGAGGCCTGTAATTTTTATCATAGGTACACTTCAACTATGAGAGACAAAATGTAAAAAAAAATAATCCAGAAAATCACATTGTAGGATTTTTTATGAATTTATTTGCAAATTATTCATCGGGGACGAAGAAGTTCGAAGAAAGACGTAAGATCGCCATCATGGAGCCAAGCTTCCATTAATAACATGAGATCCAACTCCCAACGAGTGAAGAAGTCATTGAGGAGAAAAGTCTTGTTGGGTAGCGATCTAACATTAAACAAAGCCAGACAAAGAGTTTGATCCACACTGGCACAGACGCCACATGATCTAACGGGAGCAGGTTCAAAAAATCAACAACAAAAAACTGCACTGCTATTAGTTTAATTTGTAAACTTTTTTTAAACCAATGAAAGCGCTGCGTAGCTGTGCGAGCCTGTGGTGATGCGGCACGCCAATGCGAATGGCTATATAAGCAGGCAAATCGCCATAGGAAATCAGATCTCACTCCATTGCTAATTACACGGCAGAATTTGCAGGGGCAAAGACAGAACGCGTCTTCAGAAATGAAACGGAGCAACTCGTCCGCGAGCAAAAAGTTGTTCACAAGTTCATCAAACAACTGTGGTAAGAATATTTCATCAAGCACGGTGAGTAATGGCTTCTCCTGCTATTGTTATTTGCACCTCTTGTCACAAGTACAGTTTATCTATTTCTGTCGCAGATGAGGGATTCACATGTGATAAATGCAGGGAAATAGTTAGACTGACAGAGAAGATTTCAGAATTAGAGACACGCATCCAAACTTTAATTGAGGACAGTAAGAATGTTAGGGCTCTAGATACGGCTTTGGATGCGTTTAGCTCAGGAATTCCTGTACATTGTTTGGTTCCGGCAACAGAGCCCCTGCAGCAGGGCAACTGGGTGACAGTGAGGCTGCGTAGTCGTGGGTCAAAACACCGCTCTTCTGTTCTGATCAAAACATTAAACAGGTTCTCCCCACTCAGTGATGCACCCACTGAGAAACCTGATGAAAGTGCTCTTGTTATTGGTGATTCTATTGTACGGAAAGTGAATATAGAGACACCAGCCACCATAGTCAAATGTTTACCGGGAGCCAGAGCGCCTGACATCTTGGCATTGGCAAATTTAAAAGTGCAGGCTAATGCTAAACATAAATACAGTAAGATTGTTATTCATTCAGACTAGCTAACCGACCGTCTGCTAGCTGTCTCACGTCACAGAGGTCAGTTAATTCTCAACACATAGAGACTCTTCCACCTAAATATCACACTATAGAGACTGTGTCTGTTCCCTGAACTAGAAAATACAAAAAACATCCAAACCAAGTTAAGATTAACAATTTAATTGAGGTTCAACAAATAAACAACAGATGCAATACGGATAAACAAATGATAAAGCTTGGCTTATTTAATAGCAGATCCCTTTCTATGAAAACACTTTTTGTAAATAATATGATCACTGATCATAATCTAGATGTGCTCTGTTTGACAGAAACCTGGCTAAAACCTGATGATTATTATTATTCAGAGTCCAGCCCCTAAGATTACTGTTATAAACATGAGCCACGTCTAAAAGGCAAAGGGGGAGGTGTTGCTTCAATTTATAACAACGTTTTCAGGATTTCTCAGAGGGCAGGCAAGTATAACTCGTTTGAAGTAATGGTGCTTCATATAACATTACCCAGAGAAACAAATGTTAATAATAAATCCCTGTTATGTTTGTACTGGCTACTGTATACAGGCCACCAGGGCACCATACAGACTTTATTAAAGAGTTACAGAGATTTTACATCCGAGTTCATGATGAAAAAGATGCATTGGGATCAGCATTTATCGACATTCTGAACTCTATTGGGGTTAGACAACACATTTCAGGATCTACTCATTGTCGAAATCATACTCTAGATCTAATACTGTCACATGGAATTGATGTTGATAGTGTTAAAATTATGCAGCCAAGTGATGATATCTCAGATAGGGCTGCACGATGTGTAATTTAAGCATCGATATCGAGATGTACGAATCCACGATAGTCACATCGCAGGATGTGCGATGTACGTTGTCGTAGTTGATCCGTTTTTCATTAACTGTACAGGCCAGCTGCTGCCCGGCGCTTGACAAATGTGATTCGCAGATTAATTGCAAAGCTTAACCATCATAGAGTGAAAGTTTATAATTTGCAAGTGTTTTTAAGTCCTGTCAGTTTAACAGGGCAGAGAGAGAGAGAGAGAGAGAGAGAGAGAGAGAGAGAGAGAGAGAGAGAGAGCGTGCGCAAGAGAGAGAGCGAGAGATTGAGAGGGAGAGAGAGTGCGAGGGAGAGTGCGAGAGAGAGGGAGAGAGAGGTTTAACAATTCCTTTATTTATACTTCACACTTTTGAACAAGATAACCACTACTGTAAATACATTTGCATTCCTACTATTATAAAACCTTCTTAAAAACTCCTTAAAAACTCCCTTTAAAATCTTTCAAAAATTTAAGACAAACTGATCTTCATGTAACATACATAACACTTCATTAACACACCATATATCACAAAAAACAAATAAATTATTTGTCAACCTATAATATGCAAATTCAATCTTAAGCCTCCCTGCTATAAGCCGCTTGCACATTTCTTCAGGATCTATGGTTGTCAATTGTAAACCTTTGTTTTTCTGTGTTTTCCACACTGCCAGTTTAACCGTTCCAATAATGTAGTTTAATAAAACCATGTTTTTCCTTTTTGAAAATGTATATTTTATTCCTCCAATAAACACCTTATCTAAAAATTTCTCATCAAATTTCCTAAACCAGCTCCCAAGCAATTTAAAAATGCCTTTTAATCTCACACACTTCAAAAACAAATGCTCCAAATCCCCTTTACAGCTGTATTTATGTGTGCCACATGTCCGTCTGTTGCTATCGCCCCATAAATAATCCTCCACTGCAGATCTCCCGAACGCTTCTCTACAGGGGGTTTATATAGGCTCTCCACCTGTCTCTTATCAGGAAGTCTGGGCTCAACAAATCTGGCCACTTGGACACTTTTTGTTTCCTCAAAGAGTCTTGAGTGATTGTTTTTACTGTGACATTATACAGTTCTTTCTTTGATATGCTTTTAAAGGAATAAAAGGATTCTTGAATGATAAAATGACATCCACCACTTCTTCTTAATCCTCCTTTATTGCTGAAGAAATTACCAATTCTGGAAACTGCACATTATTCCCCATGTCCTGTGTATTCTCATGTCTTTGTGCTATAAATGTTCTGTATCCACTTGGTAGTACATTGTGGATTTCTTCCTTTAGCTTTGAAGTAGACGTGAAGATCTCAAGCCCATTGCTTCTTTAAGTTCATCAATTAATTTCCATCCATCTTCATTCAATAAATGATCCAGCTTTATGATTCCATTGCTTAATAAACATTGTCTTATAGTCACAGAAGACAGCGGTCTAGTTTGAATCAGTGGACTAAAAAAAAGTGGCTCCTCTGGTGCCCAAAGTTCCAGATTGTCCATACTCCGTTCTTTTTTTATAACAGTTTTCCATGTTTGCAACATAGCTCTGTAAAAAACAGTGAGCTCAGACAGGTTAATCTCTTCAAGCTTCATTAAAAAATAATTGCTTATCGAGTCCAAAGCCACCAACTTCCCTCATGATCACACTTGCAGTTTTTCCCCAAAGCACATCTTTATCATACAGAAATCTCTGTGCAGCTTGTAGCCTGAAAGCACGGATTCTGTTTCTCACATCCACAAGTCACTGGCCACCCTGTTGTACTGGTAGATATAATACTGAAGCATGCAACCAATGTTGTCCATCCCAGAAAAAGTTCACTATTGTCCTCTGTAAAAAGGAGATCAACTCTTCTGGTGGCTCCATGACAACAGTCCTATGCCACAGAACAGAAGCAGCCAGATTGTTTACTACCAGAACCCTTCCTCGATATGACAATTGTGGTAATAGCAATCGCCACTTTGACAATCGGGCAGACACCTTTTCTATCCAGCCCTCCCAGTTTTTCTTTTGAAACTGTTCATTTCCAAAGAAAACACCGAAAATCCTTAGTCCGTCTCTTCTCCATTGCAACCTCCCTGGAAGTTTTGGAAAATTTTCTAACTTACCAATGATAAATCCTTCAAATTTTTTTTTTCAATTAACCTTAGCAGAGGAGGCTTTTTCATATAATTCAATAGTTTTTGTTAAAATTTCAATGTCTTCTTGTCCTGTAATAAAAACCGTAATGTCATCTGCATAGGCTGATAAAGCCACTTTAGAATGACCATTATTAACATGAGGGATTAAAGTTCCATTTAAATTCTTCCTCAACCTACATAATAAGGCTTAAGTTATTAGGCTATATAATTGTCCAGAAATTGGGCAACCATGTCCTATGCCTCTTGTCACCGGTGTTGGAGCACTTAAACCACCCCCTACTTTCACCAACACATAAACATTAGAGTACAACAACTGAATATAAGAATTAAAAACATCACCAAATCCATAACTCTTTAACAATTTAAATTGATATTCATGATCAACACCATCAAACACCTTTTCTTGATCTAATGACAGCTCTCCTATATCATTCTTATTATTCTGATTAAAATCAATTATATCTCTTACTAAGAAAAGGCTATCTATAATAGACCTCTTAGAAATGCGATTTTTTTATCAACAAATCCAGACAGTGCTTTAGTCTATTTGCTATACACTTTGAAAAAATCTTATAGTCCAGACACAACAGAGATACTGGTCTCCAGTTTCTTAGCAGTCTGAGGTGTCCTTTTTTTGGAAGCAATGACAAAACTGCTCAACGACAACTTATTGGAAGTGAATTATTTTTGATGCATTCTAAAATTACTTCATATAAATCTGGTCCTATTAAGTCCCAGAATTGTTGATAAAATTCCACCGGTAATCCATCAATTCAAAAAATTGCTTTTGTTTTTCTCCAAGCTTAGTTAACTCAGTACAGTCAATGTCACAACTCTCAGCTCTGTATAATTGTCTATAAAAGTCTCCAGCCAGTCTCATCTCGCCCCGTCTTCTATCAACAATGAAGTCTATTGTACAATTCCAATCACCTCCAAGTATTAGTCAAGCATTATCATCATATTTTTCAATCACATTTCGTAATCCCATAAAAAATTTCAGCCTTTCTGGACCATTATTAGGAGCATAAACATTAACAAATACAAATTCTATTCCTTCCGGGGAAGTCGTGGCCTAATGGTTAGAGGGTTGGACTCCCAATCGAAGGGTTGTGGGTTCTAGTCTCGGGCCGGACGGAATTGTGGGTGGGGGGAGTGCATGTACAGTTCTCTCTCCACCTTCAATACCACGACTTAGGTGCCCTTGAGCAAGGCATCGAACTCCCAACTGCTCCCCGGGCGCCGCAGCATAAATGGCTGCCCACTGCTCCGGGTGTGTGCTCACAGTGTGTGTGTGTGTGTTCACTGCTCTGTGTGTGTGCGCATTTCGGATGGGTTAAATGCAGAGCACAAATTCTGAGTGTGGGTCACCATACTTGGCTGAATGTCACTTCACTTTATACTCAATTTATGTTAATAGTAATCTTCCTTTAACAATTTCTTCTACCATTAAAATATTCACACTTTCAGAAAAAACAATAGCTACCCCAGCACTTTTTCTTGTGTCATGACTCATGACTCAAAGCAAAATTTCCTTTCCACCATAATTCCCATTCCACTTAATTATCAGTGGCTGTATGCGTTTCTTGTAAAAAACAAACATTAACCTTTTCTATTCTTAAAAACTCTGAAATCTGTGCTAATTTATTCTTGTCCCTACCTCCATTAATATTTAATGATCCCACTCTCCACACATCCATATAGAGAAATAAGAAATAGACAGAAACTGAAAAGAAAAAGCACAGAGTAAAGAAACCCACTTGTGATTTTGTTCATTTAAATTTTTTTGAAACAGTCACCTTTCTTCTCCTTAATTTCGTTATCATCTTTTTCAGTCGGAATCTTTCTTTTTATCCAAAACTTCATAGCTCACTTTTTTTTGCAGCCACAACACTGATGTTATAAATTTGTCCACATCTGGAAAAAAAAAATTCTACCTCTACTACTTTACCAAATGTAAAGAATACATGTCTTCTATCACTTGTGACCCAATGTCCGAAAACTCAGAAAGTGCATATTCATCTCTCATTTCTGCATCACCAGTGATCTCAGTTTTACTGATTCCAACATCATTTTCTCCACTACTTGCAACATTTTCCATGTCTTCACTCCTTACATTGTTTACAACCGTTCCTATTATTTCATTATTCACAATCACACTTTCCTCAATTTGGTTGTCATTTTGTTCATCTGATTTAACAGCTTCCTCAGCTCCCTGAAGCTCATTTTCCTCAACAGCTTTCTCAGCTCCCTGATGCTCATTCTCTTCCACATCTACAGACTGCATGTTTTCAGGATCATTTACAAGATCAACTTCATCAGTTTGTCTAGCGTCTTCTACCGCAGCGTGAGGATTTCCAGTCAGGATTTAGACCGTATCATAGTACTGAGACTGCTCTCGTTAAAGTTACAAATGACCTGCTCTTATCATCTGATCATGGTTGTATGTCTCTATTAGTTTTATTTGATCCTAGTGCTGCGTTTGACACAATTGACCACAACATTCTTTTGCATAAACTTGAACACTTTGTTGGCATTAATGGAAGTGCATTAGCATGGTTTAAATCATACTTATATGACCGCCATCAGTTGGTAGAAGTGAATGAAGATATATCATATTGATCACAAGTGCAGTATGGAGTACCTAGGGCCGCTACTCTTTACGCTTTATATGTTAACCTTGGGAGATAACATCAGGAACCATGGTGTTAGTTTCAGAGTTATCCTGATGATACTCAGCTCTATATTTCTTCGCGGCCCAGTGAAACACACCCATTTGAAAAAAGAATGGAATGCACCGTCGATATAAACAACTGGATGACAAGTCATTTCTTATTGCTAAATTCTGAAAAAACAGAGGTGTTAATTATAGGACCTAGAACTGCATGTAATAACCTAGAACACTGTCTAAGACTTGATGGCTGCTCTGTCAATTCTTTGTCATCATTTAGGAACCTGGGTCTGCTATTTGATTGCAATCTTTCCTTAGAAAGCCATGTTTCTAGTATTTGTAAAACTACATTTTTCCATCTCAAAAATATATCTAAAATACGGCCTATGCTCTCAATGTCAAATGCAGGAATGTTAATCCATGCATTTATGACCTCAAGGTTAGATTATTGTAATTCTTTATTGGGTGGTTGTTCTGCACGCTTAGTAAACAAACTACAGCTAGTCCAAAATGCAGCAGCAAGAGTTCTTACTAGAACCAGGAAGTATGACCATATTAGCCCGGTCCTGTCAACACTGCACTGGCTCCCTATCAAACATTGTATAGATTTTAAAATATTGCTTATTACTTATAAAGCCCTGAATGGTTTAGCACCTCAGTATTTGAGTGAGCTCCTTTTACATTATAATACTCTACGTCTGCTTACGTTCTCAAAACTCTGATAATACCTAGAATATCAAAATCAACTTCGGGCGGTAGATCCTTTTCCTATTTGGCGCCTAAACTCTGGAATAACCTACCTAACATTGTTTGGAAGGCAGACACACTCTTGCAGTTTAAATCTAGATTAAAGACCCATCTCTTTAACCTGGTTTACATATAACATACTAATATGCTTTTAATATCCAAATCCGTTAAAGGATTTTTAGGCTGCATTAATTAGGTAAACAGGAACCGGGAACACTTCCCATACCACCCGATGTACTTGCTACATCATTAGAAGAATGGCATGTACGCTAATATTAGTCTGTTTCTCTCTTATTCCGAGGTCACCGTAGCCACCAGATCTAGTCTGTATCCAGATCAGAGGGTCACTGCAGTCACCCGGATCCAGAACGTATCCAGACCAGATGGTGGATCAGCACCTAGAAAGGACCTCTACATCCCTGAAAGACAGCAGAGACCAAGACAACTAGAGCCCCAGATACAGATCCCCTGTAAAGACATTGTCTCACATGACCATCAGGACAAGACCACAGGAAACAGATGATTCTTCTGCACAATCTGACTTTGCTGCAGCCTGAAATTGATCTACTGGTTTCGTATGGTCAGAGGAGAACTGGCCCCCCAACTGAGCCTGGTTTCTCCCAAGGTTTTTTTCTCCATTCTGTCACCGATGGAGTTTCGGTTCCTTGCCGCTGTCGCCTCTGGCTTGCTTAGTTGTGGTCACTTCATCTACAGCGATATCATTGACTTGATTACAAAATAAATGCACAGACACTATTTAAACTGAACAGAGATGACATCACTGAATTCAATGATGAGCTGCCTTTAAATTCATTTTGCATTATTTGACACACTGTTTTGCTAATGAATGTTGTTCAGTTGCTTTGACACAATGTATTTTGCTTAAAGTGCTATATAAATAAAGGTGACTTGACTTGACTTGACTTCAGCGACGACTTCACTTTGCTGGATCCAGACTAAACGCCTTCGCAGGAACGAGCTCTCGCCGTCGAAGAGGCACCAAAGCGGATCAGCTGAGACCGCCGACCGTCTGCAGCGCCAGTGCTCTCGAAGACAGCCGCTGTTCAGCGCCGATCTCGGGCCACTTCTCGGGCCATCCGGCGATCACAGAAGAGGAATTTCCAGCGGTTTTCACTGCTGTAAAGCCCACGCTGAGGTGGCGCTCACCGAGACTTCATGCTGCTTTTGTGAGAGCATGAGTGTCGCCTCTCTGAGCTTGCTGGCAGAGCCTACACTTTTGCGGGCCAAGCCGCTTCAGCTCTGCACACCATGGCCATATTACAAGTGTTCCAGGCAAAGCTTCTCCATTCTCTGGATGAGTCTAGCCCTCATGAACCTGCTTTTCCTGACCTCTGCAGCACCATGGACTTGGTTTCTGCTAAGCGCACCATGGATTGGGATTCTGCTAAGCGCGCTAAACCACCTAGACGTCAGGGCCCCCGGCAAAGGATTGTGCTGGACCAGACGCCCTCTAAATCCTCATGATCATTGGGGGAGAAAGAGGAAGGGGAAAAGTCCCGCTGCGGCCAAACCACCCCAGAAGCTCTCTCGACTGCCTGCTATGCGACCTGGGCCCACTGTTGTTGTGTCCACACAAAGCACCGTTATTATGATGAACGCAATAAATATTTCACATTTTCAAAAAAGAGAGCAGTTTTCCTCTTCCACACTCATCAGTGTTCAGGCCCCTAGTCAGTGGCCTGGCAGGCCATCCCTGGAGTGTCCAAGTGGGTGTTGGGGATAATAAAACACTGCAGTTCGTCCGAAGCTCCCCACGCTTCCGTGGGGTGATTCCTACTTTCGTAGAGCTGGACGACACTCAGGTTCCCCCCACCAAAATGATGAACCTGCTAAGGAAGGGAGCCATAGAGATCGTTCCTCTATCTCTTTTCAGATTCAGATTCAGATTCTATAACCTGGAAATCCCGACCTTGCACGCTTGGGTTCTTTTGGTTTGATACCACAGCCTCTATCAGACGCCGTCATCATGCCACCTCCAGGGAGCTAGCTTCAGTCGTATCACCTGATTTCGTATGGCGATTTGCCTGCTTATATAGCCATTTGCCATGCCCATTTTGGCGGGCTTTGGCGCGCTGCATCGCCACAGGCTCGCACAGCTACGCAACGCTGTCATTTAAAAAAAAAAGTTTATAGATTAAACCAATGGCAGTGCAGTTACACTGCGTTATTGAAAAAAGGCTTCAGTATCAAGGAAAAAATGAGCTTTTCCGAATACGCAGTACTTGTTTCCGTATCTCAGGGAACTGAGGTTACTTTTATAACCAAGTATGACTTTTTATGTAGATGACTCTACGTTATTGTTTTCATATAAAGATAAGAACATAGTTGAAAGAACTTTATGTGTAAAACTATCTAATGTCAGTAGGTGGATGTCAGATAATAAGCTATCACTTCACTTAGGGAAAACAGAAGCCATACTGTTTGGGTCAAAAATAAAATAGAAAAGATGCCTTGGTTTTAAGGTTTTAGTTGGTGCTAATGAGATTAATGTAAAGGACTTGGTTAGTTACCTTGGCTGTGTGCTGGACTGCCACTTGTCTGGAGTGGGCCACAAAAGGTACTTACGAAGGCAAATCAAAGAGTATGTTACTTGTCCAGAATCTCAAAGTTTTTGGACAAAAAAGCTATGCTAATTCTGGCAAATGCTCTAATTCAGCCATATTTTGATTATGCATGTTGCTCTGGGTATAATGGTGTCTTAAAGAACCTGAAACTTAAGCTTCAGACGGCTCAAAATAGGGCTATAATTCTTGTTTTGAACCTCCCCATGAGAACTCATCTTGAAATTTCACATTTTGAGACTAGTGGGTGGTTTAAAGTAGAGGATCGAGTCTCTAAGATTCACCTGTGCATAGTATATAGGACTGTGCATGGGGCTGCCCCTAACAATTTGAATAATTATTTTAATACAGTGAGAGATGTACACAGCTACTCTACCAGAGGCAGCTCTACTGATTTTGTACCTCCAAAAGTTAAGAATAATTTAGGTAAAGAGTCCTTCTTGTTTGTTACAACAAGTTTGTGGAACAGGTTGCCAGGGAATTTAAAGACGGCCAGAAGTTAAGGAGGTTTTAAGCCGGCATTGAAAAAATGGCTCAGATGCCAATGTTATTATGACAATATTTTATAGTTTTATCTTGACAGTTTTTTTTATTTTGTGTTATCTGGATGTGATGGTTGATGTTTGATTTATTGCCACTTGCTTTTTCTACCTTTACTCAGGACCCCAATGGAAATAAGCCCTAGGGCTGTATTGTGCTATCCTACCTTTGTTTCTTTCTTTCACTGTATGATGCAAAGACGTATCGTATTTTAAACAAAATGGTCAAATAAATCTAATCAAGTCTGCGTTTGCGCCCCAAGTTAGCGCACCAGATCCTTGTGTGGTCCCAGGGCAAAATCCTTTCATGGAGAGCAGTAAATATTCCTGGACATCTGAATATGGGAGCAGACATCCTTTTTCTCTGCTCCCTGGAGTTCAGGAGAGTGTGTCTGTTACTAGTAGCCCTGTTCTGGCCGGATTTTCCAAACTATAATTCCTTATTACATGTATAATCAAGTGAAATATTAGCAGTTTCAATAACAATATGCAATACTATACCATTCAAAAGCTTGATGTAAATAATATAAATCTAACAAATAAATGTAACTGTAACAAATGTAACAATGCTGTTCTTTAAATATATCACCCCCCAAAATTCTCAGCTCTTTTCAACATTAATAATAATAATAATAATTATTATTATTATTATTATTATTATTATTATTATTACAATACATGTTGTTTTTTTGTTTGTTTGTTTATTTTTTGTTTTTGTAGAAAATCTGATTGTTAAAAGTATATCTGGATCCATGCCTCTCACATTTGTCAGGTTCTATGTCTTAAATATGTAAGCCACTCCTAGCTATTCTGTTCTCTCATCCTAGCTGTGCTCTTCCACACTAGACAGGGATTTGTAAGTCTGGCAGTATGGGCATTCTCGTTCCCAAAGCGACGCAGCTCGAATTCCTGAAGGGGAACGTCTCCAGGTTACGTATGGAACCAAGGTTCCCTGAAGGAAATGAGACGCTGCGTCTCAGGGCCATACTTCTGGCATACTCGTTTTCAGTGCATGATTCATTTCTAGAAGCTGATGCCGGTTCCACCTCACATGCTTTTATAGCTTCCTGGTCACTACGTCAGCTGCCTATGATGTCTCATCCTTCCATTGGACTGATTACACATGTGATTCAGAGCATGGTCCTGCAGGCACGTTTCTTCACAGGGCTAACCCACTCCACCCTGAAGATCTACATGGCACTCACTGTGGCCCAAAGCATTCTTCGATTCTTATCCCTTCAGATAACCATGGTTACATACATAACCTGTTGATGTTTCTTTGTGTTTTCTCCTGAAGTGGCTGCATGAGCTTTTCTTCAGCAGCGCAACCTTATTTTGTCAGTTGATTCATTACATACAGAAGCTATGTCCACTATTCGCCACTTACTCTAAATGTAATAAAATCTAATAATAATAATACTTGCGTTACAGTGACTGCCCTGTTATTTTTTCTTTAGTGATGTTTTAATCATGTTACTTGTCTTGCATTAATGTCAAGCCAAGGCCCAAAATAAACCCTGCATGTCGGCAGCAGACGTATTACAAGCTCAGGCCCTGAGAATCTGTAGTTGAATCAGTATTCAATCTGTTGAATCAGTATTCAAATAATCTCAGTATTCATCAATGCTGGTGGAAATGGGAGAAATGCCATTAAGACTTAGAAGAGTAACATTAATGATGGAATACTGGGTAATTTTCAAAAGTGTACTGAAAGAATGCTGGAAAAATTATTAAATAAATTTTACTAGTATGGGGTGGAAAGGTGATGTGAATGCAATAAATATAGGTTTACATCAATTACAGTACAGTTAAAGTCTCAGTTTCTTCCATTCCTCCCTGGTTATTCCCCTTGCCAACTGTTAACCTTAGTATACAGCCGGAACTGAAAGAGAATTCTAATCAACTTCCGATATGGTATATAATCCAGAATTATTTTGAGAAACATTTCACAGAATCATTGGTTTTATTTACAGATGGATCCAAAAGATTATGATAAAGGAAATAAATGTGCAGCTGTATATATTCCAATGTGTGATTTTTATATTAAGAAAAGATTAACCAATCATTTGTCAGTATTTGACAGAGCTATTGGCAATATTGCTGACCCTACAATGGATAGATGAGAAGGAAGTAAATAACACTGTCATTGCATCTGATTGTTTTTCAGCACTTGAAAATATAAGAAGTGGCAGCTCATCAGTTAGGATTGATATTTTCAATGAAATATTCTGCAACATGTATGATATAACAGTTAACAATATGTCTACACAATTTTTTCATTTGGATTCCTGCTCATGTTGGTGTGGAGGGAAGTGAGAAGGTAGATATTCTGGCCAGACAAAATCTAAGAATAAAGCAAGTACTGTAGATCTAAATATTCCATTAAGTAAAACAGAAGCTAAAGTATACATTATAACATATATACAGTAGGTAGACATTCAAAAGACCACTGCAGCCGCGGTATAAAGTGCATTTGCAGCTTTTGACCGCTGAGTGGCGCTTTAACCACAAGTTATCAAACAAGCGCATAAAAGCACATTTTCGCTAAAAGACGTCAGTTTTGCCTAACTGATGTATTAGATTTGATGGCTTCAGCCAGGGAAAATGAAAGAAAAACACTGTAGTTAAAATATTTAATATATTTAATATCCACAGATAAAAGTTTGGTACTTATGAAGTTATGTGCATTTCTTAGAACGAATTCAAGCAGGATAAATGTCAAGCCTGTGCCTGAGCTTATATTTTCTCTAAGCTACATGGTATTAAACCATATTTTAGATTTGACACATTTAAAAGGTGTGCAGTATTATTTATATTATATTAATTATGCGTTATATTATTCAAAAGAGATTGTCAATATGTCAATGTCAATATTCATATTATATTCATTGTTATATTCATATATTATGCCTATTTTTTAATTTATATTTTAAATATAAATATATTTTTTCCTTTAATAAAACAACGTGCACTTTTGGTATTCATTACCTGTCTTTTATTTTGACATAACTTATTGGGGAAAAGACATTTGTCTGTAAACTGAATAAGAAAGCATGAAGCACTGCATAATTTTGTTCCCATTATTTATGCCTAATTAGCCTAAAATAAGAAACAAATAAAATTAAACCTACACTATTAAATCTTTGAAACTCTAAAGAATGGACGGATTAATAAACCGTCCTTACGATTATACTCAAGTTCTCTCATTATTATCAACAAAATACACAAGATGTAAAAAATAGCTTTATTAATTGACAACTGAAGTTATTTTAAAGGGAGCCTTTTTTACTTGCTTTTAAAGTTGGGCAATAGCATATGAAAAATTTGATTTATGATTTAAACCGATTTTTAAATCAATATTCAAACGACAAAGAAATTTTACAAAACAAGATTTAACATAGTTCTTTATCATTCATTTAGCAGTCAAATTTATAACTGCAACAAGATGATCAAAAAAAAAACTGTAATTTTATTACCTTAATGCTGGAAAGACCTTTATTTTTATTTATTTATTTATTTAATACTAGCCCATCAGGCATCTAACCATCCACTCAGCTTTAAGAGCTGTTAAGATTAAAACTGGCAGCTCAGCAGTGAGTCAGTGTCATGGACGGAGGACCTGTTAATATATTTTCTAGTCTATATTTCCATCTCGTTATGCCGCTGGTTTCATTTTTTTTTTTCTTTCTTTCTTATAGAACTTATAGAACACACTTTCTGTGTGTCTACAGCAGACACAAGTTGCCATCTGTGCCCCACTGAGCTAAAAGTTAGTCTAAAATTGATGACATCACACTAGTGTCAAATCATCTGAATGTAGTATCAGTACATTTTGTCATAAGCAGAACGAGCATCAGTTCACCAAAAAACCCAACCCCCTCCAGCTGAGTAGAATTCGGTCTGTATTTTGGCTCTGAGGAATGGTGAGTTACTGGGCTGAAACATGCCTGCTCTCAGCAGTACTATTCTTTGTATTCATTATTTTCTTGCAGCCCATTTTATTATTTTCACAAGACCATAATGATATTAACAAATTATAAATTGATAATGAATCATTATTTTACAAAAATCATTGTTATTTGTGAACATTGCGTTTGCGGAAGGCTTTAAGACCAAGCAGAATCCCCTGCTCCCGCCTCACAGTGCGTGGCAGTGCACTCAGTGAGGCAGTTCCACCATCTGCGATTTGACTTTGCTTAATCAGATTGAGGCAAATACAACTTATTGAACATGAGCCCAACATTTAGCAAGGCAGGAAAACATTCATTCTAACAGAAGGAAGACGTATTTCATTGAGCTAATGCTGTTACACAGAGAGAGAGAGAGAGAGAGAGAGACTAGTCTAGTGCTATTCTTAAACTCGGAGCTCATTATATTGAAGAACAAATCCAAACACCAGAAACGTTATGCATTTTATCAATAATGAAATGTTATGAAAAGTATGCATTTTATTTTTTCACATGCTGTATGGTTGAAATGATATTTTAGTTCACAACTTTAAGTTCCGTTGTTTAAAAAAATGCTTTATTGGCTAATGTTTCATAAACCTTCAGTTGTTATGCTCTAAAATCCATACCATTATTAATTTCACAGTATTTTTAACACCTAAATCACTCATCTTTAAAGTAACAATTCTATAATGGTCAAAATTACTCAGGCCAATGGTATTTTTTAATGACATTATTTTATTTTTATTTTTATTTTTTTATAATTGTGGCCTACATAAATAGGTGAAGCAAAACAAATATTCGGATTGTCTCTTATTTTTCCCCTTATTTTCTTAAAGAGCAAACACGTATTTTCTACAAGAATAAACGTGATAACATATTATTAATTAATAAAAATAATTTAAGTAATTAAAACCTTTTTTTTAAACTTGAATTTAAATACTATTAAACAAACTTTAAATTCTCAAGGAGTTTATAGGTAAAAAATGGTAAGTGCATGTAAGTGCACAGTGCATGTTAAATATAAATGGGTAATGCGCAATGTATAAAATGGGACAGCAACCTTTATATCAAACATTTTTAAATCGTCCACAGCTGAGAATCGCGGGAGGCTGATCTGCGCCAGAGCACATGAAATGAATGTGATGCACAAAGTCATTTTCAGATGCAATGAAAAAAAAAAAAAAATTCCCTGGATAGCCTATATTAGGCCCTAATAATGTTATAATGTACCAACAGGATAATTTTAGTTCCCTTCACTTTACAACAAATCCTTTAAATTTAACAAATTTATCAGAACAAAACAAGAATTAAAAATATATAACTCTAATGGATAAATATAATTAACTAACAACAACTGGGACGGTTCGAGAGGTAAATTTGCATAGCCCATGAACACAAGCACTGTCTCCCGAGGTTTCCCCACATGTCCAGCGCTGACAGCAAACGCACAAAGGAACGGGTCAACGAATTCCTATGCTCCCCAAGGAACTCTGTTGCCCACCGACATCTGTACTTTTGAAGACACTTTCACTTAACCTGTTAGCCAGCAACCAGATTTGATAATGCTCAAAAATATTAAAAGTTATAGACACTGAAGTGCCTAGAATTTTTTTTTACCACACTTAAATATTTTTTTATTTGATATAAATATACATTAAATGAGTCCTGGAGCAATCTAGAAAAGTAATGGGTTGAAAGCCACATGTCTCATGAGTTTCTATTTCAAATCGGAATAAGATATCATGAAAAACGAGACTCCTGCAAATATTTTTCTGAGACTATGTCTAGACCCCCCACCCCCCAAATATAAGATAATATATTTCCCAATAGTATTGAAGGCTTCAAATCCAAAAAATAAAACCTATATTTCCCTCAAGACCTATTGTTATCCAGTTTTTATCCTGTTTTGTTTTATTTTGTTTTACCCAATAAAAAATGTGATTTAGAGATTCTGAGTTGAAGTCATTTTCTTCACATTTGAAATATTGTAACATGTAATTTTAAATGTATTAAGCACCAATTTTTTATGTAAATAAAACATTTTAATTTAGAGTTTTATTGCATATTAGCACATTATCTTTATCCAGAGGAATTAATAAAGAAATATAAACGGGGCACAGTTCTGACCCACTGTGGTCCCACTAAAACCCCATATAGGGGCTACTTGTGGGACCAGTGTAAACACCAATCTGGGCCTCATAAGGTTTTTGCATGTGGCCCACCTTGGCCCCAGTTATTAGATCCTATTTGGGACCCATGTGGGCCCCTCTAATGAATACTCACATGGTCCCCACATGGGGCCCACATGGAAATGTTGGCTGGGATATTCCCAGACGCTGCATAATATCATTGCGCCTGCGGCACCCATGGTACAGCAGCAAAGTCCCCTGATTATTATGCTGGAATGAGAATATAGTTGCTAGCCATATCAGCCAAGAAAATCACAAATTTTCATTTTCCGTCAGTCTAAGAACACAATGTAACACAATCAGATTCAGAATTATCTATGCTAAGCTTAGCTAAAAGTGCTACCACCAGACCCAGAGACTGGATGAATGGATTTGAAAATGGTAAAACTCAACTTTTTAACTCTAGGGGAGTTGGAAAATGAGCTTATTTTCAAACAAAAGGAGTGTTCCTTTAATTCACTATACTGCCAAAGAGATGCACCCATTTAACAGTTATGGCGCACTGTAAAATATGTTCCTGTAAATTTACTTTGAAATTTACAGTAAAATACTGGTTTCATACAACAATTTAAAAAGAACTGTTTTATTGCAATACATTATTGAAGACCAGCAACATTACGACAGTGTTATTTAACGGTAGAATACCATATTTTCCCATGTACATGTGCATATAGGAAGCCATTTTAGTTAATCTGCACAAGGTCATTTTGAATTTCTGCCTTTTATTTTATTTTTACTATTATTTATTTATTTAATTAAGTATTTATTACTTTTAAATATTACAGTTTAATTAAGATTTTGGTATTTAAAATATATGAAGCGACTATATTTTAATCAGCAAGTTACCACAGACAAGTATGGTAGAACCATCACTTCTACCACAAAAGACTGTTCTAAAGTTGGTTGGCTCTACCCCTCCCTTAGACAGTGTTTTCTCTGCTTCCTGTTGGCCTTGCTGGAGCGTAGCTCCATTTAGTTGCTTTTTTATCACTTACTATCACTCTCTGTTTTTTAAAGTGATAAAATATAACTTAATTCACACCATATTTCTGATATTATCGATCAATCTAATCAGATTAATTTTGATCGTTCACTTATTTTATATCCGTGAGTGCAGTACACCTGCATTGCATTAGCACTTATTAGCAAGTCATTATCATTTTCATTCAAATCTATCGCTTTTTTTTTTTTTCTCCTCTCCTCTCTCTCGCTCCAGTTTTTCACAAGTTCATCAAACAATTGTGGTAAGAATATTTCATCAAGCATGGTGAGTAATGGCTTCTCCTGTTATTGTTATTTGCACCTCTTGCCACATGCACAGTTTATCTATCTCTGTCGCAGATGAGGGATTCACATGTGATAAATGCAGGGAAATAGTTAGGCTGACAGTGAAGATTTCAGAATTAGAGACACGCATCCAAACTTTTATTGAGGACAGTAAGAATGTTAGGGCTCTAGATACGGCTTTGAATGCATCTAGGTCAGGGATTCCTGTACATTGTTCGGTTCCAACAACAGAGCCCCATGCAGCAGGCCACACTGTAAAAAAATAAAATGTGCTAAATCAGATCATGCTTCTTTTTTGCTTATGTCCACAAATAATGTGTTCTTGTTTGTGATGTGCACTTGATTAAGACGTTGATTGCCTTTCACGATGTTACACAGTGGGTGTGCGATTATTTTATATGCAGCCTTATATAGACGGTTTCAACGGCAACAACATAAACAAACGTTACTGCGCGTGCCCGTATTGTGGACCTAATTTAACTTCCGGTAGACTTCCAAATAGAATAAATAACAACAGCCAAGTCCCTCTAGAGTAGATATTTTTTGATAACAAACAAAATATGTTTGCTGCGTGGATCAGGGGGACTTAATGAATATGCAAATTCATTATTTGCCAGCAGGAGATGTTTTAAAGCATAGACATAAAGTGCGAGAAATAGAGGTTTCCCCAGTAACAGCTGTAAACAAAGCAGAGCTACGCTCACAAACGCTGCGTTATCAGGCATATAACATGCAAGTCTTCCTTCAGAAATACAGCGATATAAAAACACCTGTGCCTCGCTTTGATATTTAAACATCTAAATGTAAGGAATTATTATTAATAAAAGTGCAGTATGTAACGTTACTCATGTTTATTCAACGAAGCCTTTTTGAAAATCGATCAGTTTTAAAATTGTGGCGAGTCTCCAAAAAATAAATAAACGTATGGGAAACACATCCCGCAGCACAACCACTTGAGCCCAACTTCAGTCTACTCATCACCTTGACTTTAACTGTGTTTGTAGAAGGCAAGGCACTGCAGCCAACAGACCGGAAGTTAACTTAGGTCCAGGCGCGCGGCTCGATGAAACCGTCTATATACACATACACTCAGGGTGCGATTTGTGGAAACAACGGGGGGGGGGGGGTTGTTTTGAAACATTTTACTTCATAAAAATAAATCATGAGAACATGAACTATATGATGTCATGCGCTAATTAGCATA
The DNA here is from genome assembly GCF_003368295.1 of Carassius auratus. Classification (NCBI taxonomy): domain Eukaryota; kingdom Metazoa; phylum Chordata; class Actinopteri; order Cypriniformes; family Cyprinidae; genus Carassius; species Carassius auratus. The sequence continues at coordinate 214,681 of NW_020528654.1, read as the reverse complement.
TTTATGATGTACACATACAATAAAATACATACACTTAAACTATGCAGCAACGCATTTAAACATCCAGAAGATTACGATTTAGATTTAGATGTCAAGGGACACAAAGGTGGACACACTCTAGACTTAATCATCAGTAGGGGTCTAAACATTTCATCCATTGTTATTAAGGACATAGCACTATCTGATCACTTCTGTATTTTCTTTGATATTTTGATGTCCGCTACAACTGAATCTAGATCGGGCTCTGTCAGAAGGAGATGCATTAACGAGAACACAAGTGTACTATTTATGGAGTCTATATCTTTAACACCAAGCATTTCTGCAGACTATGTTGATATTCTCCTTGATTCCTTTAACTCAAAACTCAAGAATCTTATTGATGATATTGCTCCAAAATTAGTCAGTAAGAAAACAGACAGAAATCAGTTTGGAGAAGATCAACAGCAGTTCAGACTATGAAAAGACAATGCAGAAAAGCAGAGCGGATGTGGCAGAAGACAAAACTTGAAATTCACTATAGCATCTATAAAGACAGCCTTCATGATTTTAATGTGAAACTAGCCACAGCTAGACAGAATTTCTTCTCAAACCTTATAAACAGTAACTTAAATAACACTCGTACTCTTTTTCCCACTGTTGAGAGACTGACAACCCCCCCCCCACCCCCAAGTCAGATTCCCTGTGAAATGCTCTCAGACAGCAAATGCAATGAAATGAGAAGATCATCAATATCAGGAAGGCGATTAGCACATCCTCAAGTTATGCAGAGGTCAGACAGATTATGCCACAATATCAAAAAGATACTATGTCTATTTTTGAAGCAATTGATAGAAAAATTCTGGAAGACCCCTAAAATCGTCAACCTGCTATCTTGACACACTTCCCACATCTTTTTTCAAAAGTGTGCTTAACTGCTTAGAAGCAGACCTTTTAGAAGTGGTGAACGCCTCATTTCTTTCGGGGACATTTCCAAACTCTTTAAAAACTGCAGTTGTTAAGCCCCTCCTGAAAAAGAGCAATCTTGATAACACCATTTTGAGCAATTTTAGACCAATATCTAATCTTCCTTTTATAGGGAAAATTATAGAAAAGGTTGTTTTATATAAGCTGAACAAATACTTAAATTCAAATGGATACCTGGACAATTTTCAATCTGGTTTTCGACTGCATCACAGCACAGAGACAGCACTCATTAAGATAATAAATGATATTCGCTGGGTTGGGCTTTCTGAGATGGTACATAAATGGTTCAGGTCATACTTAGAAGGAAGAGGCTATTATGTGAGTATAGGAGAGCATAAGTCTAAGTGGACGTCCATGACATGCGGAGTCCCACAAGGCTCAATTCTTGCACCGCTCTTGTTTAGCCTGTATATGCTCCCACTAAGTCAAATAATGAGAAAGAACCAAATTGCCTATCACAGCTATGCTGATGATACCCACATTTACCTAGCCTTATCTCAAAATGACTACAGCCCCATTGACTCCCTCTGCCAATGCATTGGTGAAATAAATAGTTGGATGTGCCAGAACTTTCTTCAGTTAAACAAGGAAAAAAACTGTCAAACAAGTCATTGCATTTGGAAACAAAAATGAAGTGTTCAAGGTGAATGCATACCTTGACTCTAGGGGTCAAACAACTAAAAATCAAGTCAGGAATCTTGGTGTGATTCTGGAGACAGACCTTAGTTTCAGTAGTCATGTCAAAGCAGTAACTAAATCAGCATACCATCATTTAAAAAACATTGCAATAATTAGATGTTTTGTTTCCAGCCAAGACTTGAAGAAACTTGTTCATGCCTTTATCACCAGCAGGGTGGACTATTGTAATGGGCTCCTCACCGGCCTTCCCAAAAAAGACAATTAGACAGCTGAAGCTTATCCAGAACGCTGCTGCCAGGATTCTGACTAGAACCAGAAAATCTGAGCATATCACACCAGTCCTCAGGTCCTTACACTGGCTTCCAGTTACATTTAGGATAGATTTTAAAGTACTTTTACTCATTTATAAGTCACTAAATGACCTAGGACCGAAATATATTTCAGATATGCTCACTGAATATAAGCCTAACAGACCACTCAGATCATTAGGATCGAGTCAGTTAGAAATACCAAGGGTTCACACAAAACAAGGGGAGTCCACCTTTAGTTCCTATGCAGCCCGCAGTTGGAATCAGCTTCCAGAAGAAATCAGATGTGCAAAAACACTAGTCAAATTTAAATCTAGACTTAAAACTCATCTGTTTAGCTGTGCATTTATTGAATGAGCACTGTGCAATGTCCGAACTGATTGCACTATAATTTCACTGTTTTTTAAATTCATTTTAAATAAGTACATTTTTTAATAATTTAATAATAAGTTTTAAAATTGCTTGTTTTATTCTTGTTACTATTTTTCTTCATTATTATTTTACTTTCTTTTATGTAAAGCACTTTGAATTACCATTGTGTACGAAATGTGCTTTTTGTAAATAATATGATCACTGATCATAATCTAGATGTGCTCTGTTTGACAGAAACCTGGCTAAAACCTGATGACTACATTATTTTAAATGAGTCCACCCCGCAAGATTATTGCTATAAACATGAGCTGCATCTAATAGGCAGAGGGGGAGGTGTTGCTTCAATTTATAACAACGTTTTCAGGATTTCTCAGAGGGCAGGCTTCAAGTATAACTCGTTTGAAGTAATGGTGCTTCATATAACATTATCTGCAGAAACAAATGTTAATGATAAATCCCCTGTGATGTTTGTACTGGCTACTGTATTCAGGCCACCAGGGCACCATTCAGATTTTATTAAAGAGTTTGGTGAATTTACATCCAAGTCAGTTCTGGCTGCAGATAAAGTTTTAATAGTTGGTGATTTTAATATCCATCTTGACAATGAAAAAGATGCATTGGGATCAGCATTTATAGACATTCTCTATTGGGGTTAGACAACACGTCTCACCTACTCATTGTCAAAATCATACTCTAGATTTAATACTGTCACATGGAATTGATGTTGATGGTGTTGAAATTATGCAGCCAAGTGATGATATCTTAGATCATTATTTAGTTTTGTGCAAACTTCATATAGCCAAAATTGTAAATTCTACTTCTTGTTATGGAAGAACCATCACTTCTACCACAAAATACTGCTTTTTAAGTTATCTTCCTGATGTATCCGAATTCCTTAGCATATCCAAAACCTCAGAAAAACTTAATGATGTAACAGAAACTATGGATTCTCTCTTTTCTAGAATTTTAAATACGGTTGCTCCTTTATGCTTAAGGAAGGTTAAAGAAACCAGTATAAAAATATATATATAATAGAAGGTCAAATTAGAATCGGCTTCCTTCCCCATTCACTCAGAAACACTATCATGCACATGTTGAAGGCAGAGTTTCCATTTTTAAGGAACTGGTATAATGAGCATACTTGCACCCTAAAGAGAGCAGCCCGAAAAACGGAGCGCAGCTGGAGGAAAACAAAACTAGAGGTATTTTGTATTGCTTGGAAAGAAAGTAAGCTATCCTACAGAAAAGCATTAAAAACTGCTAGATCTGATTAGAAAACAAACTCAAGAAAACAAACATAACCCCAGGTATTTATTCAATACAGTGGCTAAATTAATGAAAAATAAAGCCTCAACAAGTGTTGACGTCCCAATATCACAGCAGTAATAACTTTATGAACTACTTTACTCCTTAAATCGATACTATTAGAGATAAAATTGTAACCATTCAGCAGTCAGCTACAGTATCACATCAGACAGTGCACTATAGACCCCCTGAGGAACAGTTCCACTCATTCTCTACTATAAGAGAGGAAGAATTGTATAAACTTGTTAAATCATCTAAACCAACAACATGTATGTTAGACCCTATACCATCTAAGCTCCTAAAAGAGGTGCTTCCAGAAGTCATAGATCCTCTTCTGACTATTAGTAATTCCTCGTTGTCATTAGGATATGCCCCCAAAACCTTCAAACTGGCTGTTATTAAGCCTCTCATCAAAAAACCACAACTTGATCCCAAAGAACTAGTTAATTGTAGACTAATCTCGAATCTCCCTTTCTGTCCAAGATACTACAAAAGATAGTATCCTCACAATTATATTCCTTCTTAGAGAAAAATGATATATGTGAGGATATCCAGTCAGGATTTAGACCGTATCATAGTACTGAGACTGTTCTCCTTAGAGAGATACAACCATGATCAGATGATAAGAGCAGGTAATTTTTAACTCTATTAGTTCTATTGGATCTTAGTGCTGTGTTTGGCACAGCTGACCACAACATTCTTTTGCATAGACTTGAACACTTTGTTGGCATTAATGGAAGTGCATTAGCATGGCTTAAATCCTACTTATATGAACGCCAACAATTCGTAGCAGTGAATGAAGAGGTATCATATCGATCACAAGTGCAGTATGGAGTACCTCAAGGCTCAGTAATAGGCCGCTACTCTTCACACTCTATTTATTACCCTTGGGAGATATCATAAGGAAACATGGTGTTAGCTTTCACTGTTAATTTCACTGATGATACTCAGCTCTATATTTCTTCATGGCCCAGTGAAACACACCAATTTGAAAAACTAATGGAATGCATAGTTATTATGAAAAACTGGATGATGAGTAGTTTCTAACTGCTAAATTCTGAAAAAACAGAGGTGTTAATTATAGGACCTAAAAACTCTGCATGTAATAACCTAGAACACTGTCTTAGACTTGATGGCTGATCTGTCAATTCTTCGTCATCAGTTAGGAACCTAGGTGTGCTATTCGATCGCAATCTTTCCTTAGAAAGCCACATTTCTAGCATTTGTAAAACTAAATTTTTCCATCTCAAAAATATATCTAAATTACGGCCTATGCTCTCAAAGTCAAATGCAGAAATGATAATCCAGGCATTTATGACCTCAAGGTTAGATTATTGTAATGCTTTATTGCTTTATTACCCAATAAAAATATCCAAATCCGTTAAAGGATTTTTAGGCTGCATTAATTAGGTAAACTGGAACCGGGAACACTTCCCATAACACCCGATGTACTTGCTACATCATTAGAAGAATGGCATCTACGCTAATATTAGTCTATTTCTCTCTTATTCCAAGGTCACCGTAGCCACCAGATCCAGTCTGCATCCAGATCAGAGGGTCACTGCAGTCACTCGGATCCAGTACGTATCCAGACCAGATGGTGGATCGGCACCTAGAAAGGACCTCTACATCCCTGAAAGACAGCAGAGACCAGGACAACTAGAGCCCCCGATACAGATCCCCTGTAAAGAACTTGTCTCAGACCAGGACAAGACCACAGGAAACGGATGATTCTTGCCGTCGTCAAATCTGGCTTGCTTAGTTGGGGTCACTTCATCTACAGCGATATCGTTGACTTGATTGCATATAAATGCACAGACACTATTTAAACTGAACAGAGATTACATCACTGAATTCAATGATGAACTGCCTTTAACTGTCATTTTTCATTATTGACACACTGTTTACCTAATGAATGTTGTTCAGTTGCTTTGACAATGTATTTTGTTTAAAGTGATATATAAATAAAGGTGACTTGACTTTACTTGTCCCTGCCCCTCTCAAGGAAGTGGGCATTCACATTCTGGCTTTGTCTAGCTCAATCATGAGATGGTTTGCACACACAGGGACATGGTCCACAAGGATGTTTCTCTTTGCACACGTACAGTACTATGAGAAGCATTCGTATAGTTTCTTTTCTTTTTTTTTTTTTATGTATAGGCAAACACTTATATATAGTTTATTTGTAGTAAAAATCTGTCAGAAGGTTATTTGTGTATAGGTTTATACTGTTTTACTTAATTGTTGCATGTCTGTAGCACCATGGTCCTCTGAGGCACAACATTTAATTCCAATGTATGTCCACGCGTGTAGCAGATTGACAACAAAGCTCAACCTGACTTGAATTGACTTTCAGCCCCTGAAAAATCATCTCATTTCTATGGGCAAGAGTGGCCTTGGAGCAGGTGTCCAGATGCATCATTGTATCAACAAACGCATACAAGATGGGCTGGGGTACTGTATGCAATGCGCGTGCAGTGTCTGGGGTCTGGTCAACTCTTGACTGTGCTTTTGGCCTTGAGGAGGCTTCAGCCAAGTAATGCATGTGTTGGTCCGGATGGACAGATTTTCTCCCATTGCATGTCACAACTTGCTCACCATGTCTTACTATGGTGCTAGCATGGACTAAAGTCATGTAGCACACTCCCTCTCACAGCAAGGCATGCTTCAATGCGAGTGGAGGCTTCAGTCCCAGACAGTCTAGCTGATTTTGAGTTAATAGTCAGGCACAGATAAATCTTTTTGCCTCACCAGAATCCACCCATTGTAGTGTTCCCTGACAATGCATGCCCTGTGCATCTATTTGGAACACACAAGAGTTTCAGACTATGTGAACAGCTCTTTGTCTTATTTGGAGGTCATCAGATGAGGAATGCTGTCTCCAAACAAAGGATCTCCCACTTATGGCTAGAGGATTACTATGCCCACTGGGAGTGAGACCAGGGGTGTTGTTGCTTTGTCAGCTTAGCAAATGGTGCCTCACTAACAGACATTTGCAGAGCTTCAGTTTGGGCTACATATAATAAATTTGCCAGATTCAACAATCACTGAATGAAACGGGTCTATTCAAGAGTTTTGAACACTTGTTCTTAAACTTCTGGAGTCATCTCAGTTTTTAGTATTCATTTAAAATAAGACAAATCTGCTATTATTTAAATCTCCAATCTGTTATTTATGCAAGCATGGTTGCGACAGTATGTGTTCATTGTCAAACTCCAAAATTAGGCATAGATTTGTAAAAAAAAAAAAAAAAAAAAAACAGGAGTAAACATGATGATTTTCACACGATTTTGTGGCAAAAACTACATACATTACATTACAACATACATTATTTCAGTGACATTTTCACTAACCAGGAATAAATGTTGTTCTCTCAAAAAAGGAAACATGTACATCCATGCTGCTCATATAATATTGTATATTGCCCAGTTTGTGCTAATTAAAGTTTAATCAGATTTAGCCATTAATATGTTTTAAAGATATTTGAGGGAAAAGTCTGCCCCCAAATGCTGTCAGACCTCAGAACGTTAAACTCCGGTGAGTGGTAGGGTGAAGAACTTGAACTCAGCACACTTTCCCTCTCTGAGGTGGCAACATGCACTCGCTGAGTCAAGTTCAGTTCCTTTTCATGAACGCTGGAATACCCTTCCAGCACTCAAGCACTCTACATGGCTGGGTTTTTTTTTTTTTTAACTCATTACAGGAATCTATTTTGGGGGAGTATCCCTCGAGTGAAATCTCGTAATGGATAAGTGCCCCATATGTCATGGCTCCCACAGGGTGTGCTACAAAAAAAAAAAAAAGGTGACTTGACTTAAACAGTCAGCAAAGGGGACAGCTCACACTTAAGAAGATACTGATGACAGTATTTATTCATCCTTAATTTTGATCAATCAGCAATAAGCATGTTGCTCCTGTTTAGGCTATATCATGAGGCAAATCTATTCAGAAGCTGATCTTATTTACCATGTGACATGAACTAGAGTTGGCATTTGGCTTCTGTTTATGTGCCAAGCATGCTCAGAGCTGTAAAGAGGTATCTTGAATTAATTAGAAATGTTTTTTAATTAGAAAAGTGAAAAAAGGACTTAACACTGCCTATGTCTCCTTTTTAATAAGTACACTCCTTTAAAATTGTACTAGTATGTACTAAAAAGTGTTAATGAGACACTTTGGTCTAGACCTGCAGTCCAAGGTTTCATGAGAAATGTCTAGCTGTAGTCCCACAGTGCCATATGTCACAGCAGTTTCAGGACTGCACCGACAGCATCACTAACCCTAAGTTCAATGATGCTATCATTTCCACCCTAACTTCCGATCTTAAGCCCTATTCGCACGGGATTAGTATTATCTGTGGACCTTGTGTGATTTTGAAAATACCACCCCCACATCTGAATTTCTTGTGGTGCATTCACACAGGATAATCGAAGCCTGCAATTTTACTCAAATTTACTGACTTATCTCCCAGATATGATGTCAAGGCTTTGAGAGTCCCATTCTGTGGTCCGGTCAGATGGTTTTAAAAAAATAAATAAACGAATAGAGTTTCGTGCCCTGTGTCATTTACATTTCATTTACAATATACCAAGTTTTATGCATAGACGACCTCCACAATAATTACAAATAACTGGTCACCAGCTAATAATAATCCCATGCGAATAGGGCTTTAAAATGTTGGCCTTGCTGTCCTGAAACAGCTGTCATGTATGCCGCTGTGAGTCTGCAGCAGAATGCTATTGCTTTTTACACACTGTCAGTAGATCCAAGACAGGAACAGGTGCAAAGATCATAGAGCAGCCCACAACTCACTGCACAGACTCTAACGTGTGCTGTACGCTAACTGGAACAATTCTATCTATAGTTTAAAAGCCTGAGGTAGGAGCATAAGGCAATCCACACATAGTTACAATGGTACAGAAATCACAACACTCAATTGTATGTACTGGTATGTACAGCGTTTCCAATGCTCATGTTTTTATGTGTACTGCTTGCACAAATGTTGCAAATACAGTTTTTATAAGATTTTCTGTAATTGGCAAACAAAGTTTAATCTTTTTATTTTTCTTATTATTCTTATTTTTCTTACTCAAATTATTCTTATTGTATTTTTCTAGTGCTCAAATAAATCACTTATATGATGTCTAAGTTTCTGTGTAGTGTTTTATAATTGAAAAAAACTATGCAGTGGTATGTTTACTGACTAAATAGTTTGTAGAAGCCTTCAATACTATTGGGAAACACATTCTCTTATATTTGGGGGGTGGGGGGTCTGGACATAAAAATATTTGCGGGAGTCTCATTTTTATGATATCTTATTCAGATATGAAATAGAAACTCATGAGACATGTGGCTTTCAACCCATTACTTTTCTAGATTGCTCCAGGACTCATTTAATGTATTTTTATATTAAATTAAAAAAAAAAAATTAAGTGTGGTAAAAAAAAATTCAAGGCACTTCAGTGTCTATAACTTTTAATATTTTTGAGCATTATCAAATCTGGTTGATAAAAAGTAAAGCCCAAAGGGTCTTCTTTCCAAAGACACCAAAATTATGTTTGTAACACACTGAAGTAGGAAACTGTTACAATTATAAGCTAGGTAGAGCACTTTCAGCTTTGAGTCCCATAATGGGGGGTGTTGGCTAACAGGTTAAACAGTGTCATGTTGCCAAATAGTCTTTAATAGTCTTCTTTTCACAATTAAACAGCTCACAAACACCTGAATGTAGCTCTTGTTGTGTTAATGTGCATTCACGGTAATATTTTATTTTAAAAAGCTCTTAGACAAGAATAAGTTTGTTTGTTGTGAGCTTGTGACACTGCATGCGCTGATCAGAGCATTGATTTCAGATAGGTCAAATAAGCAAATATTTCATTTACACACTTTATAGCTCACAAACATCTGAATCAGCTCTTTGTGTGTTCTGATTGGTAGATTGGTACTATTTTATTTTTAAAAGCTATAAAACAAGAATAAATTCATTTGTTGTGAGCTTGTGACTCCACACGCTCTTGATCAGAGCAGTGATTTATCTCTCGTCTTTCTCACTTATCTCTGGCCAGACATCAATTATCAATGAGCACTGACCCAGTAATAATCAGATATGTTCGTTTAGCTTGTCAGTGTGAATTAAATGTATTTATTTATTTGTATTTTTAACTGATTTAACCCTCTGGAGTCTAAGGGTATTTTTGGGGCCTGGAGAAGTTTTGTCATGCCCTGACATTTGTGCTTTTTTCAGTTTGGGTAGAGTCTAATCTCACTGTAATCAGCACAAACTGGGCTATAATAATGTGTGAAATGCATGCATTTAAATGATTGTATTTTTAGTGAAAAACTAAAAATGTTAAATCACTTGAATAAGGCCATAAAACACATAAAGGACATTGGTTCCCGGGATTTTTGAGAACTGAAGCCTGTAGCCTATAATTTTCTTTCTAAATTATGTGAAAATCATCTTGTTCACTCAGAAAACAATATATTGATTACAATTTTCTAAGATACTTTTTGTTGGTAAAAGTCATATGCGAGTAGGCGTCAACTATCATAAATATCATTGTGATTTACACCTGAGAAGACAAAGGCCTGCATAATGATCTGCATAATCAGCCTCTCAGTCAGCTGTTCCACTGTGAGGGAGGAGTTGCAAGAAAGAATGTGAGAACAAAATAAATGTATATAATTATGTTTGTAGTTTATTAAGAATATATTTAATTATCCCACAACATAATTTAATATCCACTTGGGGGAGCAGTTAAACAGTTTATTAGAAGAATCAAAGCTGACTTTCAAACTAATTTTTTTGGCATCATTACTCCAGTCACACAATCCTTCAGAAAGCCTTTTAACGATCTTATTTTCTACAAAAAAACAAAACAAAAACAAAAACAAAAAAACATTTATTGTTGTTATTATTATTATCATTATTATTAATTTTGAAAAGAGCTGAGAATATTTTTCAGGTTTTTTAGGGGGAATAAATTGAAAGAACAGCAGTGTTTTAACATTTGTTACAGTTATCTATCTGTTACATTTATATTATTTACATCAAGCTTTTGAATGGTATAGTATTGTATATTGTTACTGAAACTTCATAATGTTTCACTTGATTATACATTTAGTCTGGAATTATAGTTTGGAAAAAGTCTTACTCTTACTCAAAGAGACTTACTCATGTTTATGATCTCTGCTGAATAAAGTGCTTCATTCTTTTTTTTCTGAGAAAATCCATTTATCAGATCCTCAACCACATCACATCTTTTTGGGGTAATTTATGTCTTATTGCTCTCATCTCGAAGCAAACAGTAAAATAAAAGAACTTGAAGAACAGTCTCGCTGTGTTTTCTTCTGTTATGGGCGTATTCAAGCCGCCCGCTTCACAGTAGATATAACGAAGGAGACGTGAAAAACGGACATCGCGTTGTTTTCATATGGATTACTTTATCACAGAATATCTGTTTTCGGCAGCACTTGTTTAGTTTAAAAGGAGACATGTCAAGCTTTCTATAGATATATCTCTTATGTCTCTTTGTTGAGTATTCACGGAGTTACAGTTCATTTTAATTACGTGTTTGTAAATGAAGATCAGCGCAGACAAAGGCTGCAGACAGCACACCTTGATTGTTATCTTTATTTTCAGTGTTGAGTACTCGAGACTCGGACTCGGTCTTGGACTCGGTCTCGAGACCGTATTTTAATGGTCTCGGTCTTGTCATGGACTTGTGTGCATTTTGACTCGGTATTGACTCGGACTCGAACATATTAGGAATCGGACTTATGCCCGAGTCCACTCGAGTCCCAATCCAAATATTTCATGATTATTACTGTATGTTGATGTTTATTTGAATTGATGTATGAATGACACATCCAATGACTGGTGATTTTCTTTTGACGTGAGACGTTAGGCCAGCAACACACTGGATGCGTGGCGCAAGCGCCTCAGCTGCGTGGCGTGTCTGTTTTTAATTCGGCTCCCATGTTAACAGGTTAGATCTTGCAGACTGCCTGCGTGAGACGCGCGTCCCAGGCGCGGCTCGAGCCGCGCGGAAAACGCGCGCATGCTAGAAATAGAACCGACGCCTATTTTTCATGCGACACGCGTGCATGTGGGAAGCGTTTCCAGGCAAAATATACTAGGAAAATATGTTTATATGTCATTTTGTACACAAATACATATTAATTCATGACATTTTGATATTTGAAAGTCTATAGGTTGACATAAATTCAGATATAAATGTAATTTTAAAAATAAATTAATAATGATCGATTTTCAAATATTGCACCTGTCAAACATACTCTATTTTGCCGTCAATACTGTTGACGGTGTCTTATCAGTAGGTGTGTAAAAAAATAAAAAAATAAATTTGATATTGTAATAAAAAAAATAAAGAGCCTGGTTTTTTGGCGGCCTCCCTCTATGTCACCTACAGCCGCAGCAGCGCGCCAAGCGCCGCGTGCAGGCACGCTTCTGGTGTGTAAAGACACAGAAAACGCGAAGCAGCCACCACGTTTCTGGCACGCAGTAGAGACGCCACGCAGCCAGTGTGTCACCGGCCTTAAGTTACCCTCCTGCCTCCGTAGCTAAAAAAACTTCGACTAGTGTGTATTTTACCCTGCATTAAAACGCACCATCCAGGGAAATTAGCATTAGATTATCCGTTGCTGTTACAGAAAGTGATGAAATGGTAACTGTTGTCAGTCCCCGCTTCCTCTGCGCCAGTAGAGAGAGTTTTTAGTTGGGGTGGATTGATCATGAGACCACATCGTGCTTGGTTGGGTAGCTGGATGGTCTCCTCACTTATTTTTTTGAAAAGTAATTATGCCCATCTGTAATCTTCACAACATCTAAAGTGCACATAATCCAAGACATTGTAAGGATATTAGCAGTCATTAGTTAAGCTTCAAGGTTAAAAGTTATGTAAAAGCTGTTACAGTTGAACATTTACAGGTATAGTGGTACAGTAATGTTACTTGTACTAGAAAGGTTATATAGAATTACAATATAGAGTCGTACAGTAATATTATGTGTACTAGAAAGGTTATATGGATGTGTATAGTGGTACAACGATGTTATGTGAAAATGAGCACTTAATATTGACAAGTAACACTTCATAATACTAATAAAATTACCTTTACACCACATACTATGTGGCCCTTTTAACCTTTATTGTTTCCACCAAACATTTGACATACTCTTGAAGATTTCTTTAGGTCTTGTCTCAGACCCAATCTCTCTGGTCTCGGTCTGGACTCGGACTCGACCCTTTCTGAACTCGGTCTTGACTCGGACTCGACCCTTTCTGAACTCGGTCTTGACTCGGACTCGACCCTCTCTGGACTCAATCTGGACTCGGACTCGAATGAGCTGGTCTCGACTACAACACTGTTTATTTTATAAGTGCACAAAGTTCTGTTGTTATTATGTCTGTATCCAAAAAGGTAGACCCTTTACAGATTCGAGTGATGTATTGCTCTTATCTGTATGATTAAAACTGAAAGTGTAATTTAAGTTCTTTTCGGGGTTATCAGGAGAAAATGACTCGTAACGCGCATCCACGTTAATCGACTCCAGAGGGTTAAAAGTTAAACTAAAGGACACTCCTCCCTTCAGTCATGGGAATTGCTCCTGTAGGGATGCAATTTCTCTCAGACAATGAAAGTCTCGGGCAGTGGCAGAGAGACAGAGGGAGATCAGATGTCTGACAGTTTTTTACATTTTCTGTTATCCATACATTGTTGTAAAGTCGTGAAACTAAGCATATTTCCTCAGAATGACTTGTTATCTGTCTGAAAAAAAAGGTTTTGAAGTGTTTGGAAGCTGCAATTTAAAATACAGGACAATTAAAGATTCTCTTTTTACTGTTATTTCAAAAAATCACCACGTCAAAACTGTTCAAGCGATCCAAAATCCCTTTGCAATTTAAGTTCCTCAATGTATTGGCATCATGTAGACAAAGTTTGGTGTGTATAGTGTACTTCTCCTCTGAAGTGTTTTACATTGGCTATGTTTTGACATTATTCTGATGAAGTTTCAAGCAAATAGAGTAAAAATAAGATGCTGAATTTAAAGCATTTTGAAAATGACACTTCCTGCTGCCAGTTGGTGGCGCTATAATTTTGACTCCTAATATTCACAACTATGCGTTCAGGCTCATACAATGAACAAACTAATGAAGTTTGATCAAACTCAGGCAATGTATGTGGATGTTATCAGACATTTCCCCTGTGTTTTAAGCGGGGAGCCTCATGGAAATGCGATTGGGCTAGTTTTGGAATAGTTCTGAGAAGCAAGTGGGCATTTTTTTAAACCTGGCAACCCTGATCTGAACGCACGTGCTGGAGATGTACTTCTAATCACAGGAGCACCTTGACGAGGTGACGAGATGCGCATGAAAATCACATTCGATTCTTTGCACGGCCCTACCACAATAGCACATCAAGTTTGAAGAATCACCTGAGTTTTGATAAAAACGTGCACTTAATTTGCCTGGAAAATATTTGAGAATATGGCAGTAAAAGAACATACAGGAGCCCCTCCCTGCAAAGCTTCGAATATTCTGTGTTGATTACTACTGAAGCTTCCAAGTAAAAAAAAAATGGTATTCAGACCAGCCCTAATTTACACATACTTCACACTGCATATCATATGATAGATCTCCTAATTCTGAACAACTTTGCCTCTGGATTGTTGCTGTCAATCAAATCTTTTCTTTAATATGATCAAATTGTTCTTTAAATGTTTTAGATTATTAAAAACTATATATATATATATATATATATATATATATATATATATATATATATACATATATATATACATATATATATATATATATATATATATATACATATATATATATATATATATCTATATATATATATACACATATATATATATATATATATATAGATATATATATATATATAGATATATATATATATATATATATATATATATATATATATATATATATATATATATATATATATATATATATAAAATCTTATAAAAAAGTGAACGAGTCCTATGTTTTCAACTCAAAATCAATAAAACATCTGCAGCACATTTCTTTGGACTCTTGTGGTCATTAATTATCAAAGCAATGTTTATTTTTTGGATTTGGATAGTTATAACAGTGCCATTCATTTATATAGTCTTTACATAGTGTACCCAAGGACTATAAATCATAAAAGAAAGCTCAAATCTTAATAGAAAATTAGCACATGTTCCATTTGATTCTAGATAAGCATGCAAAATTATACATTTATGGAACTCGGACAATAGTTGCCTCAATAACAGTTGAAAACAGTATATTTCAAATGGCAAATTCCCTGAAATTAATCGGATAAAATGTGTTTTTGCTTAAAGTGCAATATTAATTATGCAAGAGAAAATAAGACTCCTGGGTCTCTTAAAATTAACAACTAAGTTTCTTTTTTTAGAATTTTTTTTTTTTAAATGCATAGAACGCAATGCATACATCAAAAACATTTAATTATTAATTGTTTCTCTGTCTGTACTTGTACTGTGAACAATGACAATAAAGTTGACAGATGTATTAAGTGCATTTAAGTGCCATTCAGTTGGGGTTTTAAATAAAGCATTTTCTGAGATGCACAATAAACACATAAAACATTTTTTAATTTATCTTTTAATTATTTAAAATTTACTTACCTTTTTTGTAAACAAAGGGGATTTACTATAAAAAATAAAACATGGAAGAAATGTTGTGTGATTAAAACTAAAAAAAAAAAAAAAAGGTTGATTTTTTTTTTTTTAGTAGTAGGCTACATACATTCTGCTGAACATCAGTCTTTAACCGGACTTTTATTTTGATTGACGGGTTGGCGTACCTTTACAGTTCTGTGTATGTGAGGTGATGCTAGTTTTACTCAAATCAAACGGTCAAATGCTCATGAAGTGACTGTCAGAGCAGTTCTGAAGATGTTGTTCATGTGTTCACGTCTTTATTTAGAGAGACCGCAGACGCTGAATTCACCGCGAGCTTCATGCGCGCTTCCGTGTGTTTAAAGAATTAAGACTCGCTTCAGCTTCATTAATTAACAAAGACACACAGAATATGCATGATTCATATTTAAACAGACCGGCTTAATATTTACAGATATTAGTCCATATCGTGATTTGATGTAAGTGCAATGACCTATTTTTGATGAATTCATAAAAATTTTGGCAAATTCTTTGCCATTCCGCGTTAAACTGTAAATTCCGTTTTTATGACTGGATTCCACGATTCCCTCGGCGTTTTCTGCATTGCGGAAAACATAGGGCCCTAGTTGTGGTATGCCATATCTATCTTGCAATGGACACACACCACGATGTTCTCTTTACTTTTGCCCGCGCCCTCAAATCAAAACACTGCTGACTCCATGCAGTATGCGATTTCGGAAGCAGTGCTTGTGTCTCCTTCCACTTTGTGTGTGACGTAAACGCGTTGTGTCACATAAAAAAAAAATCATTGCCAAAGAACATGACGTGAGATTTAAAATAAATTAAAAGAGGCTTCGAGGCAGAGGAATTAATATATATATATATATATATATATATATATATATATATATATATATATATATATATATATATATATATATATATATATATATATAAACTATTCGAGAATGTTTTTTTTTATTTTGACTGTTTCAAAAAAAAAATATATATATATATATATATATATATATATATATATATAATTATAATAATTTTTAATACAGAGATGTAACATGTGGTCATGATAGAAGAGGATTGTTAAAGTCACTGGATAAATGGCATTTTAATGTATTCTGAATAAAAGCATTTTCTTCCACTTTTTGTAATAAACCTAGCAATGAAATTGCAAGCTATAAGTAGCAACAATTACATGAACATTGTCCTTTTACAAAAGCATCTTTACTAAACATCAGGATATAGCATGGTTAACAGTGATTTGTGGCACAAATATTTTATTGATTAAACTATGCTTTTTTTTTTGTTTGCTTGTTTGTTTGTTTTTCTTCAGATTATTGTCTTTTTTCATATGTATTCAGGGATGAAAGGCCATTAACTTTAATGCAGAATGTTTTGCATGTTCCACTTGTCATTAAGTAGAAGCATGTTATAAAATTGGTGTACAGCTGGTACTGCTGGAATGTACTGCTTGCGACATGCTGGCTGAGTGAACATGGATTAAGTGCCTTGCTCAAGGGCACAAAGTGTGATTTTAGTAACTCCTGATAAGATACAGTGCTTGCTCAAGGGCACAAAGTATGATTTTAGTAACTCCTGATTAAATACAGTGGGCTCCAAAAGTCTAAAACAAAAGCTTGTATTTTGCATTCATTTCTTAATTTATAAAAAAATATTAAATCTTAAATGACAAATTACAGTCTCTTGGCATTGAACAAAAAAGGTTTGTTTTCAAGTTTGATGACAAGACATAAGATTTTCAATAAGGTATCAGACCTATGAAAGTTAAAACTGGCTTAACATTTCAGAAACATTTCACTCCAGTGTGTTTACAAAGACTAAAAAACTAATTATTTTGCATCAAATTAGCTTTTCAGTGTGGCATTGATTTTTCATATTAGCTGCACACAAAACAAAAACAAAAAAAACAAAAAAAAAAAATATATATATATATATATATATTTTTTTTTTGTTAGTGTGTATAGACCTCTTCAGTTACACTTCTAAAGCAGCAGCATGAGGACACCTCTATTTCTGCTTTTCAGCTGCTCTCTTTGCTCATCCATTGCCAGTTCTCTGTGGTCAACGATCATATCCACTACTGGTGGATGTAGGCCATAAACAGAGGTTAAAATTTCCCCGCATGTCCTTCTGTATTCAGGGTTGATGCTTGGATGGCTATCCCCCAGTAACACTTCTGTCTTTCAACTGTGATGATTGATGAATGGATTTGAAAAGTGTCCTCAAAGACAGAATGCCATCAGTGTACTGACCTGACCCACAGCACAGTTTGAGTGTCTGTATAAATGTTCTAAGACAAATGTTCCAAGACAACAGAATAATGTGCCCATGGTCATAATACTTAACTGTAATGTGCAATATTGTATATGATGCAGTATACAATTACGTTTAGATATATTTATAAATTTCCATCTCATGTAAATCTTATACTTCTCAACACAGTTCATGAGCCTTATGATATGAGTCTTATATATACACTGCTCAATAAAATAAAGGGAACACTTTATTTAAACAACACAATCTAACAAAGTATTCGGTAAGACTATTTCATTCATTCAGATCTAGGATGTGTTGCTTAAGTGTTCCCTTTATTTTTCTGATTAGTATTGTATATGAAACACTATTATAAGCACTGAAAGAGAATTAACTTAATGAATAGCAGGAGACCAACTAAAGCTAACATTTATCACAACAATGGTGGTATGTTGAAGTTTCATTAAAAAAACAACAACATCAAGATTAATTGCAGGGACAGAAGTGATATTAGTTTAATCCCATTAACTATGACAAATAATTTTTTTTTTAACATTGATTCATTGGTATTCACCTGCTCTCTTGCTATCTGGGATTGCTCGTTTTATGTAAATTACTCATCAACAATGGACCACATAACTCATCCCAACTGAAACAGAATACCCTATTTTTTCTGCCTTTGAGGTAAAGGACTCAGAGAGCTTTGAAAAAAAAAAAAATATATATATATATATATATATATATATATGCTGCTTGACAGAATACACATCTTAATCCCAAGGGATTATCCAGGGTTACCATTTCAGTATAAATTGAAAATAAGATGGCATCAGTGCTCTAAGTAAAGCTGCATGGCCCTCTCCACATGCCATAGCTGACTTAAAACCTGCAGGGATTATGAGTTGCACTTTGCACTGAGCTCTATACTGATTTTATAGCCTTTATGGCTTTTTGTTGAAGACATTCCACAATATCATCCCACACAAAAAAATGTGGGGGGGTCTAATAAAAAGTCTATGGTAAAAGTCTCATAAAAATATCCCCAACCGCATCAAATGTGACCCTGGACCACAAAACCAGTCTTAAGTGTCAATTAGGATCGGACAATATTTGGCCGAGATACAACTATTTGAAAATCTCGAATCTGAGGGTGCAAAAAAAATCTAAATACTGAGAAAATCGCCTTTGAAGTTGTCCAAAAGAATTCCTAGCAATGCATATTACTAATCAAAATTAAGTTTTTATATATTTATGTAGGGAATTAGAGTTGGGGTACTCGAACTTGGACTCGGACTCGAGTCCGGACTCGAGTCCAATTTTGAATGAACTCGGACTTGTCACGCACTCGGGTGAATTTGTACTCGGACTTGACACGGACTTGAACATTTTGGACTCGGAAAATATTCAGAGTACAGTCGAGTCCGCGTCACGTGTAACAATAAAACCAGCATAAAATTGAAATGATAAATTAATGAATGTCTCCCCTTCTGTCATTTTACCGCACCACACCCTGCGCACACGCACCACTCACTGGATATCAATGTGGATTAGTGATGGGAAGTTCGATTCTTTTCCGCGAACCGGTTCTTTCGGACGGTTTGATTCAATAAACCGTTTGAAAAAAAAAAACAGTTCACCGGATACATAATCCATTGCGATGTGTTTGTTATTAAATTAACTTACGTTTCGTCAGATTGCCCTTCATTCAAGCCCTCGGTTTACCCGCACTCATTACATTAGCATAAAATCAGTTCAGAATCAATCACCAAAAGAATCAGTTCGGTTCAGACGCGCTGTGAGTCAGTCGGCTTCATGCTGAATCACGAATGCGCAGTATCATCAGCTCCTCGGTTCTCGAATCGGACGCGTCCGAAAGAAACGGTTCCCTTTCGAGGGAACTTCGAACTGCGTCCTCTAGGGGGCGCTTTGGGGAACACCTCGTCGTGACCCGTGTCTGAAGCATACAATGAAAAAACACCAACTTGTTGGCCGTCGACAGCCTCCGACGTCACTACCGGCGCGACTATAAATCAGCACCGGGAGAGCACGTCATTATCTTCTTCATCTTCAATTGACTGTTTTGTTTGAAGCGTGCATCTGAAAGAACCGGTAAGGGCGATCTTTCTCTGTTTATCATGGCGACAACTAGCAAGCGTTTAGACGATGTGTGCATCCGTGTCGGCGTTATTTGACACCCGATGACACACGCGATCTTTGCGTCATTTGTTTGGGTGAAGAGCACGCACGCGATGTCTTTGAGGAGGCAATCTGCGTGCACTATGAGCGTTTTTTCAATGGAAAAAGCTCCGCTCTCGTTCGTCTCTCTTCTAAAAAAAATAAAATAAAGGCAAGCCATCTGCTTCCCGCGGTTCAGGATCTGTCCACGCTGAGGCAGGAAAGAAAATGAGCTCGTGAGAATACATATGGATCTGTCTGAATGGTTTAAAGAGGGACTTTCCCTTTCGAGATCGTAAAAAAAAAAAAAAAAGGGGGCGGCGGACGAGAGAGAGCCTTGGGAGGATGATGTTATATCTTTAACACTTTCTCATACTGAGGTTAGTGCTCTGCTGGGTTTTTACCCAGGAAAAGCAGGAGATATTTGAGGATGGTGAAGAAGCTGAGGCTGAGCCTTCTCAATTCTCCTGCCCTGCGTATGTAGAGCTGTTGGAGGTTATTGAGCGAAAATTACCTTTTGACCATAACCCTCCAGCTCAGGTGAGCCTTTCATTTGTGCATGATCTCCATACAGGGATTAAAAAGAAATGAAAGATGCCGTTTTCTTTTTGCATCCATCGGTTTCGGCATTAAAGTAATCTGCCGACATTGAGGTGATGCGTGAAAGCGGCTAGGAGGGAATGCCCCTGTAGAAAGAGCTAAAAATTTTATAAATAATTTATAAATTTTTATATGTGAAAAATGTTTTCTTTCTGCAGGGGAAACCTCCTCTCTTATTCTCCCTCCTTGCCATCTAAGCCCCTTCAGAAAATCATCTCGCTTAAATGGCAAGGCATACGCAGTAGCAGGTCAGGCTGAGGCTTTATTACACACAATGCTGGTGCTTCAAGCATATCAGACTGATCTGCTAAGAGACCTGGATAGAGGCTGGGGCCTTTTTCTGATCAGGTAGCTGAGCTGCGCCACACCATGGATCTCTCTCCATGCTACCAAGCAGGCCGCCTCCGCCATGGGGCAGGACTATGGCGGCCATGGTGGCAGCGGAGAGACATCTGTGGATGAACAGACATCGGGAGGAAAGAAAATGCTTTCTGCCCGATGCTCAGGTTTCGCCTTCTGAACTTTTCGGTATTTCCGTTGAGGCGGCGATTTGAAAAGTTCAGGGAGACGAAGGCGCGCTCTGCTGCTTTCAGATCCTTCGTCCCACGAAGGTCCAGGTCTGAGCCCAAACAACATAGGGGTCCTGGCCTGACTCGATCTGAGGATCAAAGATGGGCACAGAAGGCTAGTGTCGCAACTCGCGCTCCTCCCCCACCTGCGGGCAGGGGTTAGAGGAATCGTGGGTCACGAGGAGGTAAGCAGAACCTAAGAGGTATGATCTAGACGAGGCAGCGTTCTCGTCCAAATCAGAATGATACCGAGGTATCTACTAAAAGAAAAGACAAACGCGTATATGCGTTAATCGACTTCGAAAGGCTAACTTCTGCTTTTATACTCCCCTTCCTAATTCCCCTGTAACCACCAGCTCTCCACCTGATCGAGGTTAGGTGGAAACCTCTCGCATAACAGTCTCCTATGCTGGACCTATAATATTTTTTTTTTTATGGTTCTATGTCCATAGCAACCAACCTGAAACTGATGGTCCAGGTTAAAAGGAGGTACCCCTTGAGCGGGGCTCCGGCGTAGGAGGGTGAGTGAGTACATGTAACCCTCTCTGTATATACTTATGTGTATTTAATTGCTGGTGGTTACGTGTCTACTAATAAACTCTGTCTGAGTTTCCTTTGCAGTGCTCAGTTACAGTGTTTACTAAACATTCGTCAGCAGCAGCCATCCGGCTTCATGTTCCGGTATTAGGCGGCTGAGATCACAGGTTTCTGAGGGAGCCTCCTTGATCATCAGGCCTGGCACAGCACTGCAGGGAATTTCATGGATGTCTGGCCAGGTCACCCCGAGGGGTCTCCTGGCCGCTTAGGGGTGCTGTCGTATCTACCGGGAAGTGGAGGTGGCAGTTACAGAAGTCTTCTTGTATATGCTGCCTCAGGTGATGCTCCCCTCACCCGAGGTTTGTAAAATTGAGCTTGCCTCTCCCGTGAGATTCAGCTCCTCTACGATGCTTAGGAACCTTTAAGTACACACGCTAAGCTTTGTGTACTTTCTCAAAACCACATGGTGGTCAGTGTGTATGTGAACACACTTTCTAAAAATCCACAAGTGGTAAGTTTGCATGCAAGACTCTGCAAACTTTCTGAAATCTTGTACGATGAGGGGTAACGCTTCGTTCCCTTTCCTGAGATGATTAGACCTTGGTTCCTTGGGCTCCATTCAGCCAGTGTGTATTTGTTTATACACCTCAAGCATCGCTTTTCTCAACATGAGGGGCTATTGATTCTCGTGGTAATTTAGCAGCGCTCCCCTTTTTCCAAAAAATGGGTCACCTATGAGTGCGCTACTCTGAGCTCGGAGTTCTCCTCTCGTACGAGACGGAGTTCTCTGTTTTTTTCCCAGAGCGCTCCAGTATTGTTTCCATAGACCGAGTTGATGACTCTCAATCATACTGTTTTAAGATGCAACATTCCATCTATGAGCTGCTCTATCAGAGTGCCACGAGAGCCCCTCCTTAGAACAGTATTTGAAAATCCATGCTATGGTAAGTGTGCACGTGTAGTCTTTGCACATTTTCTGAAATCCACACTGTGGTAAGTTTGCACGCTAGTATTCTGCGTTCTTTCTAAAATCCTATATGGTGAGGGCTTCGCGCGGTTGCTTCGTGCCCTTTCTTGAGTTGGTAAAAGCCCCGTTCATCTTGGGCGCCACTCCACCTATGTATCCTCGGATACCTATCTAAACAGGGTGTTGCTACTAGAGAACTGTTGAGACAGCTCTTTCAGCAAGCTTATGCGTAAGCTAGCGGTAGCCCCTGTGTGACAGGCAAGAATTGGTAAAAATGCTAGGTTCTTAGCCGTATCCCTTTAAAGGAATCTTTCCTGATTCCAAGCCTTCAGCTCTACCCAGGGCCGAGGCCCTAACAATTAAGTTGGGTATGTAGCTTAGGCCTTTTGGCCATAAGGGGTACTGTCACAGACAGCCGTCTAAACGTCCCAGGGGCAACTCCCATAGTAATGGTAGAGTTGGTACTTAGTGCTCGCCATGATTCTGGCCTGCATTCCCCTCAGCATGGCGGCGTGGGTATACTGTTCCCCAAAGCGCCCCCTAGAGGACGCAGTTCGAAGTTCCCTCGAAAGGGAACGGTCTCAGGTTACGTATGTAACCATAGTTCCCTGAGTAGGGAACGAGACACTGCGTCCTCTAGCTCTCTGCCATGCTTCGGACGCAAGCTTCAGACGAAGAAGATAATGACGTGCTCTCCCGGTGCTGATTTATAGTCGCGCCGGTAGTGACGTCGGAGGCTGTCGACGGCCAACAAGTTGGTGTTTTTTCATTGTATGCTTCAGACACGGGTCACGACGAGGTGTTCCCCAAAGCGCCCCCTAGAGGACGCAGTGTCTCGTTCCCTACTCAGGGAACTATGGTTACATACGTAACCTGAGACCGTTTTCGGTTCAGTTTACTGATGATCTGAAAACTGATACAACCGGTTCTTGACTCGAGAACGCGAATCGCTCAAAACCCGGGTAGGAAAATCTGACAGGGTAGGATAAAATGTTAGGACACCGGCACATGCTGCAGTTCAGTATCATCAGCTGCTCTACTCGTGTTCATGTTCTGTTTACTGCAAACTCAGTTTGTGAATCTGTCATCATTAACTATAAATACAGTACAGATATTTCATAAATCATCCCTTATTCATATTAAACATGTCTTTAGAGTATTAATTATTGTCTAACTTCCCTGAAAACCCCTTTGGCCCATACATAATCTACAATATACAGATTAGAAACATGTAGCCCCTATCTTAACAAAAAAACATATATATATATATATATATATATATATATATATATATATATATATATATTTTTTTTTTTTTTTTTAAATATATATATATAGTTTTATCACACTTTCCGATGTTTAACAAAATACTTGAAAATTTACACGCATGCGCAGTATCATCAGTTCATTGGTTCTCAAATCGGACGCCTCTGAAAGAAACGGTTTTCGGTTCAGTGTACTGGTGATCCGAAAACCGATGCAACCGACTACCAGAGACAGCAACAGCAACCAACAGATGCTGCACAGCTCAGCATTGCAGGATTTGCAAGACCAGAACTGACCAAACAAGCAATGCAACTTTATGATGCAAGTTCTCCAAGACAACAAGAAATTCATAATGTCATCATTAAGGATCTCCTCATTGGCTGCACTTTACCTCTGTCAAATGTGGGGGAGAGGCATTAAATAACTGAAATGTCATCTTTAACTGGAGGACAATATAGTGTGATACAATAATAAAATAGGTTAATTTTGTATTTTCATGCACTTGTAATACAATAAAACCTTTGAAACCTTTTTTGAAAGGAAACTACTTCTGTTGACATAAAATAAAAATGTTCAATGGCAATGACTAGATGTAACAGTGGTATTTTTTTTATTATATTTTTATATTGCCATTGGTTTAATGGGTTGAAAGGTTAAAATATTAATAGAATGTAAAAATGTACAATACCAATTTATAATCTTTTTTAATTTAATTACTTTCTGGACTCGGGCGGACTCGACTCGGACTCGGCCTTTAAGAACTCGGACTTGAGTCCAACTCGGCCCCTTTTGGACTCGGACTCGGACTTGGACTCGATGTTTGTGGACTTGGTCTTGACTCGTACTCGACAAAGGTGGACTCGGACCCAACTCTATAGGGAATTCACAAAATATCTTCATGGAACATGATCTTTAATTAATATCCTAATGATTTTTGGCATAAAAGAAAAATCTATAATTTTGACCCATACAGTGTTTTTTTTTTTTTTTTTTTTTTTACGATTGCTAAAAATATACCCAGCAACTTAAGATATCACAAAGGATCTGATGCAGCCAAAACCTAGGCTCAGCAAGAAGCAATTGTGCTCCAGCTTCTGTGTAGACAGAAGCCGGAGCACGGTTGCCTTACAGTTTCCTGTGTCTATTTTCTGCACATATGGTATCAGCTTCAATGGCATACTCTAAACACTAGCAGCTGGGCAGTGCTCGTACAGCAGACCCTACCACCCTGTTCCCATAATTCTCCAGTGTGCTGTTGCTAATGTGCAGGCAAATATTCATCTGTCTATGAGGCATTTGATACCCAACCCCCTCCTTCTTGTGATGCAGGGGCTGTCTGGGTAAATGCAAAGGAGCCTAACCACATGTGTACATGCCTCAGGATACTTCCTCAGCAGAATATATATAAAATATATATAGTTCTGATTTGTCTTTATATTTTGGTTGATAAAAATTGAGCAAAACAGACAACATTGTGTCTAAAATAACACAAATTTAACAGATTTTTGCTTGAAACAGTATGCCAAAAATATTATAAATTAGTTGAAGCATAACTATTAAACGGAATGAGATATTTTCACCAAACTCGGTACACATGTGTATGGGCTGAATCTTGAGTCAAATAAAAAAAAGCACACCTCTCCCACTTGGGGATGCTTTAAGACAGAAAAAAACATATACATTTCTATAACTAGGCAACCATTGGTCCGATCGACTTGAAAATTGGTTATGCAGTGCCTTTGTCTGAAGGGGCACAAGGACATTATGAGGCACAAGATGCACATCTATGAGGACTTTCGCTCATCTCAAAAAACATGGCCACCATTGGCCAAATAAATTTAAGCAGCTATTTGACAGGGTTATCGGAGGTCTATCAGAACGAAACTCAGTGGACATGTCCGACTTATGTTCCTAAAGGTCTGTTTTGTTGTGTTTTTCAAGTGCTTAAACGCACTATGAGCTGAACACCTTTTATGCATGTTTCGAAGCAAACTGCTCTGGTGATATTAACAGTCTGTCTACGTACACAGAGGAAAAGAACAGCTATAACCATTCCTGTTCCAAAAAAACAACAATACATCTTGCCTAAATGACTATCGACGATTCGCACTCACATTACTAATTATGAAGGTTTTTGAGAGGCTTATCAAGAACACCATCTGCTCCTCTATCCCTTACAACACTGACCCACTCTTTCACCCTAATAGGTCTACTGAGGATGCTGTCTACCATCTCCTGCACGCTACTCTCTCCCACACTGACAGCAATAAAGGAAATTATGTGAGGCTGCTGTTAATAATAAAACAATAAAAGATAATGAATTTCAAACCTTAACTAAACACATTTGTATTCAAAGATAAACCGTCTGTCATTACTCTTTAGTCTGCCACAAGAAACAACAACATTAAAATCATGAACTCAAATGTCATTGTAAAAAAAACAAAAAAAACAATGACTGTTATAACAATGACCTTTCTGTAACACTAACGCAAATGAGCTTAAACCTATTTTTTGCACACAGTGCTGCGAACTGTCAATCACTCATGTACGCGTGCATCACTTTCCTCCTCGCAGCTGCAGCAACTTGCGCTCTCTTCATCAAGCTTTAAAACAAAAAGGAGACAAAAAGGTCGTATTGTCTTTGTGCATATAGATTAATTAGATAAATGAATATCTAAATTCGTGCCTAGCTGCCTACGGTATTTTTTTAGAACTTAGAAAAAAGATGCTGCAGCCAATGAGCAGCCGGCGGGGGCTGGTTGCAGGATGACTCAACCTCCGCAGGTAGTTTTTAATGTTTATCAAACAATAACTACTCAAGATTTTGCTTTAGTATAATTTTTGGGACAATTAGGGCCAGATTCGGGACAACAGTTTAGATTTTGGGACTGTCCAGAATTTGTTTACTGCATTACTTCATTAGCCTGCGTCTGACCTGCAGCGATATCATTCTGGCTTGGTGGGGTGTCAGCCAGCATGCCATCTGATTCTGACCGTGTGCTTTTAGAACTCAGAGTCTGAACCCAGGAGAGCATATTAAGTGTTGTTCACTGTATTTGTATTTTTACTGTATTTTTATTTTTTGGATGTGCGCGTTTCACACATCCTCTCCTGCCACGTTAAGTTATTACTGACAGTGGCAAAAGCGACGCATGCGCTTTTCACTTGTGAAACTCAAGGGTGCATTCTCTGCTCTCGGTGGGACGAATTAGGAAGCTTGCATTATGCAGGGCGCTCTGAAAAGCGGCAGCGCAGACAAAAGATTAAAACCTCTATTAAACAGATGTCCAAATGACTGTACCGATACGCTAAAAACACGTTTTGGGCGTACGGAGAGGTGGCGGTATGCTCAAGAGCTATATTTGGAAGTGGCGGTGCTGAGTACCGGTGCGTACCGGCCGACTTAAAGCACTGCTGCCCCCTTGATATTATTTTCATGCACACCACACTACAATGTGATGCATGCAAAATTATGTTACTCCATCCTCCAACAGACGCACATCATCTGCAGATACAAGGTATTTCATTGCACGTTAACAAGTAATCTGAACTATATATGTGCAATATTTTAAACGAGCCCTCACTAACTGAGTTTAAAGCCAGTTATGTGAGAATGCATCTCATTCTTGTTTCTGTGACGGTGTGTAGAGCTCGTCGTGAAGCACGGTCCGGAGCGCTGTATGACTGATGCATCAGTTCAATTCAACTTAACTCCAAATATATCAACTTACCTGTTTTGAATACTTTATATTTAACGTGTTCATTTATGTCCAATATTAGTGTTAAACTGTTGGACTTTAAATGAAATCTACTATTGATTTTCATCAGATGGATTCAAATGCTGATAAAGTCAAGAAAAGATTGATTAAGTATGATTAAAATGTTTAAAATGTAAATAATAAATAATAATAATGATAATGATAATAATAATAAGATAAATAAAACACATTTATTCTGTGGCACCTAAATATATATTTTATATTATTCAGATTTATGTTTTCCCTATGGTGTTTATTACTTTGACTTTATACTTTATTTGTCCCCATAGGGCAATTGGTTTTGCAGCAAGATAAACACAGAACAGTCACAAATACAAAACAAATACAAAACAAAAACACATAAGAAATATTTTATGTAACTGGCCCTTGTTAAAGTAATATCTGTCAATTTCATAATATAGCAACAATTCCATAACCAACCCCATTTCAGCAACAACATCATCAAAAACAAGCAATACTATACATATAATAATAATAATAATAATAATAATAACCCCATCACTATTTAATAGTTATAGTCTGTCTACTCCTCCAGGCTGAATTCATAAACAAGATGGCTCTCGGGACGAATGAATGCTTATATCTGTTATTCTTCACTGGAGGTAAACTGTACCGAGACCCGGAAGGCAATATCTGGAACTCAGAATGAAGGGGGTGGGAGCTATCAGAGATAACTGCGTTGGCCTTCCTAACTACCTGTCTATCATACAGGACAGAAAGGCTACTCTGCTGGACACCTATAATTTTACTACTGACCTTCACTATATTGGAAAGGGCAGTTTTGGCCTTGACAGTGAGACTACCATACCAGCAAATTAATGAGAATGTTAAAACAGACTCAATGTATGATTTATAAAAAAGGGTCATGAGAGTCTTGTCAACACGAAATTTTGACAGTTTGCGAAGACAAAACAGTCTTTGTTGGCCTCTTTTGCAAAGCATTTCAGTAGAGAGGAGACAATAGAAGAGTCATCTGCAAATTTATGTAAAATATGTCTATTTTCATGCTGACTGCGGCAATCGTCAGAATAAAGAATATAAAGGAGAGGTGAGAGGACACACCCCTGAGGAGACCCAGTGGATGATGACATCTCCTCAGACAAGCAACCATTTACCCTCACTCTCTGAGTTCTGTCGGTTAAAAAAATCAAGAATCCATCCCACAATATTTAAATCGAGATCAATGTTCTTTAAGAGCTTATCAACTAAAATATGTGGTTGTATTGTATTAAAAGCCGATGAAAAAATCAACAAATAAAATACTTGCGTGTGTTTTACTACCTTCAAGATGTTTGAATAGTAAGTTTAACAAGGTAGTGGTGGCATCATCTACCCCTTGCTTAGCCCTATAAGCGAACTGTAGTGGATCTAAGAGATTCTCTGTTTTTGTAAGTATGACTTTTTTAACCAGTTTTTCAAAACACTTCATGACTAAGGAGGTCAGAGCTACTGGCCTAAAGTCATTTAATAATTTTGGATGATTTAGCTTGGCCACTGGAATAACTGTTGACTGTTTCCATATGTTCGGCACTCTCTGTTGCTCTAGGGACATCTGGAAAATATAATGAAAAATTGGACCTAACTGCTCTGCACAAGAAATGAGCAGGTGACTACTTATATTGTCATGCCCAGGGCTTTTTCCTGATCTAGAGTGCCTAAACATATTGACCACAGCTTGTTCGTCAAAAAAAGGGGACAACACCATTTCCAGATAAATGTGATTTCTGTTCTAAAATAACATTACTAAAATTTGTTTAGCTCTGTTGCAAGCAAACTGTCATAAAAACATACATTGAACAACACTGGTTTATGGTCTGAAAAAACCACCTCATCAACCATAATGTCCTGAATGTGCAGGTTAAAAGATAAAACAAGATCCAATGTATGGCCCAACTTATGAGTTGGCCCTTTGACCCACTGTATCAGATCAAAAGAGTCAATCAAATTTACAAACTCTCTGGAAACCACATCCTGCCCACAGCAAAGGTGTACATTAAAGTTCCCGATAATTAAAAAATCGTATTGTGTAATCAGCCTACTCACAAAAGATTCCGCAGCTCAATGCCTCTCAAACAGACATGTGACCATCCCGGTTGTCTCACAAAGGCCACGTCATCAGGAAGTATTGGCTGAATCCAGCCAAGCATGCCAGTCCGGTTAACATCCCTTCCATCCGCAAGCATTAATCCTGGACGAAATACGTAACTGAGTTTTCTGCCACCCATAGCCCGTTTCAGTTTCACATTAACACCACCGCGTTTTCCGGGGTTCCTACATCGGCGTCTTTGTTGAGCGCCGGGGGAGGACGGGAATGTATGGGAATGCTATCCAACAGGTACGGATGGATAAAACCCGATCCCTTAAAATCATCTTTAGAAGCAGCATCACCTGAATCAGTAACAGCTGAGTGCATATTGATGCATATTGACTAAAACAGGTTATCAATAACAAGAACAAAACAAAAACAAACAAAGCAGGTAGACGGCATTCCATGAACACCGGTGCCATCTTTTCTGTCCAGAGGGGTGAATACATTGGACCACTGCTATTCTAAATTCAGGAATGCCTATAAAGCTAGCTCACTACCGGCTTAGAAAATCTGATCATATCAGCATCGTCTTCATAACAGAATATAAACAAAAGCTTGTGCAGGCCGCTCCAGAGAGGCGAGTGGTGAAATGCTGCACTGCCCAATCAGAAGCTGCGTTTCAGCACGCTCTCGATGACGTGGACTGGGACATGTTTCGGTCTAGTTCAAATGATGTCAGTGAGTTTGCGGATGTAGCTGCCAGCTCTGTCAACACGCTGATTGAGGAGTTAACAAATCACAACAATAAAACTTTTACTAATCAGAAACCACCTGAACACCTGAATCTGGGCAGTGGTGAATGCACGCATGGCCACGTATATTACGGCGCTTGTGTCGAGAGACATGAGCTTATACAAAAAATGTGTGTTACGCTCTCCAACATGCTGTGAGAACTGCTAGACAACAGTACAGAGAGCGAGTGGAAAAGTAAACACTCCGTTGCGGTGAGTGCTGACTCTTCACTAGCCAATGAGCTGAAAACCTTCACATTTTGAAGCAAACCGCTCTGGCGATATCAAGTCTGCCAACGTGCACAGAGGAAGAGAACAGCTGCATCAGTGGCATGTGCACAATCACTGTATCAAAGGATAAGGTACGTCGAGCTCTGAAGCGTGTGAACATCAGGAAACACCTGGTCCAGATGGAACTTCTAGTCATGTATTGAGATCATGCACCGATCAGCTGGCTGGATTATTTACGTCCATCTTTAACAAGTCCCTTGCTCAGTCAGTTGTCCCTACATGCTTTAAAAAAATATATCTATTTTATCTTAATCCATCTTGCCTAAATGACTATTGCCCTATGGCACTCACATCACTAATTATGAAGGTCTTTGAGAGGCTTATCAAAAACACCATCTGCTTCACTATCCCTAACAGCATTGACCCACTCCAGTTTGCCTATCACCCTAACAGGTCTACTGAATCCACCACAATCTGGTCTCCAAGTTTAGAAACCTCAGACTGAATGCCCCACTCTGTGACTGGTTTCTTGATTTTTTTTTATCATCCAGACCTCAGGTAGTGCTCATTTAGATGATTTCGACAATGAGTAGGTCCTGAGACAACACGTTTCAGGACCTACTCATTGTTGAAATCAAACTCTAGATTTAATACTGTCACATGGAATTGATGTTGATAGTGTTGAAATTACGCAGCCAAGTGATGATATCTCAGATCATTATTTAGTTTTGTGCAAACTTCATATAGCCAAAATTGTAAATTCTAATTCTTGTTACAAGTATGGAAGAACCATCACCTCTACCACAAAAGACTGCTTTTTAAGTTATCTTCCTGATGTATCCAAATTCCTTAGCATATCCAAAGTCTCAGAACAACTTCATGATGTAACAGAAACTTTGGACTAGAGCTGCAACTAACGATTGTTTATTTCTGTCGACTAATCTAACGATTATTTTTTCGATTAGTCGACTACTCTAACGATTATTTTTATTACAATAAATAATTAATCTAATGTTCTTTTTTTATTAGCTAATGAATCCTTTGGATAACTTTACAAAAAAATATAAAGTACAACTTCTAATATAATATTTCAACCTTTATTCATTTTCAACCAATGTGGTTGAAGTTTTTACAGTATACAAAAATAGAGAGGCAAAGAAAATTATTTTACTATGGTAAATATGAGTTTACGATAGCACTTATAATTAAACCACAGTAGCCAAAAATTTACAGTTGTCTGCAACTTTCTCCATTCCCAGTATGCCATTAAGCGAGATGTAAACAGTGTGACGCGTCGCCGCATTTCACGCACGTCGACGTATTTTTGTAGTCGACGTAATCGATGATGTCGATGCGTCGTTGCAGCACTACTATGGACTCTCTCTTTTCTAGCATTTTAAATACAGTTGCTCCTTTATGCTTAAGGAAGGTTAAGGAAACCAGTATGACATCATGGTATAATGAGCATACTCACACCCTAAAGAGAGCAGCCTGAAAATGGAGCGCAACTGGATGAAAACAAAACTAGAGGTATTTCGTATTGCTTGGCGGGAAAGTAACCTATCCTACAGAAAAGCATTAAAAACTGCTAGATCTGATTACTTTTCTTCTCTTTAAGAAGAAAACAAACATAACCCAAGTTTTTATTCAATACAGTGGCTAAATTAATGAAAAATAAAGCCTCAACAAGTGTTGACATTTCCCGACATCACAGCAGTAATGACTTTATAAACTACTTTACTTTTTAAATCAATACTATTATAGATAAAATTGTAACCATTCAGCCGTCAGCTACAGTATCACAACAAACAGTGCACTATAGACACCCTGAGGAACAGTTCCACTCATTCTCTGCTATAGGAGAGGAAGAATTGTATAAACTAGTTATAATCTAAACCAACAACATGTATGTTAGACCATATACCATCTAAGCTCCTAAAAGAGGTGCTTCCAGAAGTCATAGATCATCTTCTGACTATCATATGTCTATTATAGCTTTATTTTGTTTTTTACATGTAACGTTATGACTATTCAATTATTATTTAAATGTTCTGGATTTGTTATTGTTGCTAGTTTGATTTGTGCTGCTGTAAGTTGTGCATTAAAAAAACATTGTACAAACTTTTTGTTTCAGATGCACTGTCTACGATTGACTCGTTAGCACTTTCTCCGTGCAGTGATGCCTCAACGTCCCAACTGGTGATAGCAGCGTCGCCACCAGCACGACCGTCGACACCAGCAACCTCCAGAAGCACCAGCAGGACACCAGAGCGTGTGGTACCAGGTATAAATACAGTGGTGGATTAAATTGACGAGTAGACAGACATGAATGTTTATTCATAACAGTACTGAAAAAAAGTAAATATTGTTAGCAGATGCTAACTGTCTAGCTAACAAGCTTGCTGGTGCTAAGTTGAGGTATTTTTTATAAATGATGTCCAAATATTTTTATTCAACCACATATATATATATATATATATATATATATATATATAAATATATATATATATATATATATATATATATATATACACAACTGTGATGTTCTGTAAAACAACTTTTAAAAATAAAAGTAAACTTTTAAAATACTTTTTTCTTACTGGTGAAAATCAGATGGTCATCTCTGTTTTCTCTCAGGTACATCACAGTCTAAGCTTCTCAGTGAACATTACTCTCATCAACATAGTCCATATCAACAGCAAAAATATATCTTGACCCCATATAGTGGTTATTTTGGAAAAAAATCCCAGGTATTTTGAGCAGTAGGATTATAAAAAATATGTGCTAATATAAAATTAAATTAGGTAGCCTATGTAAAATTGAAAACATCTATCTTTCAGTACTTTTTACTTAAGTACATAAAAATTGAGTACTTTTGTACTTTCACTTGAGTAACATTGAAAAAGGAGTACTTTTACTGGAGTAATATTTTATTATATGTATCTGTACTTTTACTCAAGTACTTTATTTGTGTACTTTGTCCACCACTGATGAAAATATGACTAACACACTTAATGTTACAGATCATATATTTAGACTTAGCTTACCTAATCCTTTTCTTATGTCATTTTGAAAGCCTGCACTAAAATTGGATATATCATGAAATCCTGTTGCTCACCATAAATACATTATTGCTAGCTATTGTAACTTTGATTAGTTCACACTGTAGATCATGGGGTTGTTAATGAACAGTTCTTTCATAAATTAATCGATGATATGTGATAAGCTTTATTTTAAAGGGGGGGTGAAATGCTATTTCATGCATACTGAGTTTTTTACACGGTTAAACAGTTGGATTCCCATGCTAAACATGGACAAAGTTTCAAAAATTAAGTTGTACGTTTTGTCACAAGTTTCGGAAAGTTTTTTTTTGAGTATGGGTCTGTGTGATGTTAGATGGAGCGGAATTTCCTTATATGGGTCCTAAGGGCACTTCTCCCGGAAGAGCGTGCTCTCCCGTAGAGCAGAGCAGACATTCACTGATCAGAGCGATAGAGCGAAATGTCACAAAAGAAGTGTGTTTTTGGTTGCCAGGGCAAGACAACCCTGCACAGATTACCCCCCCCCCAAAAAAAAAAACAGCATTAAGGGACCAGTGGATGGAGTTTATTTTTACAGAGCATCAACGGAGTTGTGCAAGTGTTTTTGTTTGTTCCTTGCATTTCGAAGATGTTTGTTTTACAAACAAGGCCCAGTTTGACGCCGGATTTGCGTATCGTTTATTTCTTAAGGATAATGCAGTCCCAATGAAAAAGGGTCACGATCGTGTGTTGGAACCGCAGGCGGTGAGTAAAACTGCTTCAAATATCTCTGTGTTGTTAACTTCGCTATCGGCGCGTAGGCATATCAAGTAAACAACATGCGATGTTGTCATCAAACTGCACTTTCCACATGTACACCTTAAAAAAAAAATTTAAAAAAAGACGACATAAAGTGGAACTTAGTCATTTTCCAAAACCGCTAAGCAAATATATACAGTTTCAATACATACTACATAGAGACCACTGTTGGGAACGTTACTTTAAAAAAGTAATTAGTTATAGTTACTCACTACTTGTTCCAAAAAGTAACTAAGTTAGTAACTGAATTACTCTATAATAAAAGTAACTCGTTATCAGGGAAAGTAACTATTTGCGTTACTGTAAAAAAAAAAAAAAAAGTTGCTATACGTCAAATATTTTTTATTTTTTTACATTTTTTGGAGCAGTTTTCACAAGTCAGTTAAAATGAGTAGAACAGACAGGTGTTCGTACATAACTTTCAATATTTATTGCACGTCAACAAACAGAAAGAGTTTTATCCTTTAAGTATTATCTTTGTAAGAAAAGTGTTTTTGGCCACTAGCTTTGTAGATGAGTGTGTCACATATTACATGTACACATTACATGCACGTTCTTGCCTTTGCCATTCTTGTACCTGTGCTTATATCTCCACCTTGAAAATGCCAACTTTTAATCGGATTGCTCCTGACACACCATCTCTGCTGTGCGCGTGTGTGTTTGTGATTGATGCCACTGGCGTAAAAACACTGGATCTGATTGGCTACCATGAAACACATTACTCTGCCTTAGCCAATCATAATCGCTTATCTCGTTATTAACCCACCTCATCACTCGCTGTGTGATCCAGGGGTGCGTTCGGATTACATAGTTTATTAAATCAATACATAATAACGCACCGCATATAACGTCTAGAAATGTTAACGGCGTTATAACGACGGGAAAAGTAATTAGTTAGATTACCCCATTATTGCAAAAATAACATCGTTACCCAACGCCGTTCTTTTAAATGGCGTTATTCCAAACACTGATAGAGACGTCCTGTTGTAGTCGTTGCTGCTGCTGCTCTTGTTAAATTTCAGCCTCTGGATCTGATTCTGGATCATAAATATACGGCTGAATCTGACTGTTAGCCATGGTTTGTTTTGGATGATGTTTTTTTCCTGACAGTAATGTCACAGTTTCCAGACGCTCTCAACGCAAAAGCCTACTCGCACTCGTGATTCTTTAGCTCCGCCCACACATCACGCCTCCAGCCGCTCGTGTTTTTCCGGGAAAAAACGGTACAGACTATCTTTCTCTTATAAATATTATAAAACTAAAGACTTTTTGGAGTTATGAAGGATGCAGTACTACTCTATAGGTACTCAAGATTAACAGGATATTAATCCTTAACTGTCAATTGTTATTTTTTTATTTTAGCAAAAACCTATAACCTATATAACCTATATAAATTTTCTTTCTTTGTGTCCAGGCAAGAGGAAACGGCAAGAGGAAACCATCAGGAGCATCTTGCTGTTTTAAGAGAGATGCAGGTGGCTGAAATTCAACAGCAGGAACTGAACCGGGCACAGAGGGAGCTACATTTGCAGATGGCAATAGATGAGGCCCGGCAAACAAGGGAGCAGGAAGCAGCCTTAAGGAGGGAGGAAAATGCACAAATGGCTGCTTTCAATCAAGCCTTTCTCAACGTCATGGGTATGCTTGTACAGGCGATGAGTAGCAGAACAGAACAGTGACAGAACTGACAAGAACAGAACTCTCTGCCCGACTAAAACCTCCCTAGTCTATACTTCACGGAAATAGTTATTTTTTTTAACTTGTTTTTCCTGTGAATGTTTTTCTACTACATACATTTGTGCACAACATTTAAAGTTTGTTTAGTGTAAATTTTTTACTTTTAAATGTTTATATATGCCTTATTTATATTTTTATTTTTTTGCACTACATACATTTTCACATTTAAAGCTTGCTTGGTGTACATTCTTTACTTTTAAATTTGTCTTTAAATATGTCTTTATATTTTCTTTATATACATTTTTTGCACTACATACATTAGTACTTTGTTTAACGTTTGATCTGTTTACATTTTTCTTCAATAAAATATACTGGTCAAACGTGTACTTTCCTTTTTAATGGTGCATGTGGATTAGAGCAACAGGTATCATCAAGCTAAATGTCACAATTTAAAAGATTAATAGTACACTTTTACTTAAAACTCACTTTAAACCGCTATTGAGTATTTGAATCATATTCTGCTTGTGGTTTAAAATAGTGTTTGGGCATAAAATGAACAAAAATGTTATTCTGTATGACAAAATATTTAAAAGAACATGTGATAGTTGGCTTGCTTAGTTGGGGTCACTTCATCTGCAGCGATATCATTGACTTGATTGCAAACAAATGCACAGACACTATTTAAACTGAACAGAGATGACATAACTGAATTCAATGATGAACTGCCTTTAACTATCATTCTGGATTATTGACACACTGTTTTCCAAATGAATGTTGTTCAGTGCTTTGACGCAATGTATTTTGTTTAAAGCACTATATAAATAAAGGTGACTGATTGATTGATTGATAATTATTTCTCCAAATGTGCACACAATTGGATAAGAGCCCTGATGAATGCTGTATATTGCAAGTTAGTGAACACAAACCTGAGAAAACATGATTTAGTGCATTATGAGTGATAATTCCTATTCAAAATATCAAATGTTACAGATTAATAATTTTGCACTCCTGGAATAAATTAAGAATTTAATGTCACTGCAAAGCAGATTTATGATAAACAGTGGTCAAATATCAAAGCTGGAGTCTTACATCTTTATAATGATGCTATTTTTTATTAATATTATATTTATAATAAATGGGTTTTTTATAATAAATGGGTAAATAAATATGCAAGGGAAAACTTTTTCAAATACTGCACAAAAGTTTATTTACAACACACTTTACAGAGTCAACTAAAGTAACGCATCAGAGCATCACAGACATTCCCTGCCCTCCTCCTCTACAGGCTGTGCCAGTCCCAGCACAGGCTCTGCTGCTGAAGGTGGATCCCATGCACTCTCATAGGCCTCTCCATGACTCTCACAAAGGTTATGTAGAGCACAGCATGTCAGCACCATAGATTTCACAAGGTCGACCGCACAGTCATTTCTTTTCATAAGGCAACGCCATCTTCCTTTTATTCTACCAAAAGCATTTTCAACCACTACACGTGCTCTGGAGATTTTCATGTTGTAGACCCGCTGTTCCGCTGTTATTCGTCCAGTGTCAATGAATGGTTTTAATAGCCAGTTCTGCAAGGGATAGGCAGAGTCTCCAAGGATGTAGTAGCCAACATTCACCCCAGCAATGTTTTTGGTGCTAGCTGGTATGTGGTTTCCACGGCTTTCCACCTCCCACAGTGTGGACAGTCTCAAAACCCGAGCATCATGCAGGCTTCCAGGCAGTCCTGTGAACACATTCCAGAAAAGTCCCTTTCCATCCACAGCACCTTGAAGGATGATGGAGTGCCTTAAAATAGTCACAGTGATAGTCTTGTGGTGCTATTATGGGTATGTGTGATCCATCAATAGCACCAATACACTGTGGAAGTCCCCATCTGTACTCAATGTAGGCAGCCATTTCTTTAAACCTCTCCTGATCTGGAAAACGAATTTGTTCTGTTATCAACAACTTCTCTGCTGCAGCACAGAACTCCTGAACACACCGACACACAGTTGAAATGCTTGCTCCAAAAAGATGTCCAACACTTCTGTACTCAGGGCCGGTAGCAAGCTTCCACAGTTGCAATGGCTACTCTCTTCTTTAAAAGGTACACGCACGCGGAAGTTTGTGTCCTGTCTCTCCATCGCAGGACGCAGTTTGTTGCACAAGTAAATAAACGTTTCTTCCGACATTCTAAAGTTCTCCAACCACTGCGTGTTTGTAAACCCAGGAACAATCACACCCCACCACTCAGAAGCTCTGTTAAATGTCCAAACAGATGGTCTGTGATGGCGACTTTGCAAAATATGATACATCTGAAATACACAGAGTACACATTTTAATACCTACAATTGTCAGCTAAATCCATTATACGCTTTGTGACAATATAGCGAATGAGACCCTAAACAAGATTAGCTTACCCTCGTGCGCCGTCGGGCAAATCGAGTGATGTCGTCATCTTCGCTTCGTTGTAAGAGTTCCCAGACTCTTTTTTTTTTTTTTTTTTTTCTTTTTGCAGTAATTTGTTTTGCTGCCATCAGCCTCTTTTTAAACACATTTCTCCGTCTTGAAGAATACCGTACGCATCATTGTATTTTGTATGAATCTTTATAATGGTCCTCTTTGTATCATAGGAGAAATTTACACATGTATGTATTAATTGCAAAGGCACTCCTTGGTAAATTACCATCTTACATTACAAACTTTCTAACTTTTTATACTAATGGTTATGGTACCAGATCGCAGCTGCATCTTTGTTTAAAAGTCCCAAGAGTATTCACTGAATTTGGAAAGCATGCTTTTTCTTTTTATGCCCCTAGGGTTTGGAACAACCTACAAAATGTATTGAAATTAGAGTCTTTGCCATCTTTGAGCACTTTTAAATTTATTCTGTATTCTACATTTAAAGAGTCTTGTAAATGCTTTTCTTGAACTTCGATCTATTTTTTATTGGTTGAATTGTTTGTGTTTTGATTATTTATTTGTCTGAAACTATGTGTGCTGCCGTTTTTGACCAGGTCTCCCTGGAAGAAGAGATTATTATATCTCAATGGGATTTTTTTCCTGGCTAAATAAAGGATAAAAAAAAAAAAAAAGCGAAGCGAGCCGAACCGTTCCACGATGAGTCGAACTGTACCGAGCCGAACCGAGCCATACCATGCAGTGGAAAAGTGCCATTAGTTGGGGACACTTCATCTGCAGCGATATTGTTGACTTGATTGCAAATAAATGCACAGACACTATTTAAACTGAACAGAGATGACATCACTGAATTCAATGATGAACTGCCTTTAACTGTCCTTGCATATTGACACACTGTTTCTTTCTTATGAATGTTGTTCATTTGCTTTGACGCAATGTATTTTGTTTAAAGTGCTATATAAATAAAGGTGACTTGATTTGACTTGACATCACCCTTAGTACAGGAGCCACAAGGATGTGTTTTTAACCCACTGCTCTACTCCCTCTACACATATGACTGTGTGTCCTTTCACACCTCCACTTCTGTCATCAAGTTTGCAGATGATACAGAGGTGATGGGCCCCATCTCTAACAACAATGAGACTGCCTACCTTGATTATTTTGAAAGGCTAACATCATGGTGCCAAACAAACGGTCTCTTTCTGCATGTCAACAAAACCAAATAGCTGGTTTTGGACTTTAGGAGGAGGCAGCAGTGGATCTACACCCCACTAATCATTAACGGGACCCCAGTGGAGAGAGTGAGCATCTTCAAATACCTTGTTGTACACATCTCTGAGGACCTGACCTTGACTAATCACATTCAAGCTCAAGTTAAAAAAGCTAGACAATGACTGTACCACCTGAGAATCTGGAGAAAAAGTTTCCCTGGGATCCCGAAAACTTTCTATATTGGGTTATAAAAAGTAAAATGACTCATGAGTGCATTTCCTCGTGGTATGGAAACATATTTTGTTTTCATACCAAGGATGCGCCGTTTCTACATGTATTTAGCTTTGATTTGAAATAAAACAGTGCATCATTGTGGCCCAGATGACAAAGAGCACACGCAGCACGGTGATATGGAGTAACACAGAGGAGACCATCGACAAAGGAATTATTGAATAAAGTCATTATTTATGTTTTCTTCGCTTACAAAAAGTCCCCCTTCCCTTCACTTCATATAACACAGATTGCACATCTGATAGCAGATGGAGTTTTCTGACGAAAACTTTTCATACCTTTTATGGACCTTGACACTGTTATTTACTTGACAGTCTATGGGACAGTCTCAAGCCTCCAGGTTTTCATCCAAAATATCTTAAATTGTGTTCTGAAGACTAACGGAGCTTTTATAGGTTTGGAACGATGTGGGGGTAAGTGATTAATGAAAAAAATTTACATTTTAGGGTGAAGTATCCCTTTAACTCTCAACCAGTATAAGCATGCCCCTTTTCAGCTTCCACATGCCCCACAAAAACATTTAATATAGGCATTAATATAGATATTATAGATATACAGCAGATGTTGAATGTGTGTAGCAATCTTCATGCAGCAAACGTAAAAAAAAAAAAAAAAAATACTTAGGGAAAAAAAACTTGAAAAAAATAATTTAATAAATACCTTTTAAACCTTTACTTTTGGCCGGCTTTAAACAAAATAAAATTAACTGTTCTATTTATTTAGAAGCAATTTAGAAGTAATTTTTATCATTTTTATTTTATTAATCAAAATACAATGCCCACAATATAATATTCATTGTCCGGCTGCTGATACTCCAGGGACGAGCTAAGTAGCCTACTAATGTCTTAATCTGTTTGCAACAAAACCAAATTAATTAAGAATTTATAGTGATATATCTCTATTGTACTGTGTACACTGTTTAAAAGAATCTGTAAAAATATTGCCCTAAATGTGCGCTAAAGGTATTTGCATATTTTAATTAAAATTGTCATGCTTGTGGTTTTTCATCATTATACAATCTGTGAGAATATGCATATGCGCTGCCAATGCTAAAACAAATAAGGCAGTTTGAATAAACACCCTTCATCAAAGTATGAAGTTAAGAAGAACAATACAGTCATTTATTTCCTTCAACTGTAAAAGTATAAGTTAGTAGTGCTAACAGGAGATATTGTTGGTGTGGTCAAGAGCTACAGGTTTGTGCAATATTTCACTCATTTTATTTTTGCACAAACCAGTCAGCCATCAGGCAAAAATTTAAAAAGTGATATTGATGGAGACTGCGACTTATTATAGTTGTATACTTACAGTAACTCCTTTCTACTAATATATGACATTCCCCCTAAATTTCCTCTGAAAAGGTTTTGTGTAATGGACTATTGGTCATTGTTGATGTTGCCACTTTAATTTAATTTTGAAAATGTTGCAGACACTACTAAGTTCAGCCCAGGGCTGGACTGGGACAAAAAAAAGGCCCTGGCATTTTTGCTCAGACCGGCCCACCAGAATCGGTTGTGCATAGCCAACCAGTACACCATCCTTGCAGTTCCTGAAGATATTCAAATCTACCGTTCCATTCCTAAAAACCCCTAAAAAGCTGAGAACTAAGGGCCATAGCCCAGTGTACTCACTCTCTCTTGACTGACTCCCTGGTTATCAAAGCTGCTCTCCTCCACTGCTAACTCAACCTGGCTTGACTATACATAAGGACAGAGAGAGATGATTACAATTATTTGGAAGAGTTATTAAAAGTACACTTAGTAAGGATCCATTTTGGTTATATAGTCCTTTATTCTTGAAGAGCAGGATTTCTAGATGGACAATATGCTCCATGTTATAAAAGCTAGTTAATAATTTAGAACCCAATAGAATGTGTATTTAGAAAAAAATATATTTTATTTTAATATAAAATATAATATATATTTTTTTCAATGAACCAGACAGCAGAAAAACTAGTTTACAATTGCAAGTATAGGCTACCGGTGCTTTGTTTTAAAGAGCACAAACCCCTCTTTAATATGACACCAAACAACATTTACCTCTCATTGTTGAGATACTTCCCATAAAAAAGGAAAAACAAACTGTACTACCAAATTACTCACACAAAACATCCTAATAATATATATGATATTCATATTATTCACTCACCGTTAATATTGCATATTAATGATATTTGAAATTCATTAGAAACATGAGGAAACATCTACTTTGTTGAATATACAGCTAAACAAAAATATACAGCTTTCAAAATGCAAGGCAGGTTTTAATCCCCAAATATCATGTGTTAGCTAGCTTTTCCAACGTGTAACTCGTCGTGGGCGATTTGATGCAAGCATTTTGAGTAATAATTAAAATAATCAAATGGCATCATTTAAAGATCACTTTAAGATCACACACTTTTCAAAACAATGAGCTTTGTAAAAATTGTTTCAGAAAGATGGGGCATAGAGGAGAGACAATATTGTACATTATGTGGAAAACAAGTGTGTTATTTTTTATTTTATTATTATTATTTTTTTTTTACATTAAACCGCTATAACATTGCATTACACCAAAAACACAACATAATTACCATAAAAAAAGTATTTTCAGTGTTTCAGCCCAAAGATGTTCTCTCAGCTTTGAAACTGACATATCATTCATTTTATAAACTGTTCACTAAAAAAAAAATAAAAAAATAAACAATAAAGAAAATGTAAAGAAA
The DNA here is from genome assembly GCF_003368295.1 of Carassius auratus. Classification (NCBI taxonomy): domain Eukaryota; kingdom Metazoa; phylum Chordata; class Actinopteri; order Cypriniformes; family Cyprinidae; genus Carassius; species Carassius auratus. Next base: position 172,067 of record NW_020528654.1, on the reverse strand, counting down.
TTGTCATTTTGTAAATCTCCAGTGACTAAGACAACAAATTAATTGAGAGCTTTCAAAAAATCTTTGTAGTTAGAGGATACATTTCTATTTAGTTATTATACAGGTAGTTATTAAGAATCATCTGTCATTTGTCATGCAGCAACATTTAAAGACTAAAACACACCTTCCACTTACGTTTCATATGAATTACAAACAGACAAAAATGTGTGTTGCAAAAAGCACTATAAAGGAAAATAATATTAGGGCATTAGATCAGGAATACAGCAGCTTTGTTCTGCTGAGTGCCCCAAAATTACATACTCCAGAGTATTAAATTCAGGATGACATCTCTTCCTATCTAGGCTATCAACCAGACTGATTTCAATCCTGTCTTCTGCATTCTGGTGGACATTGCGTATCATCAATAACTTCATAAACATCAACTTAAATTTTATTATGGCAACGATTTACTCCTCAAAATGAACAAGTAAATTTTATTTAACTTATTTATTATGAAAGTTTTTATTTAAATTTTTTATCACTACAAGGAAATCATATAGTGACCATTTATTTTAATTATTTGTATTTATTTTTTTTTTTTTTACTAGTAAATATACATTAGATAATTTCCAAATCACAGTGTTTCTTGACTCCAGTAGGTATCCACCTACCAGAATGTTTAGATGCCTCACTAATTAAAACACCTAATTTAAAGCATTGCTTTCTTAGTGAATTGAACAGGTTGACATCTAAAACAAACTGGGAGAATTACTAATAAGGTTAACAAATATAAATATAAATAATTGTATTACAACAATTCTAAAAAAAAATAATAATAAAAAAAAAACTTGGGTACTAGTGTCTCATTAAGTATTAGGAAAGCTTGAATAGTTAATAAGAAATATTAGTATACTAAATAATTAATAAATACTATACCAAATGAATAGCTAACAGTGAAATACCACCTGTGAAAACCAACAATATACAAATATATATATATATATATATATATACACACACACACACACACACACACACACACACACACACACATACATATATATATATATATATATATATATATATATATATATTAGCGTTACCTGGTGGGCAGTTGCATTCGGTTGATGAGACTTGACGGGCAGTCCTTATTCTAACCAAGTGTTCATAAGAACGCTGTCAGAATCAATAGATAAAAGAAACAAGTAAACACTCAGCCATAAATGAATGTAGGTGACATGGCAACTGTTATACAGTGGTGTGACGTCTTTCGTATTTGTAAGAAATGGTAATGCTGTTAACTAAAATGTCTCGAGTTGAAGCTGTAGATGGAATAGGCTACTTACCTGTGACAGCAGCTCGTCCACTCGCTCCTGGATCATTGAATTAAATTGATCCACAGAGATCCCATGGAACGGGTTTAAGACCCCCGCGCCACTTCTAATCTCCAGATCCACGATTCTGTCCCGCATACCACTGGTCTGAACACTCAGTAAAAAGCAAAACGCGAAGGACACAAGAGAAAACACAAAAAGCATCACATCTACTGTAGCTCGAAGACAGTGGCGTCGCTTGCCATGATCGGTTTCGTTCTCCATTTTCGCCGCGTTTCGGGAATCCTTATTTGCTCCTAAATCCCTCATGACTCACTCTCAACCGTATACTACTATGTGCTATCTATCACCAGTACTGCCGGGAGGAGAATGACCGAGTCTTATATTATTTCAATTTGTCTCGGGGCGGTTCGCGCACATGCACTGAAAAGACGGTGTGAACGGCGACTGGTTTCACGGCTTGTACTAGCCCTCTGCGAACTTGTTGCACTACTGCAAAGAGCCCCATGGACGCATTTAGCCCAGCCTAAGTCTTACGACGAAGCCGTGACAGATTTTGTGGAAAGAAATGTAAAACCGCAAAAGAGTGGCAAATGCTTTGCGCATTCCACACAATCCATTCAGCATAACGCCTCAGAATCAACACGATCCATCAAAAAAGCCTTTAGACCTCACAGAGTCACTCTTTAAATCACCAGCTGGGTCGAATTTCTCGTGAAAGGTAGTAAGAGATACAATGTTTCAGTGGGATTTTCCATTGAACAATGGCAGTTCATAATTATGCACGAGAACTAGGGCATTGTGAGTAAATATGAGGGACATCGCCATATTTCCCAGCAAAAAAAAAAAAAAAAAAAAAAAAAAATCTGTTTAAAAGACGTCTAATACCAGTCCAAACAAAGCCCACGACGTATAGGCTAAAATAAGGATAAATCTGTGCTGTCAGTGAAAATTGAATAGACGTCTAATCATACCCCAATATTATAGCAGACATCAGTTAGACAGATGTTAAACGTCTACATACTGTATATAGCCTACGTCTAATAGACAGTGAAAATGTGTCTTAACCACTGGTGTAGTGGTGCCTGGAGAAGTGGATATAGCCTACTTTTAATTTATGCCACCATTTTTTTAAGCGGCCCGGTAAAGAATGAACGCCCAGTGTTATAAACAGTGGTAAGACAAGTAGCTACGTCTTACATATGTAGTAAGCCCCAAAATGGGTCAGCAGTATTTGCACATTTTCTCTTAATGTAACTTCTACAGTAATAATTAAAATATTTGTAAAAATTGCATAGACTGCAACAATTAACATTTGGACAGAACCTCTAGTAGACAAGCTATATTGTTTTGATACCAATATATTGTGATCAATTTATCCAGAATTGTGCAGCATACTTGAATGTTTGACAGACTGTTTCTCCCATGGCATTCTCCCATTCCTTATAATGTAATGATTCAAATTAGGAATCAATTATTAAATATTATTTTATCCCTCTGCATGTTTCCCTGACATGCACTCAAGCCCACACCGACTCTGCTTTCATTCACGTAACCTACCTGCAAAGCTACCTGAAAAACAATGCGCAAGTGTGGTCACACCACATGTTGATTTAATTTAGTTAAGTTAATAGAAGTTAATTAATAAAATCTATTTATGGCATTATTTTTGACAGCATCCTCACTTTACAGCATTTTTACACAAGTGTCTAAAACTTTTTGGAGCGTTTTGGAGACATTGCAATGGTTAGTCTGTCTCAGTTTGTTTTGTTTCTTCATGTTATTCCAGACAGATTGGATGATGATGAGATCAGATCTCTCTGTGGAGCACTTGCCACTGTCAGATTCCTAGTGCAAACAAAAACGTCACTGGATTATTACATTTAATGGCAAAAATTATGTTTGGAAATGTAAACTTATATTTCTTACTGACACACTACAGCAAAACATAGAAATAACTGACTTAAAAAAAAAATTGTTGGTGAAAATACTAGTGGTTTAAGACTTTTGTATATATTTTATATACAAGTATTTTAAGATACTTAAAAGAAAAAAAAAAATCGAATACAAATCGAGAGCATGTTATCACACTTAACATTAAAACATTACGGATAAATGACAACATAAAAAAAAAAGATTAACCCTTTTTTGGGTTTACTTATTTTGACAACTAAAACAACCAACAGCGAACTTAAAGGAACTTATTAATTGTGTATGTATTTATTATTATTATTATTATTTTAAATGCTTTCCAACTGCATTCCTCAAGTCCAACTCTGTTGCTGGCAGGAAGTTGGTCATCACAGCATCTGCCAAATAAGAAAAAGAAAATGATTTTGAAGAATTATTATTTTATTTATTTTTTTAACTAATTGTGACAGGGAGTCATTCTCTTTTGCTTGGACGCCTACTAAAAACAAAAACGATATATATTGTCATGGGGTGAAGAATCAAACGACAGCAAGGAGTGCAAAGTAAGGCCCCGGAGGGTGTATTTATTTGGGTGAGAGAATTCCGTGGTCAGGAGTGGGAAGTGCTGGTGCACTGGTCGTGTCCCAGGTGCGGCGTGTCCGGGGGGGTGCTGATCGCTCACGAGCTTTCTGCAAGGGAACAGGAGAACAGCATTAGCCTCCAGTCTTCTGGAGTGATCACTCACTTGTGTATCAGTGGCTACATAAGCCGCTGCTTGATTGACGGCAGCCATGACCGATCAGCCAGTGAGGAGGTTTCCAGGTGCTCCTCGTGCGTTTGCAGGGCGATGCTGATGAGGCCTCGGGATACGCGTCACACTCCCCCAAGCGTTGTCCTGGTCCTCTTGTATAACGGGGAGATTGGGGGTGGGTGGGAAGTGTGCCCTGACAGACTTGCGAAAGCTGACCAAATCCTGGAGAGTCCATCGGCATTGGCGTTGGCCGTCCCGGCTCGGTGTTGTACGCTGAAGTGGAAGTCCTGGAGCGACAGGAACCACCGCGTTACCCGGGCGTTGGTGTCTTTCGCCCGGGCCATCCACTGCAAAGGGGCATGGTCAGTAATCAAAGTAAACTTCCTTCCCAATAGATAATACCTCAGCTCCAGGACTGCCCACTTGACTCTGACGTGAGGACTGTCTTGATCTGACGGAACGCCTCCTCCTCCGCAGGGCCCCAGGATGGCTTCTCCGGATGCCCCTTTCTGGTCAAGTCTGTCAGGGGGGCTGCTATGGAGGAGAAGTTAGGTATGAAGCAACGGTAATACCCCGCCAACCCCAGGAAAGCCCATACCTGTGTCTTGGAGCTGGGACATGGTGCGGCGAGGATAGCTGTAACCTTCTTCTGCTGGGGTTTAATCAGGCCGTGGCCCACCTGGAACCCCAGATACTTGGCCTCGGTATGGGCGAGGTGGCACTTCCGGGGGTTGGCCGTAAGTCCAGCCCTCCGCAGTTCTCCTAACACCCTCCGGAGCCACTCTAGGTGGTCCTCCCACCGCTCGGAGTGGATGACGACATCGTCCAGGTAGGCGGCGGCGTAGGCTTGATGGGACCGCAGGAAGATGTCCATCATGCGCTGGAAGGTTGCCGGTGCCCCATATAGGCTGAACGGGAGGGTCCGGTACTGCCAGTGGCCACTTGGGGTGGAGAAGGCGTTCTTGGGCTTGGCCTCCTCTGTGAGTCCGACTTGCCAATACCCTTTTGTCATACCGGGGCCTCCCGAGTTGGTCGAGGAGTTCGTCCACATTGGGCATTGGATAGCCGTCGAATTCCGAGATCTCGTTTAGGCGGAGGTAGTCATTAGAGAACCGGAGGGTGACATCGGGCTTCGGGACCAGGACGATGGGACTGGACCAGGGGCTCTGGGATGGTTCGATCACCCTGTAAGGGAAACAGGTCAATTTAGCTCAAAGGGAATCATGGAATTTGAACAGAATCACTGTTTCACGGCTGGTCACGGAGACGCCCTGCGATTCAGTGAACGAGTCGTTTAACATCAAATCTGCGCTGGATACTAATATCCAAACTATAGTGAAATACTATCAATTAGCACAGTAAAAAGATCGGCAGTTTAAGACATTAACTTGTTAGCACAAAACACAAGATACTTCTCTTTTCAATATGAATAAGGCTTTATTAGATAAATCTAAGACATATAAACTAATCTAACACATAAACGCACGCACTCACACATTCACACAAGTTGCAGGAAGATCGAAAGTTAGGGAAAGATGAGTTTAAGAGAATGGAAATATGGAATCCCAAGTTTACAGCAATACGTTAAATTGCATAGACATGAACAACCATCAATCACGTAATTAGCCCTCGCATTGAGTTCCTCAATGTGACTAAAATTATATTAGATACACCAGCACAACAAATATCTGGGGATACATTGCCTTCGTTTCCTGTGAAAGGGACTCCCGTTGAAAGGGGTATCCCGGTGTCGCTGATTGGCTGGAAGTTCAGTAGTGGCTGAAGTGACGTCTTGGGAAGCCCGTGGTTGTGGGCGTTGGCTGAAAGTGCAGAGTCGTGTGCGCTGGTTGAAGTTGAACGGCACCCGAGGTCAGGCGTCGGAGACTCGTCATTACAAAACTTAACTCAGAACACGAAACTCTCAAACGGAAAAGAAAAGAAAGAAAGTTTGACGAGACTAGGTTGTGTTCCTTCTCATCGTGGCTAAGTAGCAGCAGGCGTGCAGGCTGAAGCACGCAGAACCGCGCTCAAAGAACAATGATGATTAAACAGCATGGCTAGAAGCTAAAAGCTAAAGCTAGGTAGCAAAGCTACAAGCTAAAAGCTGAGAGCAGGCATGACTAATAGCACAAGCAAGGCTAGAACTAAAAGCATGACTGATAGCACGAGCAAGGCTAGAACTAAAAGCAAAGATTTTACGATGTCCTCAGTTTTTAAACTGGCCTGTTGGCCACACCTCAAATGTTGTCTTGACCAATCAGATATTGTCTTGGCTCGGGGGGTATCATAAATCATATGTTTATCTTACCAAGCATGTGGTCCGAATTTTCCTGCTCTGGCAGGGTCTAATTTTGGACATGATTCCTATAACACGAATACGATACATGGGACAAATAAATTATTGTCTGAACTAATTCAAGCAAGCAGATTGGATCACAGACATACCAAACACAATTACAAATCGTTAAGCTATGCCATAGTTATAAAACAAAACACACACAATAAGTGATTATAACATGATAGTCAAATGTGTGGGTTACACATAAATGAATATGGAGTGAAGCGATGGACCGATTCATTTATAAGTCTTTTTGAGTTCATTCTGGTCCATATATATGTACAAAAGCAGTTTCTTTGCCATTTTCTTGACAAATACTTCTGTGGAGACAAAATCCCTTCCCCCTTAGGAATTTCAGTCTGGTTCTGCTAGGTGGGGAGAAGTCAATGGAAGTGTTTAACTCATGGGTTTCCATGTGATGTCCAGCATTGCATTTCAATTACGAACAACAAATTTGACACCAAATTTCTCTTCTTCGAATTGAAATTGTAAATAATTGTTCTAGTGGTTCTTAATGTTGAAAGCTGTTGTGTGAACAAGTTGGTTGGTCATCTTGCTTGGTTCTTGTGGCACTAGAACTGATTTATGACTTCCTGAGGAATTCGGCTCTTGTGTTTCAAACATCGCTTTGATAGACTCTTTAATTTGTCTGGTTCGACTCATTTCTGTTACAACCCCTAACTTCAACAACTCCTTAACTTCTTCCTCGATAGCGTGTCGCCGAGCCTCTGGGACACGATAGGCTGCTGCCTGAGTTCTGCCGCTTGGGCCCGGGCTGGGGACCGTGCGTTGTATTCCCAGTAAAAAAAAAACAGTTGGGCCGCTGCAATCGGTGACAGTCCCACCCGAGCCAGGATTTCCCGCTTCAGTTCCTCGTAGCTCTCACTGGCCTCGGGTGGGAGGTGAGGTGTTTGAGCAGTTCTTCCATGATGAGGGGAGGAGCGCCCGCTTTTCTCTTTTTTTTTTTTTTTTTTTTTAAGTGAGGGCGGCTGTCAGCGACTCTTCACGCTTCTGCCCGCATTCTCCACCAGTGTCACGGGGTGAAGAATCACACGACAGCAAGGAGTGCAAAGTAAGGCCCCGGAGGGTGGATTTATTTGGGTGAGAGAATTCCGTGGGCAGGAGTGTGAAGTGCTGGTGCGCTGGTCGTGGTGGTGTCCCAGGTGCGGCGTGTCCGTGCGTGGGGGTGCTGATCGGTCACGAGCTTTTTGCAAGGGAACACGGAGAACAGCATTAGCATCCAGTCTTCTGGAGTGATCACTCACTTGTGTGTCAGTGGCGGCGGCTTATGTAGCCGCTGCTTGATTGACGGCAGCCGTGACCGATCAACCGGTGATGAGGTTTCCAGGTGCTCCTCGTGCGTTTCCAGGGCGACACTGATGAGGCCTCGGGACAGGCGTCACACTATATATATATATATATATATATATATATATATATATATATATATATATATATATATAGTCTGCAGCAGATCACCCCACTTCATGTTGAATTTGGACATGAGGAATTTTTTTTTAAACCCTAAAATATAATACATATTGAGTTGGTTAAAAACTGCAAAGTTTGACATTTCAAAATGACCAGTAAAGGAATTATTTTCTGATTGAGTATTAACACAACAATGTTTGATTAAGTTTGCATGTTTTTTATGCTTTATCTGTCCAGCATCCTTCTGGCACTGTCTTTGAGTTTTCTTCCTTCGATTCTGCACACTTTGACACCTGAATAACACATACAAATATCAGGCGGGTAGTATTATATGTGTATGTGTACAAGGGTTTACCAACCTTAAACACTGATGCCCATTGACCTGCAAGTTTTTAATCACTAACCCATTAGAACTCTTTATTCCACCAGTTTAAGTTTTTCCCTGTTAGTGCCCCCACACAATCTGTCTCTGCCTCCAAAATTGTCTGGCACCACACAACTCGACTTCAGAACAACACAGTGATAGCTGCAGTAACTAAAAAGTAGCCTAATACACACATTAACCTCAAATGTGCATGGAATAATAAATTCACACATAACATTTTATTTCATTATGTTTTCAGTTTGTACTGTTTGTTGCTCCATTGCACATCTGAGCTATTTGCACTATTTTAATACTGCTGCAAACTTTTTATAATTGATAATTTTATATTGCCATTTTAAATAATTTGTGTTCTTATTCTTTATTATCAATTTGGAAGTTTCAAAATAAATCTTATTTTACTCGCACATATTCTGTTAAATTAGCTTATGCTCTCTCTGTATCTAACAAGACATTTTTTCATTTATAAATTCAATATAATTATTAAAATAAATGATGGAGTTTGTCAAAGATGAGAGCTGTAGTGAGGAAATGTTGGTTTGGAGAGTGTTTTTTTTTATTATTATTATTATTATACCATTGCTGCTGTGATCTTCTCAATATCCCTCCTCAATTTCTCCAATTTTGTGTGTGAGTGTGTTCACTGTATAAATGAATATGGGTTAATCTTTGTCAATGTTTTTTGTTCTTTTGTTTGCTCTTTTGCCTCTTCTTGCGCTGTTTAAAAATTGCTTGAGTTTGTAATCACTTACAAATGATAAAACCTTTACTCTATTAAATTTTGCAATTAATCCTCTGAACACATGCATTCTGAAACGTGGACCTAGTCCAATTTACTATCAACTTTGATCTGCCCTCTTCACTAAAACGTCACAGTTCCTAAACATGATAACAAATAATATAGATAAATAATAAACTCAAAACAAAACTAAACACTGATACTTACGAGACCAAGCAGGAATGTCCTTTGACTTTTGTTGTTTCACCGCTGCTCTCCAACAGGTCAACTAGTGCTCTCTTATGTATAAAAAAAAATCAATTGCCAGTAGTCATGTCTAGGTAGGGCTACAAATGGCTCCATGTATATTTTGGTCATTTGTTTTTGGCCAAAAAATGAAAAACAAGAATTTGGCTTCAATTTTCATTTTTCGTTCAGGGGTAGAGAAATTAATAAAAAGCTTGAATATTCAATTTCTACATGTGGATGAGAATTAAAAGCCTCTTTCTGCTGATTGGTTAGAGAAAAAAAAAATCAAACCATTTAAATACTGGTTCTCTGCTGCTACAGTTGTATGGATTCTTAGATTCAAAGAACACAGGGTAAGATGTTACTATCCTTTGGGAACGCATCATCAGTAGTGTACCTTTGGTTCCTAGGGTGTTTCGGCCTTTCACACTATACACCCTCCCCACAGGCGGCCAGCGACAGGGTGATCAATCCTACGCTTGCGTCCCATACCCAATTAGTCATAGAAGTTGCTTCGTTGTTGATAGCCAACATCCCATGGGACTATGCATGGCAGGGGCGTCCTCCTCCCTGAATCAAGCATTCTTGACCGCATACCTCCTGACCTTCTCACTTCGGGGCCCAGCTGGAGTCTTTCCTCTTCATCCAGAGCCACTGACTGCTGCCTTCTGCCGCCTCCGATACAGCTCTGATTGCCGAACGCTGGCTCTGGCCCTTAATTCCAAGGTCTCTAAGCAGTCTGGTCGTAGATGTTGCCACAATACCTCTGCAGCCTCCGTTGATTCGGGCTCACAGCACCAGTGACAAACTTAGAATGAGGCTTGTGAATGCTCTGGAAAAAGAACACGCCTCCAGCGCTAGAGAGGGTTGTAGGTTTGATAGCAGCATCAAATAGATTTAAATGTATGTTAAAATACTTAAACTAAGTAGTTTTTAATAAATAGACATCAGTCCTTAATTAGTGAAAACTTTATATCCGTTTAAACATAAGACCAATTTGTACTTTTTAAATGATGTAGACCTATACGATTTTTATTTACTTTTAGTCTTAAAAAAAACAGCGCTAAAAAAGCCTTATTTTTTTTAATTTATTAAGTGAATTACTCTAATCTACGACTAGTCTAAATCTAGACTATCTCCGTGATAGATCTTTTATTTTTGTCAAGCTTAATTTCTCAAGCTATGTCAATTAACACACAAACACTCACACACAAACACAATTTCCTTCTGTCAAGTTTGTGTTGCGTTATCTAGTAAATAAAACAGACATATGTAATTAAAAGTACTCGTTTTAACAATATAGCAGGAAAGAGATGTCATCTCAACCATCGCAACATTCAACATTCGCGTTTGCGAATGTGTCCGGCATCTGGTGTCTGTGTGATTACTGGCGCCTGCATATCAGTTAGACATCAAGCAGTTGTAAAAACATCTAACGGGTTTTGAAATGCTTGTAACTGGCTTGTGAAACTAACTAATTTCAGAGGGTGTTATATATATAGGCTATCGTTAGTTTTATTTTAATTACATTTCCTATTTTTATTCACAAGGTGATTTTTCAAACACCAATGCAAACAGGTCATACAAACACGCGTACCTTGATTGTTTCAAGCCTCGATACACACACACACACGAACACACACACGCACACACACACACACACATGCACACACACACACACATGCACACACAAATATACAAAAAGTATAAATACACATAAATATACCCAAACATACAAATACAATCACATGTACAAACAAGCCTGTAGAATATGACTTACAAACAATCTCTCTCTCTCTCTCTCACACACACACACACACACACGCACACACATACACACACACACACACATACTTTCCTTCTGCCACGCTTGTGTCGTGTTATATAGTAAATAAACCAGACATATGTAGTTAAAAGTAACCCCATTTAACAATATAGCAGGAAAGAAATATCTCGTCTCCAGTTGTGCATCTGGAGTCTGTGTCATTTAACTGCCAAAAACCCATGCACTCATACAACCAATGCCCGTTTTGAGGGTATTATATATAATACCGTTTCAGAGGGTATTATATATAATACCCTCAAAACGAGCATTGGAGACCTCGTTTCAGAGGGTATTATATATATATATATATATATATATATATATATATATATATATATATATGATATTGTTCGTTTTATTTTAATTACATTTACTATTTTTATTCACAAGCATCAATGCAGGGCTCAACACACACACACACACAAACACACACGCTTATGAGGTTTTTAACTTATTAAGACTTTGACTTTGCGGGGGAGAAACGCTACACAGATATCATCGCATTGATTTTGGATATGTGATAAAGGCCAGACGTGTCTGGCGTAGATCATACCGGTAACAGATACATTCAGTCAAGTTGTAAAAATAATATACATAAATCAACGTGTATGAGTATTAAAGATTTATGTTATTAGGGTTTCCTCTACTGAAGTTTATTATATTTTAGAGGTGTTCTCAAGAGACGCCCACAGGGCTACCCAACCTTTAAAAACTAAAAGTTGTGTCATGCTCATTACCTGCAAATTATCTTCAAGTCGTGCTACATTACAAAACCAACAATAAACGAAACAATGGCAGACAACTACCAGGGTGAGTTTTTTATATAAATTATTTAAATATATTTTAAAGTGAATATTTGTTTAATGTCTCGTGGATGATCTCTAGGTGGTTTTGAGAATCAGGATTTCGATGAAGGTTTGGAACAGATCCTTGAAGAGTTATGTGAGTATTTTCCAATTTTATTTTATTAACTCAATGTCTAATAATAACATCAATAACTTTGCTATCATTCTTACAGTTGATGAGGACGTGTTGTTTGCCTGTGATGAACCTGGAGCTGTTAATAACGGTAATCCTTTTTCTCAATAAGTTAGAAGGTTCACATAACATGATTACCAGATAAAGAATAATAATGAAATGTTTTTTTTGAGTGTTTGTTTTTTAGTTTTTTTTTGACAGACGAGCAAGCTGTTGTCAACAATCAAGCGCTGGTAATTCATCCAGAAAGCGTTGCACAAGAGGTTGTGATTTGTACCGAATCACAACGTGATCTAGGACACGTCACAAATCCCGCCCCCGCCAACGCTCTGGTTTCCGAAGGAGCTTCTCACAATCTCCCAGATGTCTCAAGTGTTCGCACTAAAGTTAGCGTTACGTGTAGGCCGTGCCACTCGGAGGGTCAGGGGGTAAAACTCTTGAAGCTACCGGAGTGGGAAATGGACGATATTCCAACCACCAGTTGTTTAAGGACTTTGGAGAATAACTGTATGTATTAAAGCAGAAAAAACTTATTACGTTTTATGTTTTGCATTTTATTCAACAAAATAATAATAAAACCTTTATCAACATTTACAGAGCAAGGATATGATGAAGGTGGACTAACAGCCTGGACCGATTCGATGGTGAGCGCCTGGGATCGTGTGTCTTTTAACGATTCGGCAAGCGAGGAGGAGACGGAAGAGTTACCTCACGAAAATCCTCAAGAGCTGTTCCGTGAACGTGATTCAAATAGAAGGCTTGATTATGATATGCTTTGCCGTGTTAATCGACGGTTTGACACACTTTTCGATTTGAGCGGTCAAGCATTGTCCTATCGGGGTGCAGAAGAGATCGTTGGCAATGCACAAAGTGATGTGGTGTCGATTTTGAGGAACATCACAGAGTGTACAAGAAAACCCCCTCGTTGATTAATCAACTGTTTTTTTCTTTTGATTTTAATCTTTTTACTAGCGGCGTATTTTATCTCCTGTGTTTTTCTTTTTTAACCTCCGGAACTGGTTGGTGTTTGGAAGTATGTTACCGTGAAGTACATTAAGAGCAATCTCACACAGGGATAGAATCAGCTGATCTGATGCTGACTGTAAAATAACACGACGTTGTCTCGGTGGAGCCTTATATAATAGTTTTAAAAGAGGTACAGTTTTTACAGAGCCTATCACTCATTTACACCAACACTATTTACTGTAGTCTTTTCTGTACATACACCACCTGTTGATCTGAAAACATTCTGATCTGAGACGATGCTATTCCAGTGTCAACGAATCTCAACAGCTCAACGAATCCTTACGTCACGCGGCTGAATTTTGGAGAAGTTGCCACGAACAGCTATATGGTGAATTTCAGCGCATGAGCGGGGTACCGGGAGAAATCCATCAGGTACAAGTTGAACAAAATTTATCTGTTAATGCTCTTACTCTGATCACGGAATGTTTAAATCTAATGCAAAGAATGTTATCAGATTTGTACCAGCGTGATCGTCCTTGATATGTATTATATTGTTGTTTTTTATTATTATTAATTTTTAATTTTTTACTTTTTTTTGGCTTCGATTCGTTATTACCACCAAATATTTCTTACATTATTGTTTGTTATTTCTTACATGTATTCTTGTTTTGTTCTTGGTAGTGAATTATCATTTTCATTAGTTTCTTTCATTTATTAATATTATTTGTTGTTGTCATTGATTTATACCTTATTGCATGTTATTGTGTCCAATATTAGGTGTTGTTTTACTTGTGGAGAAAAGGTGTTTTGAATTTATACCTGCTGTATGTTTCTGTTTTTGTCATCTGATTATGTTGCATTGTGAATCGGTGTTGGTGTTTTCATGAGTGTGCACGCTTGTCTTTAAAATTTAGGTGTGTTGTTTCGATTTAAAATAAATAAATAAATAATAATTCAAAATGAGTAGTAAAAGATGTACCGAATGATTTACATGCGCACACTTTAGAAGATGATCAGAGATCATTACGACCCAGATATGGTTTTCAAAACAATACACAACAGTTACATGAAATTATTAACAATCATTTACAGATGTTACCGCCTAATCCTCTTAGCATGATAGATAGATTACACAAGCTTATAGACGAAAAACATGAATGGTTGGGTGCAGCTATAGACAGCGATGATCAGGTCGGTGCAGGACCTTCTAATAGGGATCCCTCAGGTTCTGACCCCACAGCTCCAGATATGGGTCTCAGTCAACCTTACATAGATAGACTAGTGAGAGAAGGAGGTAGTGTGGGTGGTTTTACGATTGTCCCAAGACCTTGATTTAATGGTTTAGAAATTTGCAGAACTTTAAATTTTCGTGAAATAGCAACAGATGATTTTGCTGTTTATATTTTTACATGGTATTTTGAACGAGATTGTTATGCTTTCCAGATTCTTAGCTGGCGAGTTTTTTTTTTAAACATCTCTCTGCAAGGTGCAAGTCACCCCACATATATTAATGCCATTCTAACACCTGATAACAACCACAACGTTAATGTATTTGTAGATCAAATTGAACGAACCGTTCAAAGCAATATGGATGTGGGTTTTGATACAAACAAGGTGGTGTTGGTGTGCATAGGAAGTTGACAGACCTGGCTCATAATCAGGTCATACAGAAAAATAGAATGCATCCCTGAAAGACAGCGGAGACCAGGACAACTAGAGCCCCAGATACAGATCCCCTGTAAAGACCTTGTCTCAGAGGAGCACCAGGACAAGACCACAGGAAACAGATGATTCTTCTGCACAATCTGACTTTGCTGCAGTCTGGAATTGAACTACTGGTTTCGTCTGGTCAGAGGAGAACTGGCCCCCCAACTGAGCCTGGTTTCTCCCAAGGTTTTTTTCTCCATTCTGTCACCGATGGAGTTTCGGTTCCTTGCCGCTGTCGCCTCTGGCTTGCTTAGTTGGGGTCACTTCATCTACAGCGATATCATTGACTTGATTGCAAATAAAAACAGACACTATTTCAACTGAACAGAGATGACATAACTGAATTCAATGATGAACTGCCTTTAACTATCATTTTGCATTATTGAGACACTGTTTTCCAAATGAATGTTGTTCAGTGCTTTGGCGCAATGTATTTTGTTTAAAGCACTATATAAATAAAGGTGATTGATTGATTGATTGATTGTTTGCCCCCCAAAATATCACAGACAATATGTGTTTTAGCATGTGCATAGCTCACTTTCTAAATCCACATTGTACCGACGCAGAATTGATGACATTAGCCAGAAATATATATACCGATCTGGGTTATGATCCCCAAGATAAAATTGCGTTGCATGATGTTTCTAAATCTGAAGCCTTTCTAGACCTGAAAATAGTTATCTTTCACAGATCGGATTCAGGTAAATTGGAAGTGTATAAAAATACGGATGAGCCGCATCACAAGACATTGCATTTGTACCTGGCTGATGGGATAAAAAATCTGAAAGGTTTCTTAGGTTACTCGTATGTTTGTGAGTACTGCTATCAAGGGTTTAATGATCGTAGTGTACATTATTGTAAATTTACATGTAATGTGTGCACAAACATGTCTTGCTACACGCATCCCAAGAAACCGCTGCAATGCGATGATTGTTTGAGATGTTGTAGATCTGATTTCTGTTATGAAATGCATAAACAAGCACAAAGTGATGGTTCAAAGTCTCAGTGTGATAGCATAAAATACTGTGATAAATGTTACAGACAGTACAGAACAAAATGGTCCGGTGATCAGCTATTAATGCACAAATGTGCACCATCCAGATGTGCGCATTGCGCCGAAGTTCTCATGGGTGAAGATCAACAATGTTGCTATATTCAATCAGCCATGCCGAGAACCTAGCCAAGACTATATTTATTTTGACATTCATATACAATTCTTCGGATTTCAACTCTTTTATACTGTTCGAGTATTTTACTAGTCAGGGACTAACTCCAGAAATCATACACCAAGGCTGTAGACTTGGTTACTTGTACGACCAAGCCTTTAAACAGAGATACGTCGACAGCTATAGCTTCTTGCCCATGAAATTGTCAAAAATGACCTCTGCTTTAAACCTAAACACCAGCTAAAAGGGTTCTTTCCGCATCATTTTAATCGCTTGCAGAATGCAAACTATATCGGCCCGTATCCGTCAAAAGAGTATTATATCACACGATTTCTGATGCTGAACGTGTGAAATTTGATTCGTGGTACGAAGGCGTAGCAGGAGAGGTGTTTGTCTTCAAAAAGCATTTAGCTTTGTACTGCAAGAATGATGTTGTTTTGCTATGTGAAGGCTGTATTATGAAATACAGAAAAGAGTTTATAGAATGTACAAACGTAGATCCTTTCGGATGTATAACATTAGCCGCCTGTGCTATGAAAGTGTTCAAAACGCTTTTTTTAACCAAAGACACAATTGCCTTAACGCACAAAAATGCCTACATCATTCAGTACAAATCTTACTTAAACCCTTCCATCTAATGGTTGGAATACATTAAAGCAAACAGAAATGTCGATGTTCATCATGCTTTAAATTATGGCGAGGCCAAATTTGGGCCGTATCATGTGGACGGCTGAAATGAGGCTGATAATGGAGATAGAATAGCTTTGGAGTGTTTGGGGTGTTTCTGGCACGGACATTGTTGTCGTTTTAATCCTAACGATTTAAATCCGGTGTCAAAAACACCTTTTGGGCAGCTCAGAAGACAATCAGACAATAAGCTGAAAGTTTTGCGTGATACATATAATCTCAAAGTGCACAAGATTTGGGAATGTCAGTGGGAGGCTGCTAAACAAAACGATCCCAGTGTCATTGCATTTATGAGTAATTATAATGCACCAGCGAGACTGAATCCTAGAGAAGCACTTTATGGAGGTCGCACGAACGCACTCAGCTTGTACCACGAGACCGCAGAGGGCGAACGCGTGTCATATCTGGATTTCACATCTCTATATCCGTACGTACAATCGTGTAAAACCAATCCTATCGGGCATCCTGAGATAATTTTAAAAGAGTTTGAACCGGTCAAATCTTATTTTGTCCTCATTAAATGCAGTGTACTGCCCCCACGTAAACTACTGCATCCAGTATTGCCTGTAAAAACCTCTCAGGGGAAACTACTATTTGTGCTGTGTCGCACCTGTGCTGAGGCACAGTATCAGGGTCAGTGTGAGCACAGTGATGACGAAAGAGTCATTTCAGGAGTTTGGACCTCTGTCGAGCTCTCCAGAGCTATTGATAAAGGTTATTCGGTAGTCAGAATTGAGGAAGTCTGGCAGTTTCCACAGACATCAGACACTTTATTCAGCGGCTATGTTAAGACGTTTCTCAAATTCAAACAAGAGGCTTCAGGTTTTCCATCACACATAGTGACAGATGCTGAAAAGGAGTTTTACGTCAGAGATTATTTTGAGAAGGAGGGAGTTCAGCTCGACCTTGACAAAATAGCACTTAACCCTGCACGCAGATCTATAAATAAATATTTATTGAATTCACTTTGGGGTAAATTTGGTCTTAGGTGTAATCAAGCTACAGCGGAGCTTTTAACAGACCCCGAAGAATTTGCCCGCTATATCTTTGGAAACGGACGCATCATTAAACACTTCTCATTCGTGTTGGACACTGTGGCTTTAGTTCAATGGTGCTATGCCGATGAAGACCCCGCCCCCGCGAGTGATGTTAATGTGTTCATCGCAGCATTTACCACCGCTTACGGGCGTTTGGAGTTATATGAGCTCATGGATCAGTTAGGACCCCGTGTTTTTTACGTAGATACAGACAGCGTTATCTTTGTATTGAAAGATGGAGATTGGGTACCTAAAACAGGTGCATATCTTGGTGAGTTGACGGATGAACTTGATGATGGAGATTTCATAAGGACTTTTGCGTCAATGGGTCTGAAAACATATGCGTTTAAAACCACAAAAAATAAAGTAACTCTTAAAGTTAAATGGATCACGCTGCATTCTGCTAATGCAAAAATTGTAACTCTAGAAAGCATGATATGTCTGATACAGGGATATGTAACACGTGACACTGCCCACCTGCTCACGCGCACAGAGACCATTGTGCGGAATAAAAAGAAGTTCACTCTGCATAATAGAGCAGTTTTGAAAAGATTCAAAGTGGTATATGACAAACGCGTGATACTTCCTGATTATATCACACTTCCTTAAGGCTACTAATGGTATATCTAACACACAAAATGTGTATGTTTAAGAGGATTTTGACTTTCGTTTGCAATACCCTTTCGCCGCCTTAGTCTCCAGGCCATCCGGAAGCGGAAAGACTGTTTTTGTAAAGTATTTACATTGTAATGCACACAAGTTGATCAATGTAAAAATTGACAGTATTGTATTTTTATACATTTGTTGGCAACCTTTGTATGATAAACTGTTGTCATTGTATGATATAACATTTATTGAAGGTATTCCAAACTCTTTAACCGATGAAACTTTAATAAAGCCTAATGTTAATGTATTTATTATCTGTTACGACCTGATGGCTCAGGCATTTTCAAACAATGAACTCTCGCGAGCTTTCACACAATATGTTCATCATATACCATTTTCCATCATATTGATAACCCAGAATCTGTTTTTTCATGGTAAAACCAGTAGGACTATCGCGCTCAATACTCACTATCTTATTTTGTACAAGAGTCCGAGAGACTCGATGCAAATCAGGACTTTAGGACGTCAGATTTACCCTGGAAATACAAAATTCTTTATGGAGTGTTATAAGGATGCTACCAATCAGCCTTATGGATTCCTTTTGATTGACTTTAAAGCTGTTTTCATCTCAGATCAGAATTGTTTTCAGATCAACAGTTGGTGTATGTACAGAAAAGACTACGGTAAATACTGTTGGTATAAATGAGTGATAGGCTCTGTAAAAACGTACCTCTTTTAAAACTATTATATAAGGCTCCACCGAGACAACGTCGTGTTATTTTACAGTCAGTGGCAGATCAGCTGATTCTATCCCTGTGTGAGATAGCTCTTAATGTACTTAACGGTAACATACCTCCAAACACCAACCAGTTCCGGAGGTTAAAAAAGAAAAAAACAGGAGATAAAATACGCCGCTAGTAAAAAGATTAAAATCAAAAGAAAAAAACAGTTGATTAATCAACGAGGGGGTTTTCTTGTACCTCTGTTAAGTGTGGCAGTACCATTTATCACTAGTTTAATAACCTCCAGACAGCATTAGGAATGGAATATGCCGAAAAACTTTGCCTAATCCCTCAGAATCAGCTGAATAAATTAAGAACTGCAGGTGTTCGTGAGACAATTCAACAAACTGTGGAGAATGTTTTAGATACAGCTATAAGAAACGTATTGCAGAGGAGTGATTTAGATTCGCATGGGAAGGCTAAACTTTATTCCAGCGTCTTACAGAGGTTTTTAACTATGGTAAAAAACAAGGTGATTTGGAGAGTAGTACTTTAACTCTTTCACTACCGAAAACGGACGCTATTCATCCCGATGAACCTGCTAATACACCTGCTAATACACCTGCTACTGCACCTGCCAATGCACCTGTTAGTGCACCTGCTGCTGCACTGTCGCATGATGAAAGCGAGGATCAGATTGTCAATGAAATCTTAAAATAAATGTGCCGCAAAGAAGTTTATAAAACATCAAACTCATTCTGAATAAAATGTCTAATTCCAAACAAGTGTCTTCATGGACAACTTCTGGCGAGTTTGTATTTAAAGGGAATGTAATCGTAAGTTCACACATGTTGGATTTGGTTAAAAGTATAACAGCACCTCACACACTCTGTGATGAATACAGACCGCGTGGTTGGGATGAATTTCTGGATGCTTTTGCAACTTTAAATATACCATTTTCCACTCTCACGAATCCGCAGGTTAAACGCACGGTTGAAACCCTTAAAAGGAAATCGCCTAACCCCATGAAAAAAGGGGGTCGTAAAAAGCACACGCCAAAGACTATGCCACAATCTACTGCCACTGATGGACAGTTGTTTAATTCACCCTCACTCGATACTACTGCCTGGTTATCTTTTTAATTGTTTTTTTTTTGTGTGTGTGTATAAAGATGTTTTTGATATAATTGTGTTGTGTTATATATTAAGTTTTTGATGTTAATAAAAAAAAGATGGAAAAAGAGGTCTGTCTATACGTTGTCTTTATTTATACAGTACAACCATATTGTTAATACATTCAAGATTACATAACATTTTTATTTATTAAACATAAAATAATAGCACAGTTCTAGGTGTACTACAGACACCTTTTACAATTTTGTACACACTTAATACAATTAAATGTATCACAGAGAGAAGGTTTCAGCCTCTTTACAAATCGTGCAACCAAATTATCATTTTTAATCAGATCATCATGGTACAGTTTAACAACATTTTCATAATCATAACCCTTTGACATATGATACAGAAAAAACACACAATGTTGTCCGCAAGTATCTGATGGGAAGTCTTGAACCTGTTTGTTAGAGTATTATACACAGATAGAGTTGTTTTTTAAAAAGGTTTGTACAGTCTTTGGAAAACGGGGATCTTTTGGAGATCCTCCAAAGGTATCAAAAAAGCAGCTCACGCCATCCTTGGTTATGTAAAAATTGCTAACCAATGCAACCCCGGTTTTGTGGAGGGGTCCGTGTTAAAAATAAGCATAGACTGTGTATTTTTTACAGTCACTTTGGGTAGATAATCGCTGGGAAGCACTCCTAAAAAACTTGTATTGTGATCAATTTTATCCATAACAGACGTTAGTTGAACCATATTCATTTTCCTACCTCCTCAGTAATAATACACTAACACCTGTCTTCGATTGGATATTTCAACAATTGAATCAAAAATTGCATATACGATAATGGTTATGGATTGTCTGAGAGGTTTTCTGAATCGTGCTTCTAGTCTAATATTTCCCGATTGAATTAGTGAAACATGATTCGAACAATTTTCATCAGGGGTCAAATTAAAGGCGTAGAGCGTGTATCCGTTTAGAAAATCCTGACGATCTATTACAAGAGGTTGATTTTTAAGTCTTCCGTTAGCCATCACGAGTTGATAAAAGTCCCTAACGGCTGATCCGCTCTCATATTCCGGTTGAAACGGTTTGGACGGAATTTGGACGCCGTCTTGATATA
Source organism: Carassius auratus (assembly GCF_003368295.1). Classification (NCBI taxonomy): domain Eukaryota; kingdom Metazoa; phylum Chordata; class Actinopteri; order Cypriniformes; family Cyprinidae; genus Carassius; species Carassius auratus. The sequence goes on along the minus strand of NW_020528654.1, from coordinate 151,038 downwards.
AAGCCAAAACCTCCAGGTTAAAATGTTTAAAAGCAAAGGGGTTGTTATCATACGCCCCTGAAAAGGCTGAATTTTCGGTCATTGCTAAAATGATTGATTTTGGTAGTGTCCCGAGAAAAATATTTTCTTGATTAGATATGTGAGAACCAGCTGGGATAGAAAAATTCTTCACACACACACGGTCTATGGGGTATTTAGCAGTAGTGCCTAGAAGCGCCTGAGCATGGCCCAACCGTATGCCTGGTGAAACAGTAACTTTTTTGACAAAAAGAGATGCTGACACAATATTGAGTTTATAACCAACAGTGTCATCTCACATTAGGCAGAACTCATCTTTAGCTCTTATCATTCTTATTTTTATATCTACACCATTCAACATTAATTTTTCTTGAAAGAAAATGTCGCTATGAATGGGGGATAGTAATTCTATCACATTACTAGTATTGGTAAATGCAGCTCTCTTCATTAACCCCGTATTTTCTCCAGCAGCGTCAGTAGCATCCATGTGACCCGGTGTATCTTTGTAGAACAAACCGGCTGAAAAGACACTTTCAAGTGTATCTTTTCCAAAATTAATCCGAGCTTCGATCAAACATCTGTAGGGGTAGGTACTGGAACTCTGGGTTATCAGACGATCCCCAAGAGAGACATCCACCTGTGAGAATATACATGCTCCCGGATAGTTTATTAAACCAACAGGCAATCCGTCTGGTATATTAGAACCATCGGGTCCGGTTATTTTGAGTCTTGTGTATAAAAGAGTGTTATTAAGATCCAAATAATCCTCTCCCGTGCCAGTGATAAAAAATTCTAATGGTGATGAATCGTTTATTGCGGATAGAGGTGGTATTCCGATGTAAGAATTTTTTTCAATGGACGTCTGTGTCATGGGGATCGTGAATAAGTCTAACTCTGATTTTATACACTCCTCGGACATGCGATGGAATAGAGCCATGTTTAGAAAATAGTGTTCAAAAGTCTTTTGGTATGGACGGTTATCTTTACATGTTTAGTATGGGGACGCCGGTTACGTTTTGGGGCCGCGCGCTTGTTACTGCGACGTTTAGCGTTCTTCACACGGCCACTCCCCCTACGTAGATGCTCACCCGGTGGTTAAAAAGAACCTCGTGACATCACCATTAACCCGTTGCCATTTTGTCCATTATTATTATTATTGTCATTATACGATCTTGATAGAGCGCTGGTCACAACATCGCTAGCTATATTTCTAGCAGCAGTTTTTATATGTGGTTTTACTATACTAAAATCTCTTTTCAACAGCAGTAGTGCGGTCCTAAAAAGAGATTTGAAGATGCAACCTATGCCTGCTCCGTACATAACAGGACCGTCCGCGTATCCTGGTAACCCGTTACCCGCCTGGTTCCGGTAGTATGTAACATATCGCTCGGGGTCCATAGTTGAGTAATAGTTTTGCTAAAACTAAAACTTATTTCACTGGTCTGAAGTGAAGTTTAGCCACAACTTTACCATAAGTGAAACGCACGTGTTTGTTCTGATCGTCTTTAACCTCAATGCAAATATCTGTAATATTAGATTTATTCACAGGTACGTAATGCGGCTTGTCGAATCTAACACTGAAGCTGTCATTAGATGTACCGTCTATATGTACAGTTCTCAGTAGCGGTACATACGAATCACCTATTGATTGATATTCGATCATATCACTGTATATGTACATACTATAAATTGCACCTCTTATGTCAGCTTGAAGCGGTGCGTATGTGACGACAGGTGCGCCGTCAGAACTATTTTTGGGTTGCTGTTTTGCAGTTCCTAGAGACATACCAGACTTTAATCCTAGAATAATAGCCAACTTCCCATAAAATATCAAAGATGTGTTTGTCGGTGCTTTTAGAAATATCCTGTTTTTGATGTGATCGCAACCAAGAGTGACTTTCGGTGGAAGGTTGGCATTGATTTCTCTCACCAGAAATAGTACATCTTCATAATAACCTGGTTTTAACGTATTGCGAACTTTAGATACATTTTGTAGATTTGTTTCTTTAATGTAAATAATGACATCACTGTCCTCTTCGTAATGCCTCTCATCATATCCCAGTATATTAGGGTCGGTGTTAATAATAAAGGCGGCATCCTCCTCATTAAATGTATACCAGGAAATAGGATAATAAAATTCGATTAAACCGACTTCCCATTGACCTTTGAGGTTCATACTTCTTGCTAGTCTCGTTTTGTAATTTGAGATACGACTGTCAGGGTAAACATTCAAAGATGCATTACAAGGTAGCATGATATAAAAGCCGCCCTCACTCATGGTGTAGTTTTTCACAAATGCTACTTATGACACCTCCGGTTGTTACTTTAATGGATTCTGTATGTCCACGATCTCCTTTTCTGGTAACCATGAGGAAAATGTAGTAGGCCAGCCCAGCCACTTGACAAGACAAAGCACTTTGCTGTAAATTATTTTTTGTAATTCTTTTTCATAAACGCAACCGTCGATAACATCACCATCATAATCTTGTAGTCTGTACACTGGAGGGTTTCGTGGTATACGAGCGGCTATAGTTAAATATTCCTTGGTGTAATTCTGTTCATAACCCTTCGAAAATACCCCTCTAACTTTTTAAACTCTAACTACATCACCTATTTTATACTTAAAGACAGGTGTTCCTTTACGTAACTTTCCATACAGATTATTGAACACATCTGTCTCATTTTCTTTATTAATGTCCAACGGTCGCATTTCAATACTTTTGTGATAACTGGTGTTATATCCTTCTATAAGATCTTGTAAGATATTGTAGTAACGCTTTGAATTGATAGCTGTTAAAAACCGCCACATTAATGATTTAATAGTGCAATTAAAACGTTCCACACAACAAGCCTTAACATTACTTGCTGTAGCAAAATGATGTATGTTATACTCTTTCATCAGTTGTTGGAAATGTTTGTTGAAAAATTATATATAAAGTATACGGTTTTCTTTGAGTATAGAGGCGAATGCTTTTGTAACCTCCGCACCTGTCTTATTCTTCTTCAGACGCACCCATGCATACTTGCTAAAAACATCTATACAAGTCAGTAAAAATTTGAGACCGTCGTTTTCTTTCGAATAAGCAGACATGTCAACATGATATTTGATATCATCTGATATATCTTTTTATCCTTCAGAGTTACCCCGTATTCCTGTAGTACACCACGTTTTAATCGTTCTTTACCTCCCAAACAACCAGGGTGCGCTGGGTTGTAGTACACTTTTTTCATTAATTCAGACATCTTACCAGCACTACTGTTTACACAAAACAATGACAGAGTTATTATGGTCAAAAGCTTTTTATTTGCAATCGTTGCAGAAGACACATACAAGTTCAATTTGATTGGTCGTACATTATCTAATTATACATCATCTAGATATTGAAGGAATTTCACACACATTAAAACATTTTTCTCTATCATATGTTCAACTAGCATGTCAATAATTTTATATACGTCTATCGGATCATTTATTGACAACAACATTACACATTCATCGGTTACATAAGTACAAAGACATAAAATGTTACCTATTTTAAGACTTTCTTCACATTCAGGCAGAAGTTCAAGAATATTTTTTAACAGTCATGCGTGGGTTATACCTGTTTGTGAGGCACTCAGTTGTCATAACACACAACTTCTCCAACATGCCCCTCACAGCTAACATTTGTTTTTTTAATTTCATGAAACGTTTATTGTCCACATAACATTCACTCTCATCATCTATAATCTTATACAATAAAAAAGTTATTTAACTCTTAATTCATTGTTTAAATATGAGTTTTCCCAGACAGTTGGTGCTGCAGAGGTTACCCATGTTCTCCCCATGTTTAATCCGGAGTTCTGCCAGACCTTCCACTATGTACATCTCATCTCTGAGCTCACACAAAACACCATCGACAACACCCTGAATTCTTTGCAGATGCGGTATTAAACCAAACAGTTTCAAGGTTTGTGCCAGAATGAGTTTCAGATCAGGTTTACACAATTTATGTTGCTCGAAACACCCCAGAAAATAGTACGCAGGTGCCTCATAGAGACATGAATGTTGTGTTTGCGAAGGATGATCGACTTGACATCCGTAACAATCTTTCTTCAGCTGCTTGTCAACCAGATGTTCCAGAATTATGGCGACAACAGCTTTAATGATCTTATGTCCAATCACCCCAATGCATCCGTTGATGGTGTCCCAGACGTTTTCAGAATTTGCTATGCCAGATGGTCCAGCGTAGGGAGGTGGTGGATTGTACTTTGCGAGGAAGGCGAGGTTATGGTATCCGAGCTCTGTACAGAATTTGTTCAGCCAGGCATCATTGTCCGTTGTTGACCACGGTGCGTATGCGTAGTCATCGCATACAAAGTGTGGAGCTGGCGAAGTATTTTCCTGAGTCATGTTGGTGGTGGTGATGTCGGTCGAAGTCTATTTCCACAGAGGCCCTGACGTGCGTATTTAATGATTATAGATGGTAGGCGGGACCACATGAACCCCTCTCCGGCTGGCCACTCACCATTCAGGGTGAAACAGTTTCACTTTTATGTTGTTGTATCTGTCAAATGCCTCGCACCACTTAAACATTTTGTTTATCTTTCCAAATATCTCCTCTAACGCAGGCACGTCTTTCCACTGAAACAAAAATGTAATTTTATAGTATTTAAGATGATCCTCTTCAGATATTGGCCCTGCGCATTCAGGTAAATCCAGGAGGCGGTCGCTGCAAAGAATATATATATAATCATCAGCATACTTGTTAATCTCATCCTGGGGGACTCTGTAACGCATTCCTGGAGTGACACCCTTCCATTCGCCTATGAATAGAGGATCGTCGCCTCCATCTTTTAGATCACGCCAGACATAATTGTAAAATAAACACCAATCTTTTACGGTGAAAAACAGATCAGGATCCTCGCTCGTGTCATAAGTGACCCTTTCATCACTGTCCACGGTGCTCAGTCTGACCTCGCGGTTGCTCTTGTCAAAATCGTAACTGCAAATACGATTACCGGATAGATAAAACTCACGCTTAACATTGTCCAAAGGTTCGTGGAGGAAATTGGCAAGACACGGACCATGTTTTATCTTCCTTGGTGCCAGCATTAGCTGTTCCATAGCTAACTCAACACTCTTTTCTCAGGAGTTTTAGGTGATGATGTCGTGGCCATTGTTATAGAATAGCTCTCCAATTTTCCCAATTCACAAAAACACCTTTCGTATTTTACAACTAGGTACGGATAAATTAGCTTCAACAAAATCCTCTTTTTAAATACTTGTTACACCCAAATTGATGCTGCTATCACGCCTACATCAGGGCAGTCTCTAGCGCTGGAGGTGTGTTTTTTTTCCGGAGCATTCCCGAGCCTCATTCTAAGTTTGTCACCGGGAGGCGTGTTTTTTCTCCGGAGCATTCCCAAGCCTCTTTCTAAGTTTGTCACCGGTGCTGTGAGGCTAAATCAACAGAGATGTGTTAAAACTCTGCAGTGAGATCTTTTTATTTTTTTGTTTAACTCTCTGTCAGTAACAGTCTCGATTTTTAAAAGTGTAGTTAGTGGTAAAGTACTGCATAGATTTGACAAGTATCTTGTCTGATGTATTTTATTTTAGATCCGTGTAATGCATACCTCTTTTTTCTTTTGTTTAACATCGTGACAAACGCCAAGTTTTCTGGTTTGTATCGCCGCTTTACATTCGTTTCTTTTTTCAGTTTGAGGTAAAGTACACATCCTATAAAACTCTGTAACCTAGTTTTCTAGCTGGAAACAAAACACCTTTTTAAATTGTAATGCTACAAGCTCTCATATCTTTTTCACGTGTTGCTTAACGAAACGTATCTGATAGTTTTTGACTTGTTTAGTTGTTTTAGATAAATAAACAGTAACCTAGTTGGCTTTTATTTAATTTGTAACGTTTTTACACTTTTCCAACGACGAAAACTATCATTACATTGTTTCCATTTCGAATGTGTTTATAACCTTTTTCTTGAAATGCACTGTGTACTTAAAACGTTAATAAAATCTTCCCTTATACAATTTTCATGATTTCACCCTTTTCAGAGTTAATAAAAAACACATAGATCCCAACACATTTTCCGAAATTCCTTCTTGGGTTCATATTTAGGTCACTGGGGTGTACAGGGTGGGGAGGGGGTGTACAAACAGGTGTCCAGAACAGATGGCTTTTATGACCCTCATCAATCAAATTTTTTTTAAGACAACCCGCACATTACCCTCTCTAATAGACACACTGGCAAAATAATTCTCATTAGATAATAGGATGCTTATATGGATGACTGTATTCTTAGTTGTAGAAGTCAGCAGGTTAAGTTAGGAGGGTATATCTCTGACAAAATGATTACTTTGAATGGATCACCAGGGATGTGTCTTATCTCCATTATTATTTATTTTATACACAAACTCTTGTGCTAGTGCTTTTGAAAACAGATTCATTATTAAAGGGGGGGTGAAATGCTATTTCATGCATACTGAGGTTTTTACACTGTTAAAGAGTTGGATTCCCATGCTAAACATGGACAAAGTTTCAAAAATTAAGTTGTAGGTTTGAAGGAGTATTTCTGTTCCAAAAATACTCCTTCCGGTTTGTCACAAGTTTCGGAAAGTTTTTTTCGAGTATGGCTCTGTGTGACGTTAGATGGAGCGGAATTTCCTTATATGGGTCCTGAGGGCACGTTTGCCGGAAGAGCGCGCGCTCCCGTATAGCAGAGCAAAGAGAGGCTGTGCACAGACAATCACTGATCAGAGCGAGAGCGTAGCGAAATGTCACAAAAGGAGTGTGTTTTTGGTTGCCAGGGCAAGACAACCCTGCACAGATTACCAAAGAAAAAACAGCATCAAGGGACCAGTGGATGGAGTTTATTTTTATAGCGCATCAACGGAGTTTGATCGGAGCAAGTGTTTGTGTTTGTTCCCTGCATTTCTAAAATGCTTGTTTTACAAACAAAGCCCAGTTTGACGACAGATTTGCGTATCGTTTATTTCTTAAGGATGATGCAATCCCAACGAAAAAGGGTCACGATTGTGTGTTGGAATCACAGGCGGTGAGTAAAACTGCTTAAAATATCTCTGCCTCCTTATTAGTGCGTCCGCCTCCCATCGGAGACCCGGGTTCGAGCCCCGCTCCGAGCGAGTCGTTGCTGCTGCTGCTCTCGTTCAGTTTCAGCCTTCACAGCTGTCACAGTTTCCAAACACTCTCAACACAAAAGCCTACTGGCGCTCGTGATTCTTTAGCTCCGCCCACACGTCACGCCTCCAGGCGCTCGTGTTTTTCCGGGAAAAATCGGTACAGACTATCTTTCTCTTATGAATATAATAAAACTAAATACTTTTTGGAGTTACAGTATTGTTCAAAATAATAGCAGTACAATGTGACTAACCAGAATAATCAAGGTTTTTAGTATATTTTTTATTGCTACGTGGCAAACAAGTTACCAGTAGGTTCAGTAGATTGTCAGAAAACAAACAAGACCCAGCATTCATGATATGCACGCTCTTAAGGCTGTGCAATTGGGCAATTAGTTGAAAGGGGTGTGTTCAAAAAAATAGCAGTGTCTACCTTTGACTGTACAAACTCAAAACTATTTTGTACAAACATTTTTTTTTTTCTGGGATTTAGCAATCCTGTGAATCACTAAACTAATATTTAGTTGTATGACCACAGTTTTTTTAAAACTGCTTGACATCTGTGTGGCATGGAGTCAACCAACTTGTGGCACCTCTCAGCTGTTATTCCACTCCATGATTCTTTAACAACATTCCACAATTCATTCACATTTCTTGGTTTTGCTTCAGAAACAGCATTTTTGATATCACCCCACAAGTTCTCAATTGGATTAAGGTCTGGAGATTGGGCTGGCCACTCCATAACATTAATTTTGTTGGTTTGGAACCAAGAATTTGCCCATTTACTAGTGTGTTTTGGGTCATTGTCTTGTTGAAACAACCATTTCAAGGGCATGTCCTCTTCAGCATAGGGCAACATGACCTCTTCAAGTATTTTAACGTATGCAAACTGATCCATGATCCCTGGTATGCGATAAATAGGCCCAACACCATAGTAGGAGAAACATGCCCATATCATGATGCTTGCACCTCCATGCTTCACTGTCTTCACTGTGTACTGTGGCTTGAATTCAGAGTTTGGGGGTCATCTCACAAACTGCCTGTGGCCCTTGGACCCAAAAAGAACAATTTTACTCTCATCAGTCCACAAAATGTTCCTCCATTTCTCTTTAGGCCAGTTGATGTGTTCTTTGGCAAATTGTAACCTCTTCTGCACATGCCTTTTTTTTAACAGAGGGACTTTGCGGGGAATTCTTGAAAATAGATTAGCTTCACACAGACGTCTTCTAACTGTCACAGTACTTACAGGTAACTCCAGACTGTCTTTAATCATCCTGGAGGTGATCATTGGCTGAGCCTTTGCCATTCTGGTTATTCTTCTATCCATTTTGATGGTTGTCTTCCGTTTTCTTCCACGTCTCTCTGGTTTTGCTCTCCATTTTAAGGCATTGGAGATCATTTTAGCTGAACAGCCTATCATTTTTTGCACCTCTTTATAGGTTTTCCCCTCTCTAATCAACTTTTTAATCAAAGTATGCTGTTCTTCTGAACAATGTCTTGAACGACCCATTTTCCTCAGCTTTCAAATGCATGTTCAACAAGTGTTGGCTTCATCCTTAAATAGGGGCCACCTGATTCACACCTGTTTCTTCACAAAATTGATGACCTCAGTGATTTAATGCCACACTGCTATTTTTTTGAACACACCCCTTTCAACTAATTCAACCAATTGCCCAATTGCACAGCCTTAAGAGCGTGCATATCATGAATGCTGGGTCTCATTTGTTTTCTGAGAATCTACTGAACCTACTGGTAACTTGTTTGCCACGTAGCAATAAAAAAATATACGAAAAACCTTGATTATTCTGGTTAGTCACATTGTACTGCTATTATTTTGAACAATACTGTATGAAGGATGCAGTACTACTCTATAGGTACTCAAGATTAACAGGATATTGAGTGAAAATGAGCATTTCACCCCCCCTTTGAGTATGCAGATGATACTGCCATAGTGTGCCTTTTAAATGATGGAGAGGAAGAGCATGTTCTGAATTTCTTTCTGAACTTATGTGAGAAATCAAATCTCCTCTTAAATGCCTCCAAATCTAAGGAGATGTTTATTGATTTTAGAATGAAAGAAAAGGATACAACCCACTCTACACTAATTAATGGAGAACAAATACAAGTAGTAACACATTATAAATATCTCGGTATAGTCTCGGTATAGGGCCAAAAAGGAGTGAGCATGGAAGACCTGATCGAACCCAGGATTGACACAGGATAATCTTACGGTGATCTCATCTCACCTTTTCAAAAGATTCGAATTTGAAGCTAAGAGACAAGATCGAAGTCTTACACCTCAAACTTGTGAACTGTACAGTGCGAGAACCTCTTCCCCTCCAGCCACACAGGTTGCCAGAGCCAGACTCTGCACCTTAGTCAACGAACAGGGAATGGTGGTACCAGCTTACACAAAAGGGGTCGCTGTTCGGCTCAACATGCGATGTGGTCAAACCTTAAACCACACGCTGGGTTTCTTCCAACCCTCACCTAAATGTGTGGAACTCAGACCGACGCTTGAAGCCACACCCCTCACTGAAGTGTCATCTTGTGTAGTCTACATCCCTTGCAACAACTGCATGGCAACTGACATGAACATTCCCAAGGCCTACCGGCTGGGATGGCTAGTGGGCAATGACTTTAAATGACTTTGAACTTGTCATTGAGCCCATTCCACCTGCACTGATACCCGAAGGGAGTACAAACAACACATTCTCAACTGTACCCTTCAGATTCATCGTCATCACATCTGTCATGTCGGTGACCAAAGACCATGTGTGCAGAATGGATCTGACAGAGGACCAACACCTTGCAGTATACACAGTCTCCCACCAGAATGTCAGTGAGACTGACGAAGCTGCTACACCTCTCAATACCAAACTGACTGATGACACCGAATGAGGAGCCCTACACAGGTTTTCAATCTCAAGTGCAGCAAATTCTAACAAGACGCTAATGCATTTCAGAGCGATACAGATCGCCAAAGACTCGGACAATTTCTTTATAAGCTTAAAGAATCCTGTGCCAAAGACTCTTTAGACTGTGGTCTTACCAACCTACACACAGTGCGCATGTCAAACAGTACAAGATTCCCATAGCCGCACACGAACCAGTGCAGGAGATCATCTAATCTATGCTTGACAAAGGTGTCATCCGTCCACGCAACAGCACCTACTCAGCCCCCATCTGGCCCGCCCTCAAACCTGACGGCGAGTGGCGGCCCACCATTGACTACAGGAAACTGAATCAACAGGTGCCGCTGTCACAATGGCGTAGGACCCAGCTAGAACAAGAAATGCCCCGAATCAGAGGAGCCACAATCTTCCCTACACTTGATGTGGCCTCTGGATTCTGGACCATTCCAGTGCACCCGGAAAACCAACACAAGCTGGCATTCACATTTGGCAAACGACAGTTCACCTTCAACATCTGTTTTAAACAAAGCCTGTACAGACTCTAACTATGCTAGACTCAGTTTTGTGTTCCATCTTCCGTGCTGTAAACAGGATGGTTTCAAAACTGCAAACAACAAGCCAGTCAAACACCAACACCTGTTCCAGTAATGTGATAACATCACAAAAACACACAATGTGACTGTGTACTGGAAGAAGGTAAAATGGAAAAAATCGAGGCTACCAGGTCTGGACAAGGACTTAAAAGATCAAACTGACACCCTCGCCAAAACTGGCACATTAAATAACAGGCTGTGGTCACTCCCAACCCTACCACCCACTTTCAAAGTTAAAGTGATTACACATTGTGGCTTGTAATGCCATGGAGCAAAAGGGGGAAAATGCCAATATATTTCCATGACGCATCATGTGCTGCACAACGCAGCACCAGAGCCACTGAAGAGAGCCTGAAGCAAGTGTCATGCCAGCAGCAAGATGTGGCAAAACATGGGCCAAGGCGAGCTAAACCCAGTCGCCGCCCACGAAGCAAAGAGACTGCCCTGTCCAACCAATGACAACCCTCGCTTGTTTCTTCCTCCCCTTTCTCTCTCTCTCTCTCCCTGTTATCTGTACCAGGATGCTGCTGTAGTTTGCCGTGCTGTGCGGTCAGCCAACGAGAGGACAGCTGCCACCAAGAGAACCACTGAGACTCCTGAACCCCGACGACAGAGCACACTACCCCAGCACCGTAACCCAATACAGCTGGACAGGAGGCCGATGGAGAGAGGACTCCCTCACTCACACTGAGGCCGATGTCAAACACATGTTCAGCCAAACATAAGAAAGTGACTGTTACACAAATGGAGTTAGGTGGACACCACCACCACTCCAAACAGTTCCCTGGAGCTTTGCTCAGAGCCGCTGCTGCCGCCAGAACTCTGTTTAACATTGGTATGTCCAGTTTCGATGCAGCGAACCAGACCGTGAACTCCATGAAACCACAGTTTACTGTCTTCCAGAATGACTTTACCCAGACTCAGCTGGTAACAGCGTTAATGACAGACATGCTGTGGGAGGTTAGCTCCTCCAATGACAGCCTAACCATGGGTAGAACCCCACCGTACATGATACCCTTTAGCCTTGTGCTAACTGTGCTTACGCCATCACCACGCCAGCTGACCTGCTACAAATACACCTGGCCAACTCTCTGGATAGCGCCATCCTACTGCACGTCAATCCCAAACAGAGAGAAGTGGATGTGCTGCTGAACCAACCCATCATCGAGTCAAGCCAAGTGACAGATGTAGGTGACAGATGGCTCGTCAATACTCCTGTGTGTACAGCTACACTGACCTAGGACCAGCATGACACTCCCACCCGTGTCAATCTGCTTGACCAGAGCATGTGGATTTAAGTACCGAAAGGTACCACCTGACACACTGACATTGCTCCCGTTGACACAGCCCTCCAAGTACTGTCTCGACAGCCCGTTCTGAACCCGTCATCTGCGGTCCGAGCCTGTACTGCTGCTGACACTGCACGGTGCATCTCCACTTTTAACGGTCACACCCTGACCCTCAGTGTGACCTTCATCCTATACAGGCTACAGGCTCAACGAGATGCGAACCTCTACAGCCAAACTCACAACAACCGTAGCTGGAGGTCTCCGATGGTTCCCCGGAAAGGGGTGCCAAGTCAAAGACCACACTGAACCTCATCAAGCTGAATCCTCAGCTCCAGGAACCACCTGCCATCATGAACCACCTACCATCATGATCCACCTGCTACACGACCATCATGATTCACCTGTCATCTGCCAATCATGATGATTGCCGTCCGATGATGTCCACACAGGGACTTCATCTGACGGAAAGGGGGGGTTTAACGGATGAGCAGTTCATCGATTCATTGGTTCTGAACTAATGAATCACGGTTCGTTGAATCTAAAACAATGCAAACCCAAAGCTTGTAGATTTTGAATTCAGGCATATAAACCTAACTCTCTCTAAACTAAATGCCTGGCCTGGTGATTGCCTGGCTGGATTTAAAATATTTATGACACTCTGGTGTGATAAATTCCACAGTCACGTGAGCATCCTCAAAGGAGAAACGAAACACCCACATTCCTAAACACACACACAAACTTTTCTTTACGCTCTTTAAGTCCTTAATAAGATGTATTTTGATAGGTTTGTGCTGGGTTAACAGAGTTAACCAGTTATGCAATGGTTTATGATTTTCTGATTTGGAAATGTTTCTCCTAATTAATGTTCTCAAATAGAGTAATGATTCTGTAACCCTACCCCTTTGATCAGGTCATAAAACTTTATGACCCAACTCACAGAACAGCAAAGCCAGCTCACTGGAATTCTTGTAATAAAAAGTACCTTTTCTCAATGTATTCTAAATGTATTGAGTATTGCCTTTTGGTGCATTAGATGTTTTCTATAATCAAATTGGATTATAATTTTATCGTGTGTTTAATCAAACTTTATATGCATGTAGTTAGGAACAACTCTGTATCTCTGTATCCCTGATTTGCAAAATGATGGTTTATGGTATCTTTATAATCGCAAAAACCAGACTGTGTCGAATCTCAACGACAAATTACAAAAAGATGCATTGTTTCAGAAATACAATATTTCTTAGGAAACATGTTCAATTTTGTCAGCTATAACTCACGTGAGTGGGTGTTTCCCCAGATACAAAGGAATGTTTTTCCCGCTCCAGATCACAAACGTTCATTGGTTGTTTGCGCAAACAGAGGCGTGAACCATTCAAGCCATAAGAACTGAAACCAGGAAGTTCCTCCATCTCTTGGTCCCCTCTCTCTTGGTCCTCTTCTCTTGTCCTCTTGTTCCGCTCTTCTATCGTCTCTGATCTCAGCACGGCGGCTGAGAGAACAGCCCGTTCTCATGGCTCCTTCGGGAGGTTCCATCTCCGTTTTCTTTTGTTTTCTGTACTAAGTTCCTCTCTACACGAGGAAGACGAACTCTGAATCATTACGTTCGTTGGACCTTTCCAATATCGGGCGAGTCCGCAGCAGCCCCGAAAGACACGAGAGAACATGTCCAATCACAAAGAGACCACATGCAAGAATTATTATCTAGAGAGATTTAAATGCTGCTTAAAGTTTGTCTATTACCTTTTCAAGGTGATTTGATTCCTTGTTGTCTTTCAAAAGGTTACTGTCTGTGATTTTGACTTAACTGAGCGATTATTCTGTGATCACGCCTATTCTCTCACCTCTCTCTCTCATCCTCTCTCACTCATTCTCTCTCTCTCTCTCTCTCTCTCTCCCTCTCATTTGGATTCCATTATGTCTTGTACAAAGTTTACTGTCTGTATTGTCGTACGCATATTTAGTCTGTGTGAATCATAGTTTGATGAATTATTAATTCAATTATTAAAATCCAATATATATTCATGATTCCTTCTGTCTAAAATGCTCACATCACAAGTCAATGAAATGTTTTATCTTAGCTACAAGCTCATTAATTTTCAGTAACCAAAATTTCATAAGGATAGGAGAATAGTTTCATGGCCAGAAACTATTTTTCATGGAATTATAAGAAGTGATAACTTTATTGAAAGTTGATAAGTTAATCTTACGGCCGTTTGCTGGACAAACCACTGTTTGATTTGCAGTAATTCACAGTAAGAGATATCACTATAATTGATATGAAAAATGGAATATTGACATAGTAATGAGAAAATTACAGTGCCTTGTAATGAGTTATTGATATATACAATTGACCTATTTTTCATCTTATATAATTTTAATGTAACTGTTATATGAGATATATATATATTAATCACATTCCTGATTAATGATTAAAATTCCCTATATATCATTTGAGTTAATTATAATGTACAACCCAGTGCGGCTACACCAGGTTAATAAGATGGGTCTTTAATCTAGATTTAAACTGCAAGAGTGTGTCTGCTTCCAGAACAATGTTAGGTAGGTTATTTCAGAGTTTAGGTGCCAAATAGGAAAAGGATCTGCCGCCCGCAGTTGATTTTGATATTCTAGGTATCATCAAATTGAGTTTTGAGAACGTAGCGGACATATAAGATGATAATGTAAAAGGAGCTCATTAAAATACTGAGGTGCTAAACCATTCAGGGCTTTATAAGTAATAAGCAATATTTTAAAATCTATAAGAATTTTGATAGGGAGCCAGTGCAGTGTTGACAGAACCGGGCTAATATGGTTCTAGTAAGAACTCTTGCTGCTGCATTTTGGACTAGCTGTAGTTTGTTTACTAAGCATGCAGAACAAGCACCCAATAAAGCATTACAATAATCTAACCTTGAGGTCATAAATGCATGGATTAACATTTCTGCATTTGACATTGAGAGCATAGGCCGTAAATTAGATATATTTTTGAGATGGAACAATGCAGTTTTAAAAATGCTAGAAATGTGGCTTTCTAAGGAAAGATTGCGATCAAATAGTACACCTAGGTTCCTAACTGATGACGAAGAATTGACAGAGAAGCCATCAAGTCTTAGACAGTGTTCTAGGTTATTACATGCAGAGTTTTTAGGTCCTTTTATTAACACCTTTTATTAACTTTTTTTTCCCCAGAATTTAGCAGTAAGAAATTACTCGTCATCCAGTTTTTTATATCGACTATGCATTCCATTACTTTTTCAAATTGGTGTGTTTCACCGGGTCGTGAAGAAATATAGAGCTGAGTATCATCAGCATAACACTGAAAGCTAACACCATGTTTCTTGATGATATCTCCCATGGGTAACATTTAAAGCGTGAAGAGTAGTGGCCCTAGTACTGAGTCTTGAGGTACTCCATACTGCACTTGTGATCGATATGATACCTTTTCATTCACTGCTATGAACTGATGGCGGTCATATAAGTACGATTTAAACCATGCTAATGCACTTCCATTAATGCCAACAAAGTGTTCAAGTCTATGCAAAAGAATGTTGTGGTCAATTGTGTCAAACGCAGCACTAAGATCCAATAGAACTAATAGAGAGATACAACCATGATCAGATGATAAGAGCAGGTCATTTGTAACTCTACGGAGAGCAGTCTCAGTACTATGATATGGTCTAAATCCTGACTGGAAATCCTCACATATACCATTTTTCTCTAAGAAGGAATATAATTGTGAGCATACCACCTTTTTTAAAGTAGTTCATAGAATCAATACTGCTGTGATGCTGGGAAATGACAACACTTGTTGAGGCTTTATTTTTCATTAATTTAGCCACTTTATTGAATAAATACCCGGGGTTATGTTTATTTTTTTCTAAAAGAGAAGAAAAGTAATCGGATCTAGCAGTTTTTAATGCTTTTCTGTAGAGATAGGTTACTTTCTTGCAAAGCAATACCTCTAGTTTTGTTTTCCTCCAGATGCACTCCATTTTTCGGGCTGCTCTCTTTAGGTTGTGAATATGCTCATCATATCTAGGTGTCATACTGGTTTCTTTAACCTTCCTGAAGTGTAAAGGAGCAACTGTATTTAAAATGCTGGAAAAGAGAGAGTCCATAGTTACATCATCAAGTTTTTCTGAGGTTTTGGATATGCTAAGGAATTCGGATACATAAGGAAGATAACTTAAAAAGCAGTCTTTTGTGGTAGAAGTGATGGTTCTTCCATACTTGTAACAAGAAGTAGAATTTACAATTTTGGCTATATGAAGTTTGCACAAAACTAAATATTGATCTGAGATATCATCACTTGGCTGCATAATTTCAACACTATCAACATCAATTCCATGTGAAAGTATTAAATCTAGAATATGATGCAGCTCATGTTTATAACAGTAATCTTTGGGGGTGGACTCATTTAACATAATATAATCATCAGGTTTTAGCAAGGTTTCTGTCAAACAGAGCACATCTAGTTCATTATCAGTGATCATATTATTTACAAAAAGTGTTTTCGTAGAAAGGAATCTGATATTCAATAAGCCAAGCTTTATCATTTGTTTATCCATATTGCATCTGTTTTTTATTTGTTGAACCTCAATTAAATTGTTAATCTTAACTTGGTTTTGACATTTTTTGTATTTTCTAGTTCGGGGAACAGACACAGTTTCTATAGTGTGATATCTAGGTGAAAGAGTCTCTATGTGCTGAGAATTAACTGACCTCTATGACATGAGGCAGCTAGCAGACTGTCTGCTTCCTGACCTGGGCCCCAGTTAGTCAAGTATAAACTCTAAGACTATTTGCCATATTTCTAGAGAGAAGAGCAGTGCCACCCCACCCTGCTATGCATCTTGTCACCACGGTAAGCAAGGAGGGGCCCAGAGCATATTACAGTGTCTGATATCATCCTTGCAAGTTCACACACCTCTTTAATGTTATTTTTAGTGATCTCTGATTGGCGAAGTCGAACATCATTAGCGCCGGCACGAATAACAATCTTACTGTATTTACATTTAGCATTAGCCAGCACTTTTAAATTTGCCAAAATGTCAGGAGCTCTGGCTCCCGGTAAACATTTGACTATGGTAGCTAGTGTCTCTATATTCACGTTCTGTACAATAGAATCACCAATAACTAGAGCACTTTCATCAGGTTTCTCAGTGGGTGCATCACTGTTTGGATGCGTGTCTCTAATTCTGAAATCTTCTCTGTCAGCCTAACTATTTCCCTCTATTTATCACATGCATATCCCTCATCTGTGGCAGAGATTGATAAACTGTACATGTGGCAAGAGGTGCAAAAAAAAAAAACAGCTACCCGGAGCTACGGTCAGCTACAGCAAGGCCAGCAGGCAAACAGGAAGCAGAGAAAACACTGTCCAACAGCGACACCCGCAGTCAGGGAGGGGTGATAGATAGATAGATAGATAGATAGATACTACTGCTGTTGAAAAGAGGTTTAAGTATAGTGAAACCACATCTAAAAACTGCAGCTAGAAATATAACTAGCGATGTTGTAACCAGCGCTCTATCAAGATCGTATAACGGCGATAATAATAATGGATAAAATGGCAACGGCTTAATGGTGAATGTCACGAGGCACTTTTAAACCACCGGGTGAACGTCTACATAGGGGGACTGGCCGTGTAAAGCTAGATATCGCAGTAACAAGCACACGCAGTAACCAAAAACGTAACTGCTGTCCCCGCACTAAATGTGTAAAGAAAACCGTCCGTGCCAAAAGATCTCTGAATACTATTTTCAGAGTAAATAAAATCTCGCCAGAAGTTGTCCATGAAGACACTTGTTTAGCATTAGACATTTTATTCAGAATGAGTTTGATGTTTAAACTCCTTTGCGGCACATTGTTTAAGATTTTGTTGACAATCTGATCCTCGCCTTCATCGGGCGATGGTGCAGTAGCAGGTGCACTAACAAGTGCATTGGCAGGTGCAGTAGTAGGTGCATTGACAGGTGTATTAGCAGGTCCATCGACATGAATAGTATCCGGTTTCGGTAGTGTAAGAGTTAAAGTACTACTCTCCAAATCGTCTTGTTGTACTATAGTTAAAAATCTCTGTAAGATGCTGGAATAAAGTTTAGCTTTCCTGTGTGAATCTAAATCACTCCTCTGCAATACATTTCTTAAAGCTGTATCTAAATAGTTCTCCACAGCTTGTTGAATTGTCTCACAAATGCCTTCAGTTCTTAATTTATTAATCTGATTCTGAAGAATTAGGTAAAGCTTTTCAGCATATTCCATTCCTAATGCTGTCTGTAGGCTATTAAACAAGTGATAAATGGTATTGCTACACTTAACAGAGGTACAAGAAAACCACCTCGTTGATTAATCAACCTCTTTTTTCTTTTGATGTTAATCTTTTTACTAGTGTCCTCTTTTTTCTTTTTTTAACCTCTGGAGCTGGTTGGTGTTTAGAGGTATGTTACCGTGAAGTGCATTAAGAGCTCACACAGGGATTGAATCAGCTGATCTGACGCTGACTGTAAAATAACGTGGCGTTGTCTCGGTGAAGCCTTATATAATTTTAAAAGAGGTAATTTTTAACGAGCCTGCCACTCGTTTTCACCAACAGTTTTATTAAAAACACTATAGTTTAATATATTTAATATTTAATTTTCACAGATGAAAGTTCGGTATTTATGAAGTTATGTGCATTTCTTAGAATGAATTCAAGCAGGATAAATGTTAAGCCTGTGCCTGAGTCTGTGCTATAAAGCTAAGCTACATGGTATTAAACCATATTTTAGATTTGACACATTTAAAAGCTGTGCAGTATTATTTATATTATATTAATTATGCATTATATTATTCTAAATAAATTGTGGTTTACTTTGCATCGGAGCATTAAAAGTGGTAGCCTATTTTAGGGGGGTAGGCTACATGGATTAATATGCAAAATGTCAATATTTTCATATATATTTCCTATATTTTAATTTATATTTTAAATATAAATATATATTTTTTCTTTAATAAAACAACATTAATTTTTGTTATTCGTTACCTGTCCTTTATTTTGACATAACTTATTGGGAAAAAGACATTTGTCTGTAAACTGATTAAGAAATTGTTGCATGTTTAAACATGAAGCAGTGTATAATTTCGTTCCCATTATTTAGGCCTAATTTGCCTAAAACAAGAAACAAATAAAATTAAACCTGCACGATTAAATTTTTGAAACTTTAAAGAATGGACGGATTAATAAAACGTCCTCATGATTAAACTCAAGTTCTCTCATTATAATCAACAAAATTCACATGTAAAAAGTTACTAAAAAGAGCTTTAGTAATTGACAACTTAAGTGATTTTAAAGGGAGCCTTCTTTACTTGCTTTTAAAGTCGGGCAATAGAATATGGCCTAAAAAAAAAAAAAAAAAATCACAGACTTTTTTTTTATTTTAGAAAAAAAATCTGATTTATACCGATTTTAAAATCAATATTCAAATGACGAAGAAATTTTCAAAACAAGTTTTAATATAGTTCTTTATCATTCATTTAGCAGTCAAATTTATAACTGCAACAAGATGATTTAAAAAAACAGTAATGTTATTACATTAATGCTGGAAAGACCTTTATTTTTATTTATTTATTTATTTATTTATTTATTACTAGCCCATCAGGCATCTAACCATCCACTCAGCTTTACGAGCTGTTCAGATTAAAACTGGCAGCTCAGCAGTGAGTCAATGTCATGGATGGAGGACCTGTTAATATATTTTCTAGTTTATATTTCCATCTCGTTATGCCGCTGGTTTAGTTTTTTTTATTTAATATTTTTATTATAGAACTTATTTGTAAATAGAGCAGAAAGTCGACGACATCAATGGCAAAGGATAAGTATTCTTCACGCGGAGACGTACCTGACAATAACCCTATTGCACAGTCATAGGGACGATGCGGAGGTAGAGAAGCAGCCCGGGACTAACTGAACACTCTCTTCAGGTCGAGGTACTGACATGGCACATTAGACAGGTCAGTGTGATCATCCTGAAACACAGAACAAGACACAGGAGAACATGCAGACAACAGACATGACGCATGACAATATTCACCCCAGGACAAGACAGAAGTTTTTCCCCAGTTTCTGTGGGGATTGTGGAGCACTAGCCAGGGATGTGTGACGGAGAGTAACAGCTGACCATTTAGTGCCACCGCAGAGATGGGCCGAGAGAGTTCCACCATAGGTATCTTAAGTCTTTTTGTGACATTAATGTCTAGAAAATTACCCTCCACCCCCAAATCCACCAAAGCCTCACAGTCAAATGTTAGAGAATGTAGTGTCAGCCTTACTGGTAGTGACGTGACAGAAAGAGAGGATTTAAGAGTTGCTCCACCCATCAGTAACCTCTTACCTACTGGTGGGCACCGGCATTTACTGGACATTGCAGAACGACGTGACTGGCGTCTCCACAGTACAAGCACAAACCTTTCTCTCTGCGTCTCTGCTTCTCCTGCTGTGAAAGGCAAGACCTGCCCATCTGCATGGGTTCGGGATCTCGAAAAGAGAACTCACTCTCGCCAGTGACTGATGATAGAATGCTCTGATGAGTGACGTCAGGGATTCTCCGTAGTGTCTTCTGCTGGACATGCCTCCTTACTCTGGCATCCACACGAATAGCCAGCTCAATGAGTTTATTCACTCCGTGGGTAAATCCGAGGAATAAATCTCGTCCTTGATGGTGTCCAAGAGTCTGTGTAGAAACAGGTCCAACTGTGCCTCAGAATTCCAGCCGCACTCGGTGGCTAAAGTACAAAATTCGATAGAATTTGTCGCAGCTCCATGAGAAGTCGAGCTGCCTCCCTGCCATAAGCAGCGCAATCAAATACCTTCCTCAGCTCCTCAGAAAACGCTTGAATGGAGGCACAGGGAGTCTCGGAAGTCTCTGTTCTCACACTGTGGTTCCCCAGCGAGCCGCCCGACCTGTGAGCAGAGTTACAATTAGTGGTGGGCCGTTATCGGCGTTAATGTGCTGCGTTAACGTGAGACTCTTATCGGGCGATAAAAAAATATATCGCCGTTAATCTATTCTAAAAGTTGGGTTGGGAGCTGGGTCTATACTAAGCAAGCTATGATGACTTTCACCTTGATATTTTATATAACCGACTGGCTGAGGCCAGCCAAAAAAGATGCTCAGGACAGTTGACGGGCCACTGCTGTGCATCGTCATGCAAGCTTATCTTTTTCACGTGTTTTTAAGCATTACCACTTGTTGATTTAAACAATAAAGCATCCATACACAAGACATGGAAAAGCTGAACAGAGTAGCTGGTTACTGGCGCGCTGTGTTCGGCGCGCACGCAGAGAGAGAGCCGTGTATCATGGACAGCGACACTGAACCGAGCTCTCTTCTGCAAAGTTCTCCTCGAAGTCCCCCCCTCCTGCACCTGAATGAACAAATACAAATCGTAGTTTGAACAAAAAAAAAGATGTGAAAGATCCGAATTCAGTACTAGCAGTGTTCTGTTGTTCAGGGCTAACGCAGAGAAAGGCATCTCAAAACACTTGAACATCGAATTTGCTTATTTTTACTCTTGTGCCGACAAATACATACAAAATGTGTCAAAATATCCACCTTGGAAATTATGCTCGAAAAAACTGTCAGTTATTTCTGAAGTGAAAGTAAACAGTTGAGGAAAAAAATTGGATGTGTATTATATTGGATGCGTTCATCGTCTCTTAAAGTGACCGCACCTAATTTAGCTACTGGCTGCTGTAATGTTAATCCAAGAAAATGAAAATGAAAATCATTCACTTGCTCTTGACTGAATTACTTTGTAGTTTTAACAGTCAATCTATATAATTATAGATATAATTATATATATATATATATATATATATATATATATATATATATATATATATATATATATAGCAAAACTGTAATAATGTGAGAAATGTTGAAGGTGTCTGAATAAATGTAGGTTTGATTGCATATTTCATTTTTACATTGAAGACTATCCAGTGCTATTTTACATTGAATTATTTGTTTTCTGTACCTTGACACCTAAAAACCTGAAAAAAAAAACTTAAACATTGTGTAAATAGCACAAATAAATAAAAATAAACGAACATACAAATTAAACAATTTCAAACAGGGCCCATTGGTACAACCTTCACCGGGGCCCCGCTGACCCCAGCTACAGCCCTTACTCTGTCTGCAGTGCGTATGCAGTCCGTGTGTGTTACATATTTGGTTGCAGCACAGACTCGTTGTGCTTTCACACAGGAGGCGTTTGCAGTCTGCTACTCGGTACGTAAACGATCACTGCACTGCTACAGCTGCAACACTCCTGGAACGCAATTGGAATCCGTTAACATGGGTGTGTAAAAAAATATGCCATGCATACGAACTCCAGACACAGTATGTGTGAAACAGGCGTAAGGTTGTTTGAACCTTGTGCAATGTGGAATTAGTTTACAGCTTTTTCAAGTATGCATTTTGGAAACAGGAGATGAGCCCCTTTTCTAATGCACCACCTAGCTTGATAAACCCCTTCTCAAAGACTTACTGTTTTTCAATTTTATTTGGGTAACACACATATTCTGAATGCCTTCGGCAGAATTCGAATGAGCCATTTTAATCTAGATTAATTTCAAGATCACAGTGAGATTAATCTAGATAAAAAAAATTATAATATATGCCCACCACTAGTTATAATGAACGCTATCTTAGAATCATGGGTGGGAAACGATGACGGTTAAAGAGAAATATAGAGGGAGCATTTATCCAAAAATGAGCGGCACAACTGGGGCTCCCTGGAATAAAAGGCTGGTGGTGGTAGACAAGGCTCAGGAGAACGGGTGCTTTGATCCATGGCAGATGATGGATTGGACGCAGGTGGTTGCTGAGAAGAACGGTCTCTAACTTGAAGCACTGAAACTGAGTGGTAAGTTCTGAAAGCTGAGCAACCAGGGCTTGGACAGCACAACCCATAGCCATCATCTGGTCCTCTTGGCATTCCATGCAAGAGTTCCTACTGGTTAAAAAGTCTCGTAGTTCTGCCGAGCTCACTTGATCCATTCTGGTTGGTGCGTTCTGTCACAATGATTGAGTCACGAGATCCAAGTGCGAAGTAAAAATTGTTTATTTGTAGCTCAGATAGTCAGCAATGAGAATGTAGGAAGACGATGGCAAAACCACAGATGAATCACGTCCAGACCACTCAAGCAGCCATAATCCCAGCGCAGGAATCCTATTCGGGCGAGGAATAGGGTCCAGATTGTTCAAGCTGCAGTAACTCAAACCCAGCGCAGGAATCTTGGTAATGTTTCCTCTTGGTTCATGACTCTTAGTTAATTTCTCTTGGTTCATGTCAAATACATTTTGTTAAATAAGTCGCAACTGACTATAAGTCACAGGACCAGCCAAACTATGAAAAAAAGTGCAACTTATAGTCCGGAAAATACGGTAATGATAATTTGTAAGTGATACGGAACTTAATAGGTAGCCAGTACAGAGACTGTATAATTGTGGTAATATGATCATATTTTCTTGACCTGGAAAGGAGTCTAGCTGCTGCATTTTGGACTACCTGTAGCTTGTTTATTGAAGAAGCAAGACAACCACCTAGAAGTGCATTACAATAGTCCAGTCTAGAGGTCATGAATGCATGAACTAGCTTTTCTGCATCAGAAACAGGTAACATGTTTCATAGCTTGGCAATGTTTCTAAGATGGAAGAATGCTGTTTTTGTAACATGGAATATATGGTTTTCAAAATACAAGTTGCTGTCTAATATTACACCCAGATTTTTGACTGTAGAGTAAGTAACATTACATCCGTCTAGTTGCAAACTGTAGTCTACTAGATTCTGTTTACTGTTTTTTGGTCCAATAATTAATATCTCTGTCTTATCCGAATTTAATTGGAGAATATTATTTGTCATGCAATCTTTTACATTATTAACATACTCTGTTAGAATAGATAATTTAGAAGTTTCATCTGGTATTGTTGAGATATACAGCTGAGTATCATCAGCGTAACAGTGGAAACTAATCCCGTATTTTCTAATAATATTACCAAGGGGCAATATGTATATTGAAAATAGAAGGGGACCTAGGACGGATCCTTGTGGCACTCCATATTTTACTGGTGATAGATGAGATGACTCCCCATTTAAATAGACAAGTTCGGACAGTTAGGATCTAAACCATCTTAGAGCCTGCCCTTGAATACCTGTATAGTTTTGTAATCAATCTATGAGTATGTCATGATCTATGGTGTCGAACGCAGCACTAAGATCAAGTAAAACTAGTAATGACATGCAGCCTTGGTCTGATGCAAGAAGCAAGTCATTTGTATTTTAACAAGTGCAGTTTCTGTGCTATGATGGGGCCTGAAACCTGACTGAAATTCTTCATACAGATCATTTTTTGCAGGAAGTAGCTCAACTAAACAGAAATTTTTCAAAAATTTTAGACATAAATGGAATATTTGAAATAGGCCTATAATTTGCCAGTTCACTAGGATCTAGTTTTTGTTTCTTAATAAGAGGCTTAATAATTGCCAGCTCGAATGGTTTTGGGACGTGACCTAAAGATAACGACGGGTTTATAATATTGAGAAGCGGTTCTTTGGCAAAAGGTAACAACTCTTTCAGTAATTTAGTGTGTACAGGATCTAATAAACATGTTGTTGGTTTAGATGCAGTGATAAGTTTATTGAGCTCTTCCTGTCTTATAGTTATAAAGCACTGCAGTTTATCTTTGGGTGAGATGGATGGAACTGAAGTATTAGACGCTGTAGAATCTACATTCGTTATTGTATTTTTAATGTTATCTATTTTATCAGTGAAGAAATTCATAAAATTATTACTAGTAAAAGTTGATGGAATATTTGAATCAGATGGCGTCTGGTTATTTGTTAATTTAGCCACTGTGCCTTGGATTGTTTTGGTTATTTTCAATGAGTTTGTGGATATGCTGTCACGGTTGGTAAACCGTGATCTCTGGGTGTTTGCACTTTGTGGTGAAGTCTGTGTTTTTCGCGTCTGCACTGATTAGTTTGTGGGCGTCTCCGTTAATTGTCATCAGCAGCAGCTGTATATATTGGCTTGTCTCACGTCTTGCGTTTGTGAGATCGTTGTTTAATGTCGCTTCCCCTGTTTGTTGGCTTCAGTGTTGTTTGTGTTTGGATGTTCGTGTTTTCCCGGAACCTCATCCACTCTCCGCACTTTCACTCAGCCACAAAAACTTACCTTCGGCTCTATTCCCCGCAGTTCCTGTGCCATCCTCTCCTGCTGCCTTCTCACCGTCATCATCCGGATTCCTCACCACCTCACCACCATCTTGGATTGTCGTCTTCCCAGCATCATCGTTGTATTCCTGTGTGTTTATTTACTTTTATTAAATTGTCTAACTCGCTATTGTTTCCAGTCCTGCATTCACCCCACCATCACAGAACGATCTCACCACTATGGAAGCAGCGAGCACCAACACCCTCACGGACTTTATGCACCACAGTGTGAAACAAATGGATCAGCAGCAGGAGAGCTCACCCAGCAGATCCATCAGCTCACCTCTCCCACTGTGCCCATCGCACCGCCTGAGCTGCCCATCCCCCAGGAGACTTCCGGCCAGAGCCGTGACTTCCGGCGCCAGAAAACTACTCCGGTGAGCCAGCTTTTTGCAGAACTTTCTTGAATAAATGTTCTATGCATTTCGCTTTGCAGCCCCGCACCTTCGCCACCGAGGAATCCAAAGTGGCATAAACGCTCACGTTACTGTCGGGCAAGGCGGTGTGGGAAAATCAACATCCATGTTGTGCCTCGTTCCACGCCCTCTCGGAAAAGATGAGGAGGGCATTTTTTATCGAGCCGCGGCCAGCAGGGAGGGCGCTCACCAGCTCTCAGACCTTCGTCAAGGCACGTCTTCAATCACGGACTACTCCATCGAATTCCGTACCCTGGCGGCCACGTGCCAGTGGAACGAGGCAGCGCAGTGGGATCGATTCCTGCATGGGTTATCCGACCGTGTCCTAAAGGAGATGTACCTCCTCAAGCTGCCCCCCACACTTAATGGATTAATCGACTTGGCCTTACGAGTTGATGCACGGATTAATCACCTGGGTCGCCAGCCTAGTCCAACGCGCCATACCATCTTTCCAGTTAGGGGGCGCTCGAGTCAAGAGAAGGCGCTCGGCGGAGGTCCCAAGGACTATGTTTATACTGTGGAGGCTCGGAACACAACATCTACTAATGCCAGGTAAAAGAGCCAGCCCGGTAGTAAACTTGAGGCTACTATCGGGTGGGATCTCCGCTGGGAAGTCCTCAACAACATCATCGACCCTCCTTCCGGTGAAACTGCGGTGGAAGAATAACTCTCACGAATGTCACGCCCTTCTGGACTCCGGAGCCGAAGGTAATTTCATTGATTCTTCCCTTGCACATCACCTGAACATTCCTGTCCTGCCTATGTCTCTTCCCATCCATGTCACCGCACTAAACCACCAGGAACTACCTCATGTCACACACCACACAGAACCCATCACACTACTAACTTCTGGAAATCATCACGAAACCATATCCTTTTTTCTCATGGACTCCCCTGTTGCTCCCATTGTGTTAGGTCACCCCTGGTTATCCTTACGAAAATTAACCATGGTTTTACTACAAATAAAACCAAAAAAACATGGTTACTGTAGTTAAACCATGGTAACCACAAATTAACCATGGTTTTGTTATATTAACCATAGTTTAACCATGGTATTTGTAGTAAATCTGTGGTTTTACAAATGGCAGTCAATACGCCAAAAAACCATGGGTTACTACAGTTTTAATATAATAAAACCATGGTTATTTTTCGTAAGGGTAACTAAACATAATCCACAAGTGGAATGGGGTTCCAACACAGTCACATTGTGGAGCGAAAGTTGTCATGAATCTTGTCTGGTTTCTGCTTGTCCTGTTGTCCCTGTTTCTGTCTTTCAGAAGGAGAACATGGTTTTGCCAAACGTGCCCGTAGAGCAGTGGTTTTCAACCTGTGGTCCGCGGCCCCCTAGTGGGCCGCGGTGGTATTACAGGTGGGCCGCCAATTATTTTCTGTTCATTTGCAGTCCATTCTAGGGCTGTGCGATTAAAAGAAAACATCATAAAATCACGTTTTGAGCGTGTGCGATTTCTAAATCGCTTTATAGCACAGTTTTCCGTGGCCCTGACCTCCCGTAGTATGCTATCTGATCCAATCAGAATGCATTGCGCCTAGCGCGAGAACAGAGACATGGGCATATGCCTAACTCCAGGTTCACACACTGTCTGTGATGCGCCTTTTTTCTGAGCCAATGTTGACGGATCAGAGCGTTCTCAATGCGGTAAAAGGCTAGAAATAAAAATGTGCGAAAATAATTCATGTCTAACACATGAGCATAGAGTGAATTTGTTAGTGAACAGGATGCAGTTTAAGTGAGAGGAGACACGTTTTAAGTGTGAACGAGCAAAGGAAATCTGCGTGTGAACAGAGATTCGCACTCGTGCATTATTTTAATGTGCTTTCGCGTTATATTTATGCGTTCTCACTGCTGAGCGCATACACATACTGTATACACACTGCAAACACCTGAGGCACCGCTACAATTAATGAGCTCTATGAAGAATGCATGGCAAAAAAGAAAAAAAAAGTCCCTGTATACAGGATTTTTTTTTTTTGCCACAAGTCTATACATTTTTTTACATCTTCACTATAGTGATAATTTTGACTTATGTCTGTTCTAGAGATGTTACAACTTTTTGATAAAGCTCTGATTGGTTTTCTTTTGGAAATATGTTTAAAATTAATCCTGAATGCATTTATGACTGTAAAAGCATATTTACAGTCACAAGTGTGTCACAATTGCAAAATTGATCAAAAAAATCGCGACAGTTTTTTTTTTTTTTTTTTTTTTGTCCATGTTTATTCAATAAATACAGTTTAAAATCTAGCTTCTGAGTACTAAGTTATTAACCCAACAATAGCGGGGTCAGTTAATTTTTTTGAAGTGGGCCGCGCAAACATATGTGTTTGGTTGTGTGGGCCGCGAGTTGAAAAAGGTTGGGAACCACTGCCGTAGAGTATCTGGACCTGAAGGAAGTATTCAGTAAGTCCCTTGCTGCTTCTCTTCTTCCGCATCATCCCTACGACTGTGCCATAGATTTAGTGCCAGGTAAGTCTCCGCCTAAGGGCAAGTTATACTCTCTTTCTTTTCCTGAGAGGGAGGCCATGGAGAAATACATTTCTGATTCCTTAGCATCTAGTTTCATCAATCCTTCCTCTTCTCCAGCGGGGGCGGGATTATTTTTTGTGGGTAAGAACGATGGTTCTCTACGACCTTGCATTGATTACAGAGAGCTGAACAACATCACGATAAAGAACACCTATCCATTACCACTCATGTCTTCAACTTCCGAGAGGTTGCAGGGAGCATCTGTATTCACAAAATTGGATTTACGTAATGCTTATAATTCGGACCGCATCAGGAAAGGGGGATGAATGGAAAACCGCCTTTAATACCCCCAGAGGGCACTTTGAATCCTTGGTGATGCCGTTCAGGCTCTCCAACTCGCCGGGATTTTCCAAGCACTCGTTAATGACGTGTTGAGAGATATGATAGATCAGTTTATATATGTTTACCTGGATGACATACCGATTTTTTCTTCATCTCTCCAGGAACACGTTCAACACGTTAGACGAGTGCTCCAGAGGTTACTTGAGAATGGGCTTTTTGTTAAGGCGGAGAAATGCGTATTCCATGCACAGTCTGTTCCCTTCCTAGGGTATATCATCTCGTCTGAGGGAATACGTATGGACCCTGACAAGATTAAGGCTGTGATAGATTGGCCATCTCCAGATTCCCGTAAGGCCCTACAGCGGTTTCTGGGGTTCGCCAATTTCTATCTGTGTTTCATTCGCAATTTCAGCCAACTAGCCTCACCTCTGACAGCCTTGACCTCTCCCAGTACTCGGTTCAGGTGGTCGGACACAACTGAGGCTGCGTACACTAACCTCAAAAGCCGCTTCATTTCGGCTCCCATCCTTGTGGCCCCTGATCCCACATGGCAGTTCGTGGTGGAGGTCGACGCGTCAAAGGTGGGGGCAGGAGCAGTGTTGTACAAACGTGCTGTTTCGGATGATAAGGTACATCCTTGCACTTTTTTTTCTCATCGATTATCTCCTGCTGAACGTAATTATGACATTGGCAATAGAGAGTTGTTGGCCGTCAAATTAGCGTTAGAGGAGTGGTGTCACTGGCTGGATGGCTCAGGGGTACCTTTCATTGTTTGGACCGATCTTAAGAATTTAGAGTACATTAGAACTGCCAAAAGACTCAATTCCAGGCAGGCTCGGTGGGCACTTTTTTTTCAGTCGCTTTGAATTTAATTTATCGTACCGCCCGGGTTCCAAAAATGTCAAACCCTATTCTTTATCACGTCTTTTTGATCCCTCCGCCCGTTCGGTAAATTCCTAGTGTATTTTACCTGAGAAATTAGTGGTCTCAGCACATGTATGGGAGGTCTAGTCGAAGGTCAAGAGAAATTGTTTAGCTCCATGACAATGTAATTAGTAGAAGTAATATTGAGATACTTAAGTAAACTACTTTTAATAACTACCAATACCATATTGGCTAAAATCTACTAGTCATGTTTAAAACCTTAGCTGAAGGGACAGTTAACCCAAAAAGGAAAATGACAAATCTGGAACAACTGGGTGAGCAAAGGATCACAGAATTGTCTTTTTTTTCTGAACTATCCTTTAAGTAGAAGTATTATCTTGCATACTCTAATATACTTAAGGTATTGAGAGTAAAAGTAAAGGTATGTACAGTATTGTTCTGAAAAATAATTTGTTTAATTTCTAAATATGTTCAATGTTATTCAATTTAAAGTTGCCTACTAATACACTGTTGAGTAGTTTAATCTACAACAATGCATCATGTTGTAAAATACCATATTTTTGTAGTGCTGCTGTCTGTGAGAAAAAAACAAAACAAAACACAGTACTTTATATTTGTGTATTTGAGTAAACTTAACTAATGTACTTCCTTACAGTCCACCTCTGATTAAAGTAACAATATTTATTATCCGAATATTAAAATCAAACAGAGCACTGTTCATACTATGCACTTTTTTCAGTTTTATTTTCATGCTTAACTGCTTAATAAAAACGGGTTGCAAACATGTCTACATATGATCACCATGGTCAAGACAATGAATTACATAAAATCGCACCTTTGTAAGATATCATTAAGCATTTTAACTGATATGTGTGTTCGTGTATTTTGTAGTTTTTCATATGTATCATTAACGTTACATTATTCAAGTAAGCTCCAAACCAGTACCTGCATTTAAAGTTGTAATCCGACAGCAAACCAGTGTAACTTGGCCTCGGTCTTGGTTATGCCGCTCGAACCGTTGCTATGCGACAGAGCGCTAATCGGAAACATCAGGTGGAGGAATTAGGAAATCCTGCGAAGGCGGAGCATCCACTCACTTCGGAGGGCCCTTCGTGCACTTCGGAGACCGGTCTAGAAGTCCGTGGCCTTCGAAGTGCGTACACTCAACTTTGGGACACAGCTCATGACTTAGGTGCCCTTGAGCAAGGCACCGAACCCCCAACTGCTCCCCGGGTGCCGCAGCAGCATAAATGGCTGCCCACTGCTCTGGGTGTGTGTTCACGTGTGTGTGTGTGTGTGTGTTCACTGTTGTATATGTGCACTTTGGATGGGTTAAAAGCAGAGCACGAATTCCGAGTATTGGGTTACCACACTTGGCTGAATGTCATGTCACTTTTTTCACTTTTGAAGGGATTAGGTCATAGGGATGAGTCCTTCCGAATGGAATTCAGAGTAATAGTATTGGCTAAGCGAGGGCTGTCTGTGCAGGGCTATCACTTAGGGGCCAACGTTTTGCAGTTTGGCCCTGCACTGGCAGCCCACTGGGGGCCCTTAGGCTAGCCCTAAGTGGACCTGTAGAGGGCCAGTGTAGGCTTTTTTGCAGGGCAGTAAGTGGACCCTAAAGATAAATAAGTGTACAATTAGTTTACTACTTTTAAACAAAAAATAGGAAAATATCCTTTTAGTTGACTTTATGTACTTCTCAGAAATTGGCTTTATGTACTTCTCAGTAAAAAGCTTAAAATTACATTTAAGTATACTTGACTTATACTTACAAAAAGTCTTACTCTAAATATATTTGAAATATACTTGTGCTCCTAGAATAGAATAGAATCGGTAGAGGGCGCTAGTACACTTCTTCTGTACGGAAGTAAAATAAAAATAAAAAACTCAGAAGTGAAGAAAAACAACAGATACTAACACATGTGACACTATCATCTGACGTGAAACATGGCATAGTGGTTTGAGAGTTTGACTCCAAAGGTTGTGGGTTAAGTCTTGGGCTGGTAGTACTATAGCAGGAGCGTGAAAGATGGGCTTAACACAAGAGACGTGGAAGACCGGGTGGATGCAGCAAAAATAGCAAGGGAGAAGAAGACGCACCGCGACAGGACTAATGATCTGTGATATACTACGGACCAATTAAGCGAGGAGTCAACTTACGAGAAGCAGACTTAAGGGGAAGATTGAGGGTGGAGAGCCATACTTTCAGACCGAGAACATAACTAGGGCTCTTAGTTCTACGCTTGTTGGCAGCTCTAATAGTCGGTTTCCTATAATGGTAAAGAGCAGACCAGACGCTCTTCCAGGTGCGCTCGCAATGTTGGACAAAAACCTGAGCAGAAGGGACGCAGCAATCAGATATCTGAGACATGAACAGTGGAGGCTGGTACCCCAGGCTACTTTGAAAAGGGGACAGACGAAGGAAGTGAGTTATGTGCGTATTCAGCCCAGGGAAGCTGCTCTGACCAGGACGCAGGGTTCTGGAAAGAAAGACTGCGTAAAATGCAACCAACAGTCTGGTTGGCCCGTTCGGCTTGACGGTTAGACTGAGGGTGAAAGCCGGACGGACGCCCCATTCAAACGACAAAACTCTTTCCAAAATTGAGACGTGAACTGTGGACCTCTGTCCGAAACGATGTCCGATGGAAGGCCATGAATTCTGAAATTTTTTCAGATGAATATCTGAGCCGTCTATTTAGTGGAGGGGAGTTTAGCGAGGGGAATAAAATGAGGCACCTTATAGAAACCGATCAATAACTGTGAGAATAACTGTCTTTCCCACTGATGGAGGAAGCCCGGTAATAAAATCTAAGGCGATGTGTGACCACAGTCGAGAAGGGATAGGAAGTTGTCTGAGAAGCCCTGCAGGAGGAGAGTTCCTAGGTTTAGTCTGCGCGCAGATGGAGCCAGCAGCCACGAAACGGTGTGTGTCACGTTCCCGAGTGGGCCACCAAAAGTGCTGACGGACGTAAGCAAGCGTACCCGAATGCCAGGATGGACTGCTAATTTGGAAGAGTGGGCCCTCTGAAGAACAGCCAGGTGAGTCGGAGCGAGAACGAAAAGAAGGGTCCTAGGACAAGCGTGCGGCCAAGGAGTGTGAGCAAGCACTCGTTTAACTTGCCTCTCAATTCCCCAGACAGTCAATCCGACGACATGCCCCTCAGGGACAATTCCCTCTGGGTCCTTAGAGATTTCTGAAGAATTAAAGAGACGAGATAAAGCATCAGGCTTGGTGTTCTTAGAGCCAGGACGATATGAAATAATAAAATCAAAATGAGCGAAAAACAAAGCCCGACGAGCCTGATGCGCGTTTAGTCGTTTGGCAGAACAAATGTAAGATTCCTATGGTCTGTCCAAATGACAAAAGGGACAGTGGCTCCCTCCAACCACTGTTGCCATTTGCCTAGGACTAGGTGAATGGTGAGCAGTTTGAAAGTTAGAAACGTCAGGTGTAACAAGGATGGGCGTGGACATAAAGTTATTCTTATGAAGATCAAAAGCCCCCTTGGTGGAATTGGACCATCTAAAGCACGTCTTGACAGATGTCTTTCACGTCTTTCACCTGACTGAAATTGCGGATGAAGCGTCAATAGAAATTTGTGAAGCTGAGAAAGTGCTGAAGCTTGACACGTGACTTAGGAACGGGCCAATCAATGATCCATCCCAATTCCCTATGCAGAGATAACTGAGACAAGAAAAGTGATGGAGGAGGCATGAAAAGTGAATTTTTCAGCCTTAAAGTAAAGACGGTTCTCTAAAAGGTGCTGGAGGACGCGAAGGACGTGCTGAACATGAATCTGGGGTGACGGCAAAAAAAAAAATCAAGATATCATCAAGGTAAACGAAAACAAAGATGTTCAGCTTGTCTAACAGGACATCATTTAACAGTGCCTGAAAAACAGCTGGAGAAAGAGAAAGTAACCTATAAAGACCAGCATAGGGAGACAGAGTAAAAAAAAAGAACAGGAACAAAAAATTAATAATAAATAAATAGAAATAACAGTGGTGTCAGATTCATCTGTTGGGGAAGGTTAGAGAGGACCCAAATGCGATTCAACAAAAATAGAGTCTTTAATGTAAACTCAGGAAATCGACAATGTAGAACTCAAATATTCTTCTGAGAGATGAAGGCAAATAAGCAACCCGCTGAGAGGGCGATAAAAAACAAAACAGAAATAACTGGGGAAGGGGAAGTTGTGGCCTAGTGGTTAGAAGAGGAACAAGAACAAGAACAAGACATAACGTGCTCATGGACAATGCCATCGCTGTGTCTCACTTGATTTTATTTATCTTCTTAGATGCCATTCCGTGCCATTCTGTGGAGCCATTCTGTGTAGCTAGATTTGTGTCTTTATTACATGCAAGAAAATAAATGATCTGAGAGAAGCAAAAAAGCATTTCATGAGAGAAAAAAGAATATTTGAGACTAAAAAAGGTTCTCTCTCGAAACGCTTTTCTTTACTCTCGATGCAATTTCTTGCTCTAGTGTCAGGATTTTTATTTCACTGTGAGAATTGTGTCATGGATGGGGCCACGTTCCTATTGGCCAGTCGAGTGAGCATCGTCTTGTCTTGGGAGTCGAACTGAATCATTACACCATTGTTCGGTTCACCTGCATAGACGCCTCTGCCTTATGGCTAGTTTAGTTGAGCACGGACACTCCAATGTTTGGGTAAGATGATGTCACAGCTAGCCTTTTTTTTTTTTTTTTTAGAAAAGTTATGATAGTGAACTGTGACTGCGGCTGTAAGTTTTTTTAAGGTTCTGCCTCGCATCTTCTTTTGTTACCCACTGAAAATAAGTCAAACACATTTGGTCTTTTTTTATTCAGTAAATATAGCTTTTATATTATATTTATATTAGCCTATAATCAGAGGTGGGCACAAATACATCAAAAACTATTTTGTTACAAACTACAAATACTGGCTCATGAAATGTAACAAAATAAAATACAAAATACTGATGTAAAAATGTATTTAAATAAAATACAAGTAATTAGTATTTTGAAAATACAAAAATACTCTCACAATAATCTTAATATGTCTTTTTTTATTACTGAAAGGTCAATAACACAAATAGTAGCAATAACACAAATATGAGAAATATGTAAATTCAAAATAAAAATAAAAAAGCAAAATAAAAAAGCATGGGCTTTTCTCTAAATCTCAACAGGGCCTCAAATAGCTCCCTCTGACGTAAATTGCATGTATAGCGGAGTTCACATCAATGGTGTGGTAGGCTGCCCTAAATAGCAAAACTTTATTGAAAGGCCAATAACAGAAATAGTAGCAGTTGCAATTTACACAGCCATAATTCAAATTACTACACACCAAAGAGTAAGCTCTATTAATAAAACATTTAGCCAGATTGAAATCTATTCACTTTAAATCAATTACCTCTTCATAATTACTACAGGAAAATGCACACCATTTTGCTTTACTGAATGTACATTAAATTAATGCCTTTAAGCCTACTACAGTAGGCCTATAGCCTGACCTTTAAAATAGGTTTTGAGAGTGGTAGTATATATTATTTTCCCGGGACCCCTACCTCACTAGGTAATCAGCTCGTTAGCTCAGATCAGTGGAGAACTAATGTATTACTGCAGAAAATGTTGGGGGTAAGCTAGTACTCCAGAGGAAAGTAGTATATATGATAGTATATATGATTAATCATATTAATCATAATATGTGTGGGTTTTACACACGAGACTCTAACTGCCCTGACCGCATATGCCTTTTCCATAGTAGATTCACGAGTTCACATCTACGTATATTAATACAGTAAGTTTATGCGTATTTGGCATGCTGTCCGGGTGGAGGGCTCTGAGCTCGGGATGTGGCCGAACCCAGAGTCCTCCCCCGGTTGTGGTAAGAGTAGATGGATCTATAAGTGAGGAGAAATGGGGTGGAGGAGGGATGCTGAAAACTGTCAATGAACAGAGGCAGGTTCTGCTGTTATTTATACCTTGTCATGAGTTGATTACTGATTGGTCTCCACTTGTGTTAATCAGGTTAATGAACTGTGGCTGCTCCTCCCGAACTTTGTTATAAAACATCATATTGCGAATTTTTAATTGCGCTGCGTGCGCAATTATTGAAAAACAATAGGATTGATGATTATTTTATATAAAATCAACGGAATATCAATATATTTCATATGTATTACATTTAAAAAAGTGTAAAAACTGCAGATGGATGTTATATTGTGAACGCTTGCTTAGCATGGAGCGTTCAGTGGAGTTACGGCAGTCGCGCTGGCGCTGTTTCATAATAGGTATGATGTCCTTTTATTAATGACAACACAGTGCATTGATCTCATAAGGCACAATTATTTTCTCTATAATGCCATTCAGTGTGCAATATGTGTGTGTAGACTGTATAATTTTTCACATCGCAAAACACTCTACCTTAATGCTGTTTTTAAGAGGAGCAGCGCCACTTCTTCTCCTGTGTTCAAAACTCATTCTCTTCTTGGAGAGAGCCCGGTCTACAGGGTGTCACGTGATTTTCGTGCATCGAACCTGGACATTGCCATTGCCAGAATTGGACCGAAAATATGGCAAAATAATTTACTATGGTGATAAACATATGGTGATTTTTCTTAAGTATTTAAGTATTTGAAATACTCTAAATACACTCCCTCAAAATATTTTGTTACAAACTACATTTTATTTTTTCCACACCTGCAAAATATAAATTACCAAATTCACTAAAGTAATTAAATACGTATTTAAAATACATTTAATTGAAATACTGCCCATGTCTGCCTATAATATACTTTATACCTATTTGTGTGTGTATTTGTAAGAGAATTTTCTTTGCTAGACTTAGAAGGTTTGTGCTATACACATGTATTTGTAACTGTGTATAAACTGTATTGTATAAATAATAAAGAAATTATGACTGAATGTGATATTTTTAATAAAGTTTAATACAGGCTAATTTATTTAGTAGTAAGGATGTGAGATTTTTAAAACAAGCAGAAAATGTTTTACCCAAATGAAATCAACGTCGTTTCAACGTTAGGTAAACAAACCAATTAGATAGATTTTATGTTGAAAACATATTGATTCTCTGACGTTGTTTCAACTAACTGAAAATCAACTTCGATTCAACGTTAGGTAACGCAACCAATTGCGTCGATTTTCCGTTCGTTTTGAATGGCGTGCCTGACATTGGATCAGCATTAACACGATGATCAAAACGATGTTAGATCGATGTCGGAGATCAACATTGTTTTGACGCCACGAGAAACGTCAATTCGACATTGATTCTATGTCAGTCTGCTATCTGGGGAGTCATTTTATTTGTCTGGTTGTTTCGTGAAAAAAAAAAAAAACAAACAAAAAACACTTTAATTTTAGTTGCAATAAAACCTTGCGTCTGCCCTGGAGGACAAGCGAGCTGCCACCAACTCCCTACCAACCCCAGCAGCCTCACACCCCTTACAGACGACTTTTGTCCGTGAAGGGGCAAAACCACAGAAGAGCAGCTCTACACCATCAGAGCGAGACCAACTGCGCTTGGCCCGCGATTGGAAAATGCTAGCTGACATTGGTCGGCAACTTGTGTTTCCTCCGGAGATCGCAACCACCACCCTAAGACCTGAAATGGTGTTCTGGTCCCGTTCGCTAAAAAAGGTCTTCATTATTGAGCTCACAGTACCCTGGGAGGACTCGGTAGATGAGGCTTATGAGCGAAAACATCTGCACTATGCTGATCGATTTAACAAGAATCTTGTCTGATGTATTTTATTTTTGTCACGCTGTCAGTCTCTGTTTTCCTGAGTGTTCCCTAGTGAGCTCACTTCTCCTTAGGCACTTCATCATAGGCACTTTAATTCCTCTAGTCTGGTCATGTCTTCACAGTAATTGCACTCCAATTAAATTGCACAGGTGCTGACAATTCTTTGTCATTAGTCTCCCTATATAGAGCTGTCCTTACCCTATGTGTGAATTGTGCTCGTCTCCCGAGTCTTCCCTTTACCTTCTCGCTTCCTCTGAGTTCCCGTTCCATCCGGTTTCCTCTTTCATTTTTGGTTTTATTTGTCTCTCATGACTGTTTATTTTGTATGTTACCTTTTTGTTACAATAAACCATACTTGCATTTGGATCCTGCCCTCACCTTGTGTTTTTCCCAAAACACACTGTCACAGAAGGACTCCATCTACCAAGGATCCAGCGGTATGTCTGCTGCCACTTTTTCCTCAGCCAGCAAGCGGGAGAAAGGTGGCTTTGAGGGCTCTCGCCTAGTGGTGTTCCGGGGGACCAGAGGAGGTCGCTCCGGAGCAAACAGTCAGGAGGAGGTCCGGCAGGGATCTCCACTGTGGGCTCCCGTCGACCCGGGATTCGGTTGGGGACTGCCAGTTCCCCAGTATGTCCCAAGAGGAGAGGGGAGACACAGATCGGCCGAGCCAGCGCTGTGGTACCAGATGGCCGCCAGTCCTGTGCAGCGGCACAAAATGGCCGCCAACCCAGTGACACTGCTTGGCATGGCTGCCAGCCCAGCGCCCCAGCACAAGATGGCCGCCAGCCCAGCGCCCCAGCACAAGATGGCCGCCAGCCCAGCGCCCCAGCACAAGATGGCCGCCAGCCCAGCATCACAGCACAAGATGGTCGATACAACACCTGAGTCTTCAGACAAGGGGCCACCGACTCGCCATCATAGAGGACGGAGGAGGAGGAGACAGGCGTCTACCGCTCCTCAAAGTCCAGAGGATGTTCCCGAGCAGCTCACTGTCGTCCCGGAGGACGTTCTCGAGCGGGCAGCTGCTGTCCAGGAGGATGTTCCCGAGGCGGTGCCCGATGCTGTTCCGGAGGCCGAGGCGGTGCCCAATGCTGTTCCGGAGGCCGAGGCGGTGCCCGAGGCAGTTCCCGAGGTGGTGCCCAATACTGTTCCGGAGGCCGAGGCCGTTCCCGAGGAGGTGCTCGATGCTGTTCGGGAGGCCGAGGCGGTGCCCGCTGCTGTTCCAGAGGCCGAGGCGGTGACCGAGGCCGTTCCCGATGTGGTGACTGAGGCGGTGCCCGAGGCCGTTCCAGAGGCAGTGCCCGAAGCAGAGGTGTCTCATGTCTCCACAGGCAGTCTTAAGTCAAGTCAGGTGCCCATTGACTGTTCAGAGTTGAGTCAGTTCCCGGTTGACCCTCCGGAGTCGAATCAGGTGTTCGTGGACCCTCCAGAGTCAGGGTTAGTCACCGTCGACCTTCCAGAGCTAGGGCTAGTCACTGATTACCTTCCAGAGCTAGGGCTAGTCACCGATGGACTTCCTGAATCAGGGCTAGTCACAGATGGCCTTCCAGAGTCAGGGCTAGTTACCGATGGCCTTCCAGAGTCAGGGCTTGTCACTTTTAACCTTTCAGAGTCGAGTCAGGTTCCCATGAACTCTCCAGAGACAAGGCTAGTCACCGGTGATCTTCGAGGACTGCGTCAAGTCACCGGTGATCTTCGTCCTCCCATGGGGCCGGCCACAAGAATGTGGTGGTCTTCCGCTCCGCCCTGGGGGACTCTGGCCTTGACTTCGAGGATGTGGTGGTCTTCCGCTCCGCCCTGGGGGGGCTTCTGCCTTGACCACATGGGTGTGATGGCCCTCTGTTCCGCCCGGGTGGGCATCACCTAATGTCCTCCATTTACCCATGTTTTTGTTTTCATTTGTTTTTCTATTTTCCTCCTTTGGACTTGGCCCTCCGTCCCTCCCCTTTTTTTTTCCTCCACCGGTCCACCACCCTCCTGGACTCCTTGTTTTGTGTTTCACCTCTCCTGCTTCTGCCTCGCCATTCCATCTGGTTGTTTGTCTCTGTCTGTCCATGCTTCTGGTTCTCCTGTCCCTGTATTCTGACCCTCCGTCCCTCCCCCTACTCGGCCGCCGCTTCACCTCCCTCCTACTTCTTTTTCCTGTTGGGTTTTCCGGGGTTATGTCACGCTGTCAGTCTCTGTTTTCCTGAGTGTTCCCTAGTGAGCTCACTTCTCCTTAGGCACTTCATCATAGGCACTTTAATTCCTCTAGTCTGGTCATGTCTTCACAGTAATTGCACTCCAATTAAATCGCACAGGTGCTGAAAATCCTTTGTCATTAGTCTCCCTATATAGAGCTGTCCTTCTCTGTTGTCTGTATGGAGTCCTTACCCTATGTGTGAATTGTGCTCGTCTCCCGAGTCTTCCCTTTACCTTCTCGCTTCCTCCGAGTTCCCGTTCCATCCGGTTTCCTCTTTCATTTTTGGTTTTATTTGTCTCTCATGACTGTTTATTTTGTATGTTACCTTTTTGTTACAATAAACCGTACTTGCATTTGGATCCTGCCCTCACCTTGTGTTTTTCCCAAAACCCACCGTCACAATTTTAGATCCGTGTAATGCATACCATCTTTTTTATTTTGTTTTAACTTTTTTCTAACATCGTGACAAACGGCAAGTTTTCTGGTTTGTATCACCGCTTTACATTTGTTTCTTTAAGTTTGAGGTAAGGTACACATCCTATAAAACTCTGTAACCTAGTTTTCTAGCTGGAAACAAAACGCCTTTTTTAAAATGTAATGCTACAAGCTCTCACATCTTTTTCACGTGTTGCTTAACGAAACATATCTGATTGACTTGTTTGGTTGTTTTAGATAAATAACCAGTAACCTAGTTTTCTTTTATTTCATTTGTTACAACTTTAACAACGTTTTACACTTTTCCAACTACGAAAATGATCATTACATTGTTTCAATTTCGTATGTGTTTATAACCTTTTTCTTGAAATGCACTGTGTACTTAAAACGTTAATAAAACCTTCCCTTATACCATTTTCATGATTTCACCCTTTTCAGAGTTTTAAAAAAGCACATAGATCCCAACACATCCCCCCCCACAACGAAATTCCTTCTTGGGTTCATAAGTTCATATTTAGGTCACTGGGGTGTACAGGAAGGGGAGGGGGTATGTAAGAACAGGTGTCCAGGCTTTTATGACCCTCATCAATCAAATTTTTTGAGACAACCCGCACATTACGCTCTCTTCTATTAATGTTCTTGGAGAAATACAGTCAAAAGATGATGAGAAATCCACAAATAGAATTTTAGCATGATATTTGGTTTTTCTAAGTGCAAGTGCAACATATGTAGTACAGTTAAGATTGCATCCTCTTCTCCCCTAGAGGCTTGATATGCAAATTGCAGAGGAACTATAAGATGCCTTGTTTCAGATACAATGTGCTTTTTGACTAAACGCTCAAAAGATTTCATCACTAGAGATGTCAGTGCTATTGGTCAAAAATAATTTAATATTAAGGGTCTAGAAACTTTTGGCACTGGTACTATTGTAGATATTTTCCATATAACAGGGACAATTCCAGTATTAAATGAAGCTCTAATAATATCAGTAAAAACTGGTGCTAACTACAATGTTTTAAAACATTACCACACATCTTATCTGGACCTGGGCTTTTCCGAGGATTACATTTCTAAAACATTTGACTAACCTCTATTTCATTGATATAAAAAACAGAAAGATATTTAGTCAAAGATGGTGGTAGAAACACTGGAATAGCATTAATTTCTCCCTTATCAAAACAACAGAAATGTAAGTTAAGCTGATTAGCCATCTCTAGCTCCTCACATTTTCCTAACAACAGATGAGGGACGTTTCTATTTTTTGTCGATAGGTATTCTTATCTATTTGTATTTCTCTTTTAAGATGCTTTTATATATGTCTCCTTTCCAAGTAACCTCTGATAAACAGGTTGAAGATATACAACACTATGTTCAGACGCCCTTAATGGTGGGAGGACAGATGATGTATAAGCATCTTTAACAGTTCCATAGCACATATCTAAAGTCTTGTTTTTCCTTGTCGGACAATCAACATATTGATAGTATGTGCGCAGACTCTTCTTAATGTTGCAATTATTAAAATCAACCAAAATAATCTTAGGAGCATCAGGAGAAATTGACTCAAGTCTCTGAGATAGGTTGTAAACAATCTCTTGAGGTTTGTTAAAGTTTGCTTTGGGGTGAATATATACTACAGTAATACATATTTGGGGAAACTCCCTCAGTAAATAGTATTTCTAGCCACGTCTCTGAAATAGCCAGGACACAGGAGTTCCGGAACTCATGTAGGTAGCGGACGTTAGCTGTTAATTCATCAATTTTTGCTTGCAAGGATTGCACGTTGATGAGAAGGGTGGTAGGCAGGCAGATTTAGTTTTTTTCTTTCAACCATCTCAATTGGCGACGAAGGCCTCCTCTACATCCCCGTTTCCACTTATTATGAACTTTGACGCTTTTCATATTGGTTTTAAGGTGATTTGGAATTGTATCCACTACTGTAGAGTGCTCTGGTGAAACCAAGTTGCGAAGCAATAGTAGGAACTCTCGTTTATATCGAATTTCATTAAGGGCAACGCAGCCAGCAGCATGGCCCAAATTCAGTCCAAAGGAGAGATAAATGTTTAAGAACACCAAAAACAGTCCAAACATGCTCCACACTACACTATCCATGATTAATATCTACCAAAAAATATCATCCACAAATTTAAGGAGGCTCCTAGCACTAAAAGAGTCATAAAATATCAAAGATGTGTTTGTCAGTGTTTTTAGAAATATCCTGTTTTTGATGTGATCGTAACCAAGTGTGACTTTCGGTGGAAGGTTGGTATTTATTTCTCTAACCAGAAATAGTACACCCAGTTTTTAACGTATTGCACACTTTAGATAAATTTTGGAGATTTGTTTCTTTAATGTAGATAATCACATCTCGGTCCTCTTCGTAATGTTTCTCATCATATCCCAGTATATTGGGGTCGGTATTAATAATAAAGGCAGCATCCTCCTCATTAAATGTATACCAGGAAATAGGATAATATAATGTGATTAAACCGACTTCCCATTGACCTTTGAGGTTCATACTTCTTGCGAGTCTCGTTTTGTAATTTGAGATACGGTTGTCAGGGTAAACATCCATTGATGCATTACAGGGTAACGTGATATAAAATCCACCCTCACCCATGGCATAGTTTTTTCACAAAAAAAACTTTTTTTTTCTTTTCTGGTGACCATGAGGAAAATTTAGTCAGCCATCCCAGCCACTTGACAAGACAAAGCACTTTGCAACCACTCTTTTTTCGATCTAAAATCTTTTCTATTTTAAACGATTTGTCTTGGTTCACAATGATTTTTTTTAATTATTTTTCATAAAAACAACTGTCGATAACATCCCCGTCATAATCTTGTAGTCTGTACACTTGAGAGGTTCGTGGTATACAGGCGGCTATAGTGAAAAATTCCTCAGTGTAATTCTGTTCATACCCCTTCAAA
This sequence comes from Carassius auratus, assembly GCF_003368295.1. Taxonomy (NCBI): domain Eukaryota; kingdom Metazoa; phylum Chordata; class Actinopteri; order Cypriniformes; family Cyprinidae; genus Carassius; species Carassius auratus. The sequence continues at coordinate 108,415 of NW_020528654.1, read as the reverse complement.
AATAATATTTCAAACTTTTGACACTCAGATAATTAAACACGTTAAAAATGTATCACCGCTTTACATTTGTTTCTTTAAGTTTGAGGTAAGGTACACATCCTATAAAACTCTGTAACCTAGTTTTCTAGCTGGAAACAAAACACCTTTTTTAAATTGTAATGCTACAAGCTCTCACATCTTTTTCACGTGTTGCTTAACGAAACATATCTGATAGTTTTTGACTTGTTTGGTTGTTTTAGATAAATAACCAGTAACCTAGTTTTCTTTTATTTCGTTTGTTACAACTTTAACAACATTTTACACTTTTCCAACTACCAAAATGATCATTACATTGTTTCAATTTCGTATGTGTTTATAACCTTTTTCTTGAAATGCACTGTGTACTTAAAATGTTAATAAAACCTTCCCTTTTTCACAAAAAAAAACTTTTTTTTCCTTTTCTGGTGACCATGAGGAAAATTTAGTCAGCCATCCCAGCCACTTGACAAGACAAAGCACTTTGCAACCACTAATCTTGTAGTCTGTACACTGGAGAGGTTCGTGGTATACAGGCGGCTATAGTGAAAAATTCCTCAGTGTAATTCTGTTCATACCCCTTCAAAAATAATATTTCTAACTTTTGACACTCAGATAATTAATCACATCTCATTTTCTTTATTAACGTCCAACGGTTGCGTTTTAATGCTTTTTGTGATAACTGGTGTTATATCCATCTATAAGATCTTGTAAGATATTGTAGTAACGATTTGAATTGATAGCTGTTAAAAAACGACCCATTTTCTAATTAAATTTATGGTTAAAGCATTCAACACAAGAAGCTTTAGGATGAGGTCACATGACCCATGCGCGTGATGGTCATAGGATTCTAATGCTCCGTCCAAACCTCCTTCCTTTTCCTAAATAACAACATATAGAATTGACAGCCATTTTATTTTTATTCTGTATAGTGTCAGTGTAATGTACGGAAACAAAAAACAAGACTCCTCGCCGTCCACAACTCCCTCCGGGAAGAAAAAGATGAAGCTAGCGAGCATTGAGGCTAATCTGACAGACGCCATTGCAGAGGCGCTTTGAAAACAACAAGTAGCGCTTGAAACTACGATTCAAAATGCAATTCGGATGGCTATGGGAACCCCTCGAGTAGGAATTATACATTTTTCTCGGCACGACATCTCTCCTTTTCTAGAATAGATTATCTACTATGTTCCAAGGAACTTTTGAACTTTTTTGACCAGACAATTATACTACCAGCTATTCTTGCTGATCATAATTCTTTAATGGTAGAATTTGAATGTGCTCCATTTGTTGAAAGATCTCTGCGGTGGCGTTTCAATATTTCTCTTTTACAGAACAACAAGTTTAATGAAGACTTCAAAGCCGGTCTGTCCGAATTTCTTTCATTTAATATTGGTTCGGTTGAAGACCCTATTTTTGTCTGGGAAGCTACAAAAGGTTCTATCAAAGATTTTTCTATAGCCTTTGCTACTAACGTAAAAAAGGCACATAATCAGAGAATTGACCATTTAGAAAAAGAATGTCAAAAACTTGATTTGTCACTAAAATCTTCTTTCTCTAATTCTATTTATAAGATTCTTATGGCCTTTAAAGCGGAATTGAATGATCTTTTGAGAAGGAAAGCAGAATTTGTGATTCACAGAACCAGGCAGTCCTATTACTTTTGTGGTGCCAGACCGAGCAAACTTTTAGCCTTGAGACTGAAGCAAAATCAGGCAAAAGCCTACATTGAAAAAATTAAGCACCCTTCTAAAGGACTGGTTGGGAATAGTAAAGAAATTAATTCCTCATTTTCCGATTTCTTTTCCAAACTCTATACGTCTGAACTTAATCCCTCAAGTTCAAGTTGCACTGCCTTTTTGCAGTCTCTTACTCTACCTCGACTTAGTAATGAGGAAGCTGAATCTTTAGGACAGCCAGTTACTTTGGAGGAACTTAAAGGGGCGTTACAAGGTGTTAAGAAAGGCAGGGCGCCAAGCTTAGACGGGATCCCTGCAGAATTATTTATTAAATATTTTGATCTTCTCGGACCTGTCTTCCTGACTGCCATCCACGCGGCAGTAGAGGTGGGCGCTTTTCACCTACAGATGAATACGCCACTTATATCGCTGATACCCAAAAAAGGGAAAGATCATACGGATTGCGCAAACTACAGACCCATTAGTTTGCTAAACACGGATATAAAAATGTACGCCAGAATTCTCGCCTTGCGACCACAGCGATATGTGAATTTTTTAGTCCATCCTGACCAATCTGGCTTCATGCCTAATAGACTAGCGGCGGACAACATTCGGAGACTACTGCACGTCATCCATGAATCACAGGGTTGTCCCACTCCAGCTGCGGTTCTTTCGTTGGATGCAGAGAAGGCACTTGACAGGCTGGAGTGGGACTACCTCTGGTCTGTTTTGGAGGTGTTTGATCTGGGCGAAGGCTTCATAAACATGATAAGAGTTCTATATAGAAACCCCACGGCCTCTGTTATGACTACTGGAGTACATTCTTTACCCTTTAAATTACAACGAGGCACTAGACAAGGGTGCCCACTACCCCCTATGCTTTTTGCAATGTCACTCGAACCCCCAACCCAACTGATAAGACAGGAAAATGTCTGTTCAATCTCAATTAACTCTCACAAGCAACATATATCACTATATGCCGATGACATTTTATTGTTTATCTCGGATCTCCAAGTTTCATTTTCCCAGATACTGAAGGTATTTGAAAAGTTCAGTGGGCTCTCTGGGTACAGAATTAATTGGGATAAATCCTCTTTGCTTCCACTTAATAGCATGGCTAAGAAAGTTAGACTACCTTGTAATATCTCCATACAATCTTCATTAAATTACTTTGTTGTTCACTCTTCCCTCCATGGCATACCTGATGCCAATTATCTGCAAATTCTAACTAAGGTTGAACAAGATCTCCAAAAATGGACCTCGTTGCCATTATCATTACATGCCAGAATAGCGAGTGTTAAAATGAATGTTTTGCCACGAATCAATTTTCTTAGCTCCATGATTCCGTTACCTGCACCTAAAATGTTTTGGCACAAACTCAATTCTAAAATTCGTAAATTCATCTGGAATGGCAAGCAACCCAGATTGAAATTTGAAACACTGCAATGTGCAAAACATAATGGAGGATTAACGCTTCCGAATTTCGAATTGTATAATAGGTCCTCTCAAATTAAATTCATTAAGGATTGGCTAGACCCGCTCTCTAGGGTTCCTTGGAGAGAGATAGAGGAGAGCTTAGCTGGCAAATACAGGTTACAAGATATACTGTTTTCTGGGCTAAACAACAAACAATGTTTGCAAGCTTTTGGTCCAATCATGACCTACACAGTAGTCAATTTCAAATGTATGGAAAAATTTATTAATTTTTGAGTATGGCAGAACATTTTTACTTCATCTAGGAATCCTAATCACCAACTGATTCACTTTAACTTCTGTCACAGAACTTATTGGACCCCACTCAAAAGACATCGTATTGACTCCTCCTTCAGTCCTTTTTGTGATAAATGTCCCGACCAACAACTTGGTTCCTTTTTCCATATGATGTGGGAATGTGAAAAGGTTAAACATTTTTGGACTGAGGTATGTGGTATCTTATCGAAAATCATAGAATATCCGATTCCAGTGACACCCTCTGTATTATTACTGAATGATGACTCTCAGTTTGACTTTTCTAAGCTGCAAAAAATTGTCTACCTGGCCGGTTTAACGTCTGCAAAAAAACTCATAGCTCAACACTGGCTCCCACCACATAGCTTGGATATATTCAAGTGGTTGTTTCAACTTCGGGACATTATAATGTTAGAAATATCCACAGCTCGGGTGAACTTGGCTCAAATCTCAACACTTAAAATATGGACAACAGCTGCTGATAAGGTCTCAAAGTATATTGCAGAAAGCAATGTCCTGGACTCAGTTTGAACACTTCAACACTTTATCCTATTTCTTTATTTTTTAATTCTTATTTTTTTTTTCATTATAAATGTTTTTATCACTCCTGTGACTGTTTTTCTGTAGACTTGTCTGTTCATTTTGTACCCCATTAAAAAGAGACCGCGGGGTGGGGTGGGAGGGATTGGTAGATATGGTGGTGTTTGTTGTGTTTCTTTTTTGAATGTTTATTGTCAAAAATTGAAAATCTAATAAAAAATAAATAAATAAATAAAATAAAAAAAACACAAGAAGCCTTCACATCACTTTCTGTAGCAAAATGATGTATGTTATACTTTTTCATCAGTTGTTGGAAATGTTTGTTAAAACATTCTGTACCTTTATCAGTCTGTAATTTTTGAGGTATACGTTTTCTTTGAGTATAGAGGCAAATGCTTTCGTAACCTCTGCACCTGTCTTATTCTCCAGTGGATGCACCCAAGCATACTTTGCTAAAAACATCTATGCATGTCAGTAAAAATCTGATACCATCGTTTTCTTTTGAATATGCAGACATGTCAACCAGATCTGTTTGAAACTGTATATCTTGTCCGTACACCACCACTCTATTCCGTTTGTATTTGATAGGTGCGGTCTTGTGTAATGTATAAGCATCCTGAGATGATAACCAATCTAATATTTCTTTACCCTTCAGAGTTACCCCATATTCCTGTAACACACCCCGTTTTAATAGTTCTTTACCTCCCTAAGACCAGGGGTGCAATGGGTTGTAGTACACTTTTTTTTTACCACCACCACTACTGTTTACACAAAACAGTAACAGAGTTATTAGAGTCAAAAGATTTTTATTTGCAATCATTGCAGAACACACATACACGTTCAATATGATTGGTTGTACGTTATCTTATTATACATCATCTAGATATTAAAGGAATTTCATACACATTAAAAAAATTTTCTCTATCATATATTCAACTAGCATGTCAATTCATTTATGACAACAACAATACACACACATCGGTTACATAAGTACAAAGACATAAAATGTAACCTATTTTAAGACTTTCTTCACATTCAGGCATAAGTTAGAGAATTTTTTTAATAGTCATGCAAGGATTATACCTGTTTTTGAGGCACTGGGTTGTCATAACCCACTACTCCTTCGACATCCCCCTCACAGCAACCATTTGCTTTTTTAATATCTTCAAACGCTTATTGTCCACATAAAATTCTGTCACGGTTGATAAACCGTGATCTCTGGGTGTTTGCACTTTGTGGTGAAGTCTGTGTGTTTCGCATCTGCACTGATTAGTTTGTGGGCATCTCCGTTAATTGTAATCAGCAGCAGCTGTCACTCATTACTCATTCCCTATATATTGGCTTGTCTCACGTCTTGTGTTTTTGAGATCGTTGTTTAATGTCGCTTCCCCTGTTTGTTGGCTTCAGTGTTGTTTGTGTTTGGATGTTCGTGTTTTCCCGGAACCTCATCTGCTCATCGCTGTCCAAGCGCTGGTGGCACAGGTGTCCGAGCTCACCCAGCAGATCCATCAGCTCACCTCTCCCACTGTGCCCATCGCACCGCCTGCACCGCCCGTCCCCCGGGAGACCCCCCAGGATCACTTCCGGCCAGAGCTGCGACTTCCAGCGCCAGAAAGCTACTCCGGTGAGCCAGCCTTTTGCAGAACTTTCTTGAATAAATGTTATATGCACCTTCGTCAAGGGACGTCTTCTGTCACGGACTACTCCATCGAATTCCGTACCCTGGCGGCCGCGTGCCAGTGGAAAGAGACAGCGCAGTGGGACCGATTCCTTCATGGGTTATCCGACCGTATTCAAAAGGAGATCTACCTCCTTGAGCTGCCCCCCATACTTAACGGATTTTCCATCAGGTTCACTTCCGTCAAGTATATTTATGACAATTATAATTGCATACAGTTAGAGTTGGCGGTATGGTTATGTTCTGGGCAACACTCCACACGCCTGTCCATGCAGCCACAGAACCGAACCATTATAAGCATATATAATTACAATTCACAATTACATGAGTTGTAAACAAAATGTGATAGAGACTGCTTCCAATGAAGACACAGTAAAGAAAGAACATGTTAGATCAGATTACAGGTTCACTTGGTGGAGTTGGGGTTGGAGGAGGGAGTTAATTGCAAGCAGCAATGCTATGGAGAGACAATTAATAATGGGAATTTAAATAGACCGCAAGTGATATATGTCAAGACTGGATTGGTACACGTCAGGAACAGCTGTCAGCTGATACAAGTGTGACTAACATGGCCTGACTGAACTAACGCAATGCTCGATTTCAATCAGGTCCACTTCCGTCAAGTATATTTATGACAATTATAATTGTATACAGTTAGTGTTGGCGGTATGGTTATGTTCTGGGCAACACTCCACACACCTGTCCATGCAGCCATGCTTGGACAGAGCAGGAAGAGCAGCAAGACAAACCCCCAAAACAACCATATGCCAAAACTCCCCAACATAACTGATGCAATTTGAATGGCCAGCAATGAGAAATGTTGCTTGATCCTATATTTATAGGGGAAGCATCACCCAAACTCAGAGAAGCATACAACAAGCATGTTGCTTAGCTGCTTATGCTAATAATTGGAGATAACTGTATGGGGAAGCATACACCCCTAGCAGCAGCAGCCTAATACGATGACAGTTTGTATATCATTCAATTTAAGTCTAACATGCTGAAAAATCACATTAAGGGGGAAGCATGCACCCCTAGCAGCAGCAGCAGCCTAATACGATGACGGTTTGTATATCATTCAATTTAAGTCTAACATGCTGAAAAATCACATTAAGGTGGGGGGTGGGAGCGTCACCCAAAGGTAAGCAATAGAGAATGTGCAACAAGTATGTTCTTAAAATGCTTAAGCAACTGTGATTGTAAAGGGGGAAGCATACGCCCCTAGCAGCAGCAGTCTGATATGATGGCAGCATTATCCAATTTTTATGTATCTACCATGCTGTAAAAATCACAAAGGGGGAAGCATCACCCCAAGTTGAGAAACTGAGGATGTGCAACAAGCATGTTTCTTAAAATGCTTCAATCTCATGCCAATCCCGAGTACCCACAGAGCAGTACGAATCCCCATCTCCAAAAGTCCCCAGCCTGGTTATATCTGCAAAACAAAAATACAGCCTCCAATTCTCTCTGGAAAAACCAAGCTCCTGGAGGTGTGCTGTGGGCGGAGCTATAATACTGACGTTTTTGTGTTGTTTCCATAACATATATTCACTTATGTGCTGATTTTTAACAAAAGACAGAAATCTGATAAAATTGTACTTACCTGACTGGGGTCTTCTACCATGTTTTAATAGCAAACGATGTGCAAATCCAATGTCATCCTGGTCTTGTTTATGAAACTTTCATCACTGAAATGACAAGAACACCACTTGCTACACTCCATTGCTGCCCCAGAAAAGCAACTGCATCCACGGTCCATGTAACGCTAGGTTCTTTGAGAAGCTGAACGTGGTTCATTTTAAAATACTCTTATTTGTTTATAAATGTTTGCATAATCTCGCTCCACATTACTTATCCGAATTGCTGCACCCTTACAACCCTTCCAGAGATTTAAGGTCTAGTAATCAAAACCTACTATTGGTTCCCTCTACAAGGCTGAAACGTAGAGGAGATAGAGCTTTCTCTGTGATGGGCCCTAGATTGTGGAACAGCTTGCCAGCACCCCTTAGAGCTGCTCCATCTTTATCAGTTTTTAAATCGCTTCTGAAAACTCACTTGTTTTCTGAAGCATTTGCATATTAACTGTTGTGTAATGTAGCATATTTTATTTTATCTATGATCAGTATGTTGTACAGCACTTTGGTCAGTCATGTGATTGTTTTAAATGTGCTTTATAAATAAAAGAACTAGAACAAGTGGTAAACTTTCCCCTCACATCCAAAACACACTTATTTGGAGACGTTCTCAAACAAGTCCTTTGCAGCGCTGCCAACGATTTCCTGATGAACCGTGTTTACAGGCGAGGTCTTGCTCTCCTCTGGTCGAGATGTGCATGGGCATGCTTTCCCAAGAGAAATGCTCACAAGGAGTTCCACCATCATCTGCGTCATAGATCCATTGTCGAAAAAACTACCGAACTTATACCACCCAGAAATAAGATTTCTCCACTCATCCGAATTGGCCATGTTTAGCATGAAAATCCATCTCTTTAACACTGAACAACTCTGAATCCATGAAACACCATTGTAGCCCCCCTTTAAGCAAATGTGTGATACATACGACCCCTTGCTGCAGCATGATGAACATAATTGGGGGGTGTTAGTCCAGCAGGGGAAGCATGCACCCTTCGGAAACTTAGAGTGGCGACTAGTATGAATGAGAAAGCTCCATATAACACCTCCGTCAGAATAAAAATGCCTAAACCGAAATGTTAATCTGTTGAGAGGTAGGATAACCTTCTATAACCGAACTAAATTAAAATCCTGCCATGTAAACATGTTAAACTGATTACTTGTACCCATGTAATCACATTAATAGTCGGTCATCGGAATGGGAACGTGATGTCGCCAACGCTGTGCATTCAGTGATTAGTAGACACTGACATAACAGTAGAGACTGGGAAATAGTGGACAAAGATGATAAAACTCCAGTTATACAATAACACACATTAGAATGGAATCTGGAATCTCATGACCAGAGCAGAAAGCTGATGCAATAAGTGAAGCACAATGAACTGCTTTTCAGCTTAGAAACAACACTATGTCTGCATCTGAAAACTTAGACAGGTGACTTGCTGCCTAATCAGTCAATGACTTCCCAACAACGACAGCTCGTTCCACCCTCTTTGCAAGAGGATTTACAGCATATGCATATTAGTGACACTGTCTCCGCTTCAGATGTGGATTATCAAACGTCTACTCCTGATAGACGTTGGACTGAGCAGTACACTGAGACTACAAGGTTGCGTAGAGTTGAGGAGTGTGTATGGAATGTTCAAGAGCAAATCAGGGAACTACAAAGCACATTACAAATGTCTCTCAAGCAAGGCAAAGTTCACCACGTATGCATCAGGACTACTCCCATGCTTCAGCTGCTGGAAATCAAAGGTTAGTCCCTCCCCTCGGCAGTGAACAGCAGTCCATCCAGCAACGTAGTGCCAGCTTGCCTCTTCTCTATGCAGACACAAGACCAGGTTCACAAAACCCTGATTACATTGAAGTTTTGAAAAAGTCTTCTCAAATGATACCGGCACATTCACCAACCACAGTATTATCTCAGCTCCATAGTCAGCCTCCAGTCCAGTTGCCACCAGGATTAATAACTCAGACTCAACAGCTATTGTCTCGTCCAGCATCTGTCCCTGTTACTGAGTGTCATGTAGCACGGCATGAGCTGCGTCCAGAGTCTGCTCCAGCAGGTATGATGCATCAGCCATACGTTTATCAACACACTGGTGATCCTCAGCAGACATATCAATACACCTCATCGTTTGCACAACAACTTGTACCTCCAATGACATCATCTACTTCTACAGTGTACCGAGCTGTACCTAGCAAACCGCCAGTTTATGCATCTTCGTGGGCACCTGTACATAGTAACACTGTGAATCCCAATTATGTAAACCACAGTTTACACAATCATTACCAGCATTTGCTCCAGCACAGCCTCTGATGTCTCATTACTCAGAACCTCCTGTACGTTATTCACATCCTTACCAGCAGGGGTATAGATATACCCCACTCCTAGACACACAAGCTCAGCCACAGCCATATTCTGCACCATTCCCTTCTACTGTACAGCCAGCTCAAGTTCCAAGCATGGTGGAGATGGCTATTGCCTCCTCTTATGGAATACCTAAGCCTAAAATCATTCATTTCACTAAAGGGAAGGAGAGTGATTTTGCTCTATTAAAGAAGGGACTTGATGGCATTCTGGGCCCACATCTCCATTTAACGGAGTACTATAAATTCCAAGTGTTACTTGATCATCTCAAATTACCAGCTGCCTTTCAAATAGCTAAGAGATACAAGCATGACCCCATGCCTTATACCAGAGCCATGCAAGCTTTGCAGCAGCGTAATGGACAGCCCAGACAACTGGTACGGGGAGAAATCGGTAACATTCTCCGCACACCTCCATTGAAACCAGGGGATGCTCAAGGTTTTGAGGACTTTGCGTTGTCAGTTAGTACTCTTGTTGGCCTCCTTAATACATTGGAGGGTTCATCCAAGACTGAACTTATGTGTGGTTCCCATGTTGATAGGTTGCTCACTAAACTTCCATCCTCTCAAAGGGATAGTTTTGTTGAATACTGCATAAACAAAGGTATTATCCAGAATGGGACTGACAAAACCTACACTCTTCCTGAGTTTGCAGAGTGGCTCGAAAGAAAATCACAAGCACTTCAGATATCAAGGAGAGCAGCTGATCTCTATAGTTCAGATAGACCTCGCTCTGATAATCGAGAACAGAAAACTCTGAAGCCACCAAAGGTACAGTCCACAATCTACTATGGCATAGATCATGCTACAGAAAAGCCATCAGACACATTGTTCCAGGCGAAGAAAGAGCAGACAAAAGCCAAGAAACGGGAAAGCTTTAAGCCCTACTGCCCCTTCTGCAAATGCCAACAGCATTACCTCAACTCTTGTCCTGAGTTTGGTAAACTAAACATTGCTCAAATAACAGCATGGATAAAGGACAACAACAGATGCTGCAAATGTGGTAGAGGTCATGAGCCTGCAAACTGCACCCTGAAAAAGCCATGTCCCACTTGTGGTGAACAACACTTGTCAGTTATTCATGAAACCGGATCCAACATCAACAAGGGCATCCTTACTGTGAATACAGTACCCCGTACAGTTTACCTTGATAAAGTAACTCACTCAGGTCAGACTTCATAGCAAAGGGAGAACATTGGACACGTATGCCATTCTTGATGATGGGTCTGAAAGGACCATAATACTCCCCACAACAGTGCACTACCTTGATCTGGAGTAAAAAAGGATGAATCACTTGCCCTCAGGACAATTAGACAGGAGTTAGTAGAGATTCAGGGTGCATCAGTCTCATTTGAAGTTTCTGCTTCTATGAATCCAAACATTCGTCACAAGACACACACTGCTTTTACAGCACAAGAGCTGAACATTGCCAAGCAATCCTGCCCTGTGGACATTTTAAAACAGAAGTTTGTACATCTGAGAGACGTTCCCATTATTCCTTTTAAAGAGGCACAGCCCATGCTCCTTATCGGTTCTGATTACCCACATCTCGTCATACCGATAGCTCCAGTACTTATGGGCCCATTGGGTAGTCCTGTGGCAGTTAGTACAAGTTTGGGCTGGGCTATCCAGGGTCCAACTACATTCCTTGACCAGCCATTGGAGATTACTTGTCTGAACATCTCACTTATCCACTCTCCCACACAAGATCTGTCTCATCATGTTGAAAAGTTATGGCAAGTAGACATACTTCCCTTCCAGCCTGTGAAAGACATGACGCGTTCCAAGCAGGACAGAGATGCTCTTCAAATGCTGGAAACAAAGACAAAGAGAGTAGAAGCTGATGGAGTCTCTCGCTACGCAACTCCTCTTCTTCGCAAAGGGAATGCAGAGGTATTGCATGTAGGTCCTGAATCAGTCATGGTTCTTCTAAGAGCCACTGAGCGCCATTTGAATCGACATGTAGAGCTTGCAGAAGTCTACAAGACAGAAATACACAAACTGGAGCAGGCAGGGTATGCAACGAAACTCACCCCTGAAGAGGCTAAAGCAACAGATGAGTCATGGTTCATTCCCCACCACCTTGAGCATCACAACAATAAAGCCAGGGTTGTGTTCAACTGTTTGTATCAGTTCCTTTAAGCTTCACTGAATGATCAGTTACTCCCAGGACCTACATTAGGTCCCTCATTACTGGGAGTTCTTCTCCGATTCAGACAATATCCTGTGGCCATCAGTGGGGACATTCGGTCAATGTTTCACCAAGTACGCCTCCTTCCAGAAGATCAGCCTTTACTTCGCTTCTTGTGGAGAGATCTGGAAAAGGATAGACAACCTGACATCTATGAGTGCCGTGTGTTCTTCCATTTGGGACCACATGCAGTCCATGCTGTGCCATTTACGCCCTCCAGCGTCATGTCACGGACCATCGTGAAGGCAATGAAGAGGTGGTAGCCTCAGTATTGAAATCCTTTTATGTGGATAATTGTTTGCAGTCCCTTCCAACAACTGATGAGGCCAAACAGCTCATAAACAAGATGAGAGCTTTACTGTCTGCTGGAGGATTTGAAATTAGACAATGGGCCAGTAACTACCCAGAGGTAATTGCTCATCTACCAACTGAGGCAAGGCCAGAAAGCTGTGAGCTATGGCTGACTGTAAATAAAACAGACCCACAAGAGTCTACACTTGGGCTCTCTTGGCACTGCCCATCTGACAAGCTTAGCTATCGAAACCGCCCACTATCTACAGATGAGCCCACTATGTGCAATATTTATAGAGTGCTAGTGTCTCAATATGACCCTCTTGGTTATATTTTGCCTTATACCACCCGGGCTAAAATCATTGTTCAAGCTCTGTGGATAAACGAAAGAGGCTGGGATGACTGCATTGAAAAAAAGATGCTTGACAAATGGCAAGAGTGGACCAATGAACTGCAGTATCTTCCCATGATAGGGATGCCAAGGTGCTATTTCTCAGTCTGTCCAGAATCTGACAATGACAGGATTTAATTGCATGTATTTTGCGCTGCCTCTGAGAGGGCTTATGGTTCAATGGCATATCTGCTCTTACAAGACAAAGAGGGAAATATTCATACTTCATTTGTTAAGGCTAGATCCCGTGTTGCACCCAAAAAGCAACTATCAATGCACCTACTGGAACTGTGTGGTGCCCTTACCGGTGCACAATTGGCTAAACTCCTCTTAACTGAAATTAGCCTACCTATCCATAACATTGTGCTCTGGACAGACTCCACTACAGTTCTCACTTGGATCAAATCTGAATCCTGTCATTACAAGGTGTTTGTTGGCACACGGATTGCCGAAATACAGGAGTTGACCAATTCAAAGAACTGGAGATATGTGGAGTCAGAGCTAAACCCTGCTGATGATATTACAAGAGGGAAATCTCTCTATGAACTCTCTCATGAATGTCAATGGAATTAGGGCCCTTACTTCCTCCGACAGTCACCAGAAAACTGGCCCAAGCAGCCTGCCTTATCCTCAACTGATGAGAACGAGCTAAGAAAATCATTCTTCTGTGCTCATGTTGCTGTTCTGCACCCTTCCCTACCAGATCCAAAGCAGTACCCAACATGGTCAGACTTGGTTCAAGCTACCTACCAGTCTGTACATGGAGTTTTAGCACCCTCAATGCCAGCCTCACAACGCATTGATACTGAACTGCTTCTTCTCAGACAAGCTCAGCAGAATAGTTTCCCTAAAGAAAGTCTGTGCACTTCAAGATGGCAAGGCCATACGTGCTAGCAGTAGGTTATGTACTTTGTCACCTGAATATGATCAAACCTTGGGAGTAATTCGGGTAGGAGATCGCCTTCGCAAAGCTGAGAAACTTGAAGTTGATTCTTTGCATCCTATTGTATTGGCACCTGATCATCCCATCACTAAACTCACAATACAGGACTATGACAACAGACTTCTTCATCCCGGTCCTGAGCGTGTCTTCACAGAGTTGCAAAGAACTTACTGGGTTATCAGAGGTAGACAAGCCGTAAAGAAACATCAACACCAGTGCATAGAATGCACAAAATGGCGCTGTAATCCAGCCAACCCTAAAATGGCTGATCTTCCCGCTGCTCGTCTTCGCTTATACCAGCCTCCTTTCTGGTCAGCTGGTGTCGATTGCTTCGGACCATTTACCATAAAGATAGGCAGAAGACATGAAAAACGATGGGGAATCATTTTCAAGTGCCTCACCACAAGGTGTATCCACTTAGATCTACTTCATAATATGGATACTGACTCCTTTCTTATGGCTTTACAACACTTTGTTGCACGACGAGGCAAACCCTTTGAGTTACTATTCGACCAGGGTACAAATTTCAGAGGTGGGAATCGAGAACTCTAAGAAACCTTCTCTGCACTTGAGCCAGAAATCAAAGAAAAACTGAGTGAACAGAGTATTTATTTTCAGTTTAATCCTCCACATGCGCCTCATTTCGGTGGAGTCTGGGAGCATGAAATACGCTCTATTAAATCCTGTCTTCGAGTAGTACTTAAGGATCAAGTTGTGTCTGAGGAAGTATTGTCTAATGTTCTGGTTGAAGTGGAGGGAATACTCAATTCTAAACCACTTGGGTATGTATCATCAGAAATATCTGACATAGACCCAATTACTCCAAATCTGTTGCTGATGGGGCGGCGGGATGCCTCTCTTCCTCAAGTGGTTTATGGCGCAAGAGAATTGCTTGGAAAGAGAAAATGGAGACATAGCCAAGTCATAGCTGACCAGTTCTGGAAACAATTCATTCATAACTACTTGCCGAGTCTTCAAACCCGTGTGAAATGGCAAAAATCTACACCAAATCTATCAGTGGGACAAGTAGTTATGGTTATGGACTCCCAACTGCCATGAGCCCTCTGGCCATCAGGCAGAGTAAACCAAGTTGTTCCCAGCAGCGACGGAACCATTAGAATGGTGAATGTAACTATTGGAAACCATGTCTACTGTCGCCCTGTTTCTAAACTGATTGTTCAACAGAGATGCCCACTGGTATCAGTGGTTTCTAACATCAGAGAACAGGCATCTTTATCTCATTTCTAATTTGCTGTACAAATTAGGGGGCGGCTGTATAAAAATCCCTGTTGAACTCTTATTTTGAATTAGTTGGTGACATCACATGTGGGCGGAGTCAGGAACATGCACAGACAATTTCAGTAAAAAGATCGTTCTGCCGCTGCAACGAGACAGATTATAGTTTGTTTTGATATGTGTGTGTTCATGACAAAGTAAGTTTGCCTCTAAATATACATTATTATGTGAATGTATATATATATATATAGTGATGTTTGTATTCATATTCAATTCTATTGTTTGCCATGATATTTATGCACGTGCTAAGAAAGTTAACAGATGGACAAATACATGACAAAGTTCGGTGTTTACTACAAATACATATATTAATGATGCTGAAATGGATCGCTGGAATATCTATGCTGTAATTATTTAATGTTACAGTTTGTGTTGTTTACGATATGTATAACGAGACTTATTTGATTGTATTCAGCACCATATCATCGTTGCATTTGTTCTATTAGTGGAGCAAGAGCTCCGCCTAGTGTGTATTTGTGTAATTTCAGTCTGCATGCATCAGTTCTCAATTTAGTATTGTTCTTTATATTGTGATAGTTGCAAGCATTGTACTTGATATTTGAGAAGTTTATTTAATTTATTATTGTTATTTATTTCAGAGACCACACACTGACACACAGCTATGCAAACTTTATCTAACCCAAACTGCTGGATTATTGGAATAAATCAATGCTTGAGAAAGGAAGCTGTCTCGATCTTTTGCCTATAAACCTTCTGATCGAGGTTGAGGATTAGATGTTGGCCAACCAGTGCATCCATGCACATATATCTGTAACAACTTTGCAGGCAGCGTTTTTTTTTTTTTTTTTCTCGAAGGCACCTCATGAAATGGATTTCAGACAGGCTTCTGAGGCAGAGTAATGGTTTAATGATCTACAGCAAAATATAGAGAGCTTTGGTTATTACTAAGTGGATATTTCATTACTGCAATGTTAATTTCTTAACTAGGAATTACATAAGTGGAAAACATTGTTCAGAAACATACATTTACACATGAACTGACCACTGACTGCAACTTTCAGAAGCCATCTTTATTTTTTGGCTTAACGGTCACAGAATGGAATGAACGGGATTGTGGGATACCAAAGGAAGCGAAGGATACATCTATGCTGCCTTTAAAAACCGGCCAGATGAAGTCATCTCAGGAGACAGGAAATGAAGCTGACACTGATTTCAGACATGCCTTGAAGCCTTCTTACCTTGGAATGCGACCTCCGAAGGCAACATTTTTTAGTTTTCAGATGCAGCCTATGATAGTGAATAGCTCAATAAAAACACTTTTTTTGCCTGTCATTGTATGAATTAATACAGATTCAAAGCCGTTTGTAAATATTGTAAGATCATTGCACTATCTGCATTTATAAGCCGCCCCCACGTGATTCATGTTTTAACAAAACTTGATACAATTCATTTCAGACCTGCATTAAAGAAAGTCTTAGGCTACAGTTATTTCCTCTTGCTGAATTGACATGCCTTGTTTTTTTTTTTTTCAGGTTTCCACTTCATACCATTAACATTACAGAACATTTAATGTTCTCGTGTGTCACACAACAGTATCAATAATTATGTGTAACATATGAATGGATGAAGCGGTTTGTCACTTTACATTGTTACACAAACGCAGCGCTGTGTGGGAGACTCTGCTCTTGCATGCAGCTGGCAGATGCAGTGCGTATCTCGGCTTCACACTATTTTGCAGTTTGGTGTAATTTAGAAACGGTGCCTAAGTGGGGGAGAATTCCCTCGCTTCGGCGATCAGCTCTCACTCAACCGGACCAGAAATGTCCCGGTGCTCCTGATGGCATTTGAGCGGAGTTCTCTCGCTGCAGCGGAAAAGTACGCGCACTCAGATGATGGGCGAGGAAATGTGAGAGTAGTTTCACAACTGTATGGTACACCATTAAACGGAACGATTCATGATAGTAAATTACAGATTTTGCGAAGCAACAAAACAAGTGGGTATACTTAACCCCGACCACACCAGTGGTACGATAGAAGACGGTCTTAGTGTGTATGTGATTGTGTTCAGGCCGCATGACTGAGCACACGAATGAACACTAAAGGTTCAATATGAGTCTATTAATTCAAAGCAAGTGCGAGCAGTTATTAAAAATATTAATGCAACCCCGGTTTCGAAGCATGAGCACATGTAAACACCACATCGGATTAGATAGCGTCTCATGTGCTCCACCGAATCTTTAAATCTGGATGAAGAAATAAAATACATGTAAATGTGGCTATTTTTGTCATATATACTCCTATGTATAGAAGCTATATCGATAAATGCGTGCTTTTGAAGCTGCGTGCATCTAAAACACTCACACAGTTAATGTGATATCGACCTTAGAAATAAACACCAGTGACATTGATATTTCGCTGCTAAATACAGCGATTGCATGCTCTAGCTGCGTATTGCTACAGGTGTATGAACACAGATGTATAAATGCTGCTGCTAATATGCTTAATATTCGTTCCTGCAACCGATGCAAAACCATGTTAACCACCAGGCAACATACACAGCGATATGGATTAAAAAGCATTCACTTATCTTAGATGCGGATATCAGATGCTCTGAAACAAACTGAAACAGTTTGATTTGCAAGCAACGATGCGATCAGTTAATTGCAAGCAGCAATGCGATGGAGAGACATTGAATAAAAGGAATTTAAATAGACCGCAGGTGATAGGTGTCAAGCATGGATTGGTACACGTCAGGAACAGCTGACTGTCAGCTGATGCAAGCGTGACTAACATGGCCTGACTGAACTAACGCAATGCTCGATAATCGACTTGGCCTTATGAGTGTTGATGCACGGATTAATCGCCTGGGTCGCCAGCCTAGTCCAACGCGCCATACCATCTCTCCAGTTAGGGGGCGCTCGAGTCGAGAGAACGTGGTCGGTCCCGTCGACAACCATGAGCCCATGCACGTGGGTAGAGCTCGGCTGTCCTGGAGGGAGAGGGAACGGCGGAGATCCCAAGGACTATGTTTATACTGTGGAGGCTCAGAACACAACATCTACTCATGCCCGGTAAAAGAGCCAGCCCGGTAGTAAACTTGAGGCTACTATCGGGTGGGATCTCCGCTGGGAAGTCCTCAACAACATTATCGACCCTCCTTCCGGTGAAACTGCCGTGGAAGAATCACTCTCACGAATGTCACGCCCTTCTGGCCCTTTCATTGATTCTTCCCTTGCACATCACTTGAACATTCCTGTCCTGCCTGTGTCTCTTCCCATCCATGTCACCGCACTCAAGGGCTAGGAACTGCCTCACGTCACGCACCACACAGAACCCATCACACTACTCACTTCTGGAAATCATCGCGAAACCATATCCTTTTTCCTCATGGACTCCCCTGTTGCTCCCATTGTGTTAGGTCACCCCTGGTTAACTAAACATAATCCACGAGTGGAATTGGGTTCTAACACAGTCACATTGTGGAGTGAAAGTTGTCATGAGTCTTATCTGGTTTCTGCTTGTCCTGTTGTCCCTGTTTCTGTCTTTCAGAAGGAGAACATGGCTTTGCCAAACATGCCCATAGAGTATCTGGACCTGTAGGAAGTGTTCAGTCAGTCCGGTGCTGCTTCTCTTCCTCCGCATCGTCCCTACGACTATGCCATAGATTTAGTGCCAGGTAAGTCTCCGCCTAAGGGCAAGTTATAATCTCTTTCTATTCCTGAGAGGGAGGCCATGGAAAAATACATTTCTGATTCCTTAGCATCTGGGTTCATCCGTCCTTCCTCTTCTCCAGCGGGGGCGGAATTCTTTTTTGTGGGTAAGAAGGATGGTTCTTTGCGACCTTGCATTGATTACCCAGAGCTGAACAACATCACAATAAAGAACACCAATCCATTACCACTCATGTCTTCAGCTTTCGAGAGTTTGCAGGGAGCATCTGTATTCACAAAATTGGTTTTACGTAATGCTTATCATTTGGTCCGCTTTAGGAAGGGGGATGAATGGAAAACTGCCTTTAATACCCCCAGAGGGCACTTTGAATACTTGGTGATGCCGTTCCAGCTCTCCAACTCACCCGGGGTTTTCCAAGCACTAGTTTATGACGTGTTGAGAGATATGGTAGATCAGTTTATATATGTTTACCTGGAAGACATACTGATTTTTTCTTCATCTCTCCAGGAACATGTTCAACATGTCAGACAACTGCTCCAGAGGTTACTTGAGAATGGGCTGTTTTTCAAGTTGGAGAAATGCGTATTCCAAGCACAGTCCATTCTCTTCCTAGGATATATCGTCTCATCCGAGGGAATAAGTATGGACCCTGACAAGATTAAGGCTGTGATAGATTGGCCATCTCCAGATTCCCGTAAGACCCTACAGCAGTTTCTGGGCTTCGCCAATTTCTATCGGCGTTTCATTCGCAATTTCAGCCAACTAACCTCATCTCTGACAGTCTTGACCTCTCCCAGTACTCCGTTCAGGTGGTCGGACGCAGCTGAGGCTGCGTTCACTAACCTCAAAAGCCGCTTTCGGCTCCCATCCTTGTGGCCCCTGATCCCACAAGGCAGTTCGTGGTGGAGGTCGACGCATCAGAGGTGGGGGCAGGAGCAGTGTTGTCCCAAAGTGCTGCTTCCGACGATAAGGTACATCCTTGCGTGTTTTTCTCCCATCGATTATCTCCTGCTGAACATAATAATGACATTGGCAATAGAGAGTTGTTGGCCGTCAAATAAGCGTTAGAGGAGTGGTGTCACTGGCTTGAAGGTTCAGGGGTACCTTTCATTGTTTGGACCGATCATAATAATTTAGAGTACATAAGAACTGCCAAAAGACTCAATTCCAGTCAGGCTCGAAGGGCACTTTTTTTCAGTCGCTTTGAGTTTACTTTATTGTACCGCCTGGGTTCCAAGAATGTCAAGCCCGATTCTTTATCACGTCTTTTTGATCCCTCTGCCCGCCCGTTGACTCCCGAGTGTATTTTACCTGAGAAATTAGTGGTCTCAGCACTTGTATGGGAGGTCGAGTCGAAGGTCAAGACGGCCTTACAAGGGGTAACTCCTCTGTCCGGTTGTCCACCGAACCGTTTATTTGTGCCGGAGGAGTTAAGGTCCGAGGTTGTCCAATGTGGTCATTGTTCTAATGTAGCTTGTCACCCAGGGATAAGTAGAACTAATGGGTTGGTTAAACAATGATTCTGGTGGCCACGTATGGCTCGTGACGTCCACAACTTAGTTTTGGCTTGATAAGTCTGTGCCAGTGGTAAGTCATTTAACCGGCCTCCTGATGGGCTTCTTCAACCGCTGTTTTTTCCTTCGAGACCCTGGTCCCACATCGCACTAGATTTTGTTACCGCCCTCTAATGGCATGATGGTCGTTTTGACCGTAGTGGACCGGTTCTCGAAGGCGGCACATTTCATTCCCTTGCCCAAATTACCTACAGCCAAGGAGACAGCGGTCACCATCCTAGATCACGTCTTTCGGCTTCATGGCCTCCCGGTAGACGTGGTTTCTGACAGGGGATCTCAATTCATATCCAAATTTTGGAAATAGTTTTGTAAATTGCTAGGAAAGTCAGTTAGCTTGTCTTCGGGTTATCATCCCAAATGTAACGGACAATCTGAGCGAGCCAACCAAGATATAGAGAGGACGTTGTATGTTTGGTCTCCAAGAATCCTTCTTCCTGGAGTCAACAACTCTCTATGGTGGAATACGCCCACAATTCGTTGCCAGTGTCAGCTAAGGGCCTTTCTCCGTTTCAGTGCAGTTTAGGTTACCAGCCACCAGTCTTTCCCAGTCTGGAATCTGAAGTCGCACTCCCCTCCGCTCACGCATTTGTCCAGAGGTGCCACCGCACCTGGACCAGAGCCTGCAAGACTCTGCTCCGGGTGAGGGAGCGCACTAAGGCCAGGGCCGATTGCCACCGGTCAAAGCCTCCCGTTTACATCGTGGGTCAAAAGGTGTGGCTTTCTACCAGTAACATTCCTCTGCATTCCGTTTCTAATAAATTAGCTCCCAAATTTATTGGCCTGTTTACTGTCACCAAGATCATTAGTCTGGAGGTAGTTAGATCATTGTTTAATGTCGCTTCCCCTGTTTGTTGGCTTCAGTGTTGCTTGCGTTTGGATGTTCGTGTTTTCCCGGAACCTCATCCACTCTCCGCACTTTCACTCAGCCACAAAGACTTACCTTCGGCTCTATTCCCCGCAGTTCCTGTGCCATCCTCTCCTGCTGCCTTCTTACCGTCATCATCCGGATTCCTCACCACCTCACCACCATCTTGGATTGTCGTCTTCCCAGCATCATTGTCTAACTCGCTATTGTTTCCAGTCCTTCATTCACCCCACCGTCACACATTCACTCTCATCATCTATAATCTTATACAATAAATAAGTTATTTCACTCTTAATTCTTTGTTTAAATATGAGTTTTCCCAGACAGTTTGTGCTGCAGACCTTTCACTATGTACATCTTATCTCTGAGCTCACACAGAACGCCATCCACAACACCCTGAATTATTTGCGGATGTGGTGTTAAACCAAACAGTTTCAAGGTTTGGGCCATAATGAGTTTCAGCTCGGGTTTACATAATTTATGCACAATTTATTGTTCAAAACACCCCTGAAAATAGTATGCAGGTGCCTCATAGAGACATGAATGTTGTGTTTGTGAAGGATGATTGACCTGACATCCGTAACAATCTTTCTTCAGCTGCCTGTCAACCAAATGTTCCAGAATTATGGCGACAACAGCTTTAATGATTTAATGTCCGATCACCCCGATGCATCCATGGACGGTGTTCGAGACGTCTTCAGAAATTGCAGTGTCAGATTGACTGGCGTGGGAAGGTGGACTGTATTTTGCGAGGAAGGCGAGGTTATGGTATCCAAGCTTTGTACAGAATTTGTTCAGTCAAGTGTCATTGTCCGTCGCTGACCATGGTGCGAATGCGTTTTCAGCGCATACAAAGTGAGGAACTGGCGAAGTATTTTCTTGGGTCATGTTGGTGGTGATGTTGCTTGATGTCTATTTCCACGGAGGCCCCCGACGTGCGTATTTAATGATTATAGATGGTAGGCGGGGCCACATGAACCCCTCTCCGGCTGAACACACACCATTCAGAGTGGAACAGTTTCACTTTTATGTTGTTGTATCTGTCAAACTTAAACAAACCACTTAACATTTTGTCTATCTTTCCAAATATTTCCTCTAACGCAGACACGTCTTTCCACTGAAACAAAAATGTAATGTTATAGTATTAAAGATGGTCCTATTCAGATATAGGCCATGTGCGTTCAGGTAAGCCTGAGATGCGGTCGCTACAAAGTATATATATATACTGTATGTAATCATCAGCATACTTGTTAATGTGATCCCTGAGCACTCTCTAATGCATTCCTGGAGTGACACCGTTCCATTCCCCTATGAATATAGGATTATTGTCTCCATCTTTTAGATCGCGCCAGACATAATTGTAAAATAAACACCAATCTTTGATGGTGAAAAACAGATCAGGATCCTCGCTCGTGTCGTACGTGACCATTTCATCACCGTCCACTGTTCTAAATCCGACCTCGTGGTTGCTCTTGTCAAAATCGGAACTGCAAATACGATTACCTGAAAGTTGAAACTCGTATTTAACATTGTCCAAAGGTTCGTGGACAAAATTGGCCAGACACGGTCCATGTTTTATCTTCCATGGTGCCAGGATTAGATGGCCCATAACGAACTCAACACTCTTCTCAGGAGTTTTAGGTGATGATGTCGTGGCCATTGTTACAGAATAGTTCTCCAATTTTTTTTTTCAATTCACAAAATCTCCATTCGTATTTTGCAACTAGGTATGGATAAATTAGCTTCAACAAATCCCTCTTTTTAAACACTTGTTACAGCCAATAAGATGTTACTATCATGTTTCCAGCATTAGAGGGGAGGGTGGGGTGCCTGTAGACACGGCTTGATCGTTAGAGGGCAGGGCTTTAGGCATGGCTTGACCGAAGCATTCCCGAGCACATTCTGAGTTTGGCAGCGACGCGTGAGGTCGACGCACCGGAGATGTCGCAAGGTCTACTAGGATATCTTTTTTTTTTTGCTTCCACATTTTAAAGTTTAAAAGCATGTAATTCCCACACACACACACACACACACACACAAAAAAAACACTTTTCCATTCCACCAAAAATCCTCTTAGGTTCATAGTAAGGTCACACTGGGGCTCTACAGGGAAGGGAGGGGCTTCAAACAGGTGTCCAAACAGATGGCTTTTTATGACCCTCATCAATCAAATTTTTTGAGACAAGGCAGCCTTAACCCTCTCTCACATCTCTTTCGCCAAGCATTCAAATAATGCATCTCATAAATTGTGATTGCAGTTGCATCTGATCAAATGCTCATTATTATTCTTTAGCTTGGGTTTTTACTTTGTTGGAACAGCAGCTATGCTAATTATGTCTCTATTTATTTCTCTGTTTTGCCATGGGATTTAGATCTCGTGGTAACAAAGATTTACACAAGCTCCAGTCTGGATCCAGAACACCTGATAAGAGATCATGCCAACCCTCAGAGGACCCCAGATGATGCTAAACAACAAACAGAATTAGCAAATATTGCTACAAGTGTGATTGCATCATATAATAATTGCTGTTAATAATGTTCATCGTCTGGTTGACTATGGATTGTATAAATTTTTCTGAAAATTCCATATGCACATAAACTGACAGTCACCACTTATAAGCTACTACTAAATATTGTAGAAACATAATTTATTTAAAGTTGCTTTGTAATGATTTGTATTGTTAAAAGTGCTATACAAATAAACTTGAATTGAACTGTATAAACAACGAATACTAATCACCCAGAAAAATCCAGAAAAACCCACTCCCGTTGCTCTGTGTCTGCATGTGCGTGCTTGTGTTGTGTTTTTTTTTTTTTTCTAGTCTGTTTAGATACACAAATATGATCGCATTTGTCACTCGCGGTATATTAATTTGAAAATTGCTTATATTTTGACAATTGACCGGATTGTCTCGTGTTTCTTGGTGTGACTTCCTGCCAGAATTGACGCGGATCGCTCGCGGCTTGTGCAAAAAATAGTGTGAAAAAAAATGGTGTGAACGACACCATAGGTTAACATGGGCGCCGAAAGGAAGCGCCCACGTTCCGCTCCGCTTCCGTGTTGCTTCGGCGTCTGGTGTGAACCAGGCCTAAGAGGCTGACAATTAGTTTAATTAGTGAAACTTAGCCTGCATTTAAAAATCTTTATTTGAATATGACAAAATACATTTATATTTTAAAACCTGTATTTGAATATAGCAACATAATATTTTTTTTCTAGTCTGTTTAGATACACAAATATGATCGCATTTGTCACTCG
Organism: Carassius auratus; assembly: GCF_003368295.1. Lineage (NCBI taxonomy): Eukaryota > Metazoa > Chordata > Actinopteri > Cypriniformes > Cyprinidae > Carassius > Carassius auratus. The sequence continues at coordinate 84,331 of NW_020528654.1, read as the reverse complement.
CGGTATTTTAATTTGAAAATTGCTTATATTTTGACAATTGACCGGATTGTCTCGTGTTTCTTGGTGTGACTTCCTGCCAGAATTTACGCGGATTGCTCGCGGCTTGTGCAAAAAATAGACCAGATGCCGAAACTGGCGCTTCACGTCGCAGGCCGGCTGCGCTCCGCGTCTGGTGTGAACGACACCATAGGTTAACATGGGCGCCGAAAGGAAGCGGCCTCCGTTCCGTGCCGCTTCCGTGTCGCTTCGGCGTCTGGTGTGAACCAGGCCTAAGAGGCTGACAATTAGTTTAATTAGTGAAACTTAGCCTGCATTTAAAAATCTTTATTTGAATATGACAAAATACATTTATATTTTAAAACCTGTATTTGAATATAGCAACATAATATTTCTATGAATAAATCTCTGATAAAGATTATCAGCCAATCACTGTGTACATAGTAAGAAAGCTGACATCATCCATCGCAACAAGGTCAACCCCTTGCTCTTAGCTTAAGACTTCTCTATATACCTTAGCTGACACTGACTATTAGAAAACATCTCTCTGTTGCTTCAGAGGCCATAACATACTAAGTCCAACTCTGAATAACCTTGGCCAAAACAATAAAGAGTTCAACATGAATTGTTGCACCAACAAAATAATACATAGTTCAACATAAAGTGTAAAGTCCACTCTAGCTGCTATATGTTTTGCATTGAGGTGATACTTGAGGCTCGATGTGCTGTAGTGAGATGCGAACGCTAGTTGGTGCTTCAGTATAATCGGTCCGCCGAAACTCATCCAGTGAGAAACGTTCCGCGGTGCAAAAATAAGTTATAAAAAAATGCGGGATTTTTTTTTTCTGTAATTAATCTTAGTTAACGCGTTATTTTTTGTGTAATTAATTAATCTCAATTAACGCGTTAAAGTCCCGGCCCTAATTTAAAGTCATTTGGCTTATCTAGTAAAAGTATCTTGATTTAATAATTTTCTTCCAGTTATCTTCCCTGTTCTAACCTTCTGTTTTATTCTGTATAAATGTCTCCCTTTCTCCTATTTATCCTAACTACTCTGCCACTTTTTAATAATTTCCATCCAGATTTTTGTTTTAGCTTCTGCTTTACTTTTTGAGATTGATACTTCAACATCATTTTTACTGGCTTGTTTTGACAAACCATCTACAATTTAATTTCCTTTAATACCCACATGTGCTGGTAGTCATATAAATTTTACCTTCATCCCCAACTGAGAAATCCTTGTGGTCTGATTGGCCAGCTATCCAGTGCATTGTGATTGGCTGGATACCTCAAGCATGTGACGGAAATGTTATGCTCCTTAACATATTGTGATGCCCTGTTTGTAATTCCACTGTAAATACAGATACTTGATCAGACAGTCTCTTCTATACCTTAATTCCCATTTTTGGTATTTCGAATGTAGCCCCCATTCACCCAAATTGAGAATCTTTAGACCCATCTGTGTAAATATCCATTTCTCCATTAAACTCCTCATTCAGATAAAAACATTCTACATAAATCCACCTCCACTCTACTCTTAAAGTTACTATTTAATATCGGCAGGTACACTATAGGTTCCACAAAGAAAAAACAATGTGGTCTGACTGGCAACAGAACTGTCAGACTAAATTCCATAGCCTCCAAACCCAAGTCTTTTCCAATAGCACCACATACCAATCCAAAACTCTAACTTTTAACCCTTTAATGCTCCCAGCATAGCTGCATTACTACTCTAGTGGGATGGGACCTGCCATGTCCTTGTAGGTTTGAACAATAGTTAGATGCCACCTGTTCCCTCCTTAAATGGTAAGGCATCTCACCCATCTCATCTCTTCTTGCAACCCCACTGCAGGCGTTTTCTGAAAAGCCCACTGCATATCCTAAGTGATTGTGTTTGTATTACAATTTAGCCAGTGTAGTTCTTGCTGCATCTTTATATACAACCATAAATTATAACAGAATTAATCAGTGCAACATATATCTCCCTCAATGATTGCCTGACCCCTCCCCCCACCAATTCTATTCCTGTCAGACATCTAATTACATTTAATACTTTTTTACACTTAACTAAAACATTCTCTATGTGACCTGCCCATGTTAACCTAGCATCGAAACCCATTCCCAAAACCCAAAGGAACCGACTTTCTCCAGAACATGTCCATAAAGTTTAAGATTAATCTTTTTCCTTGTTAAAGGTCCCGTTTTTCGTGCTTTTTTGAAGCTTTGATTGTGTTTACAGTGAGCAATATAACATGTGTTTATGTTTCACGTGTAAAAAAACACAGTATTTTTCACACAATTCACCTGTATACCACTGTTTTCACTGTCATAAAAACGATGTCTTCCTTGTTCTATAAAGTCCCTCCTTCAGAAATACGTAACGTGTTCTGATTGTGCCAGCGGTTCCTGTGTTGTGAATCGACACCAGCTGAGCACACGCGGCCCTCCTTGAAACGCGATTGGGCTAGTTTTGAGAAGCAAGTGGGTAGGATTTGTTTTGAAAACCTGCCAATCCTGATCTGAACCATAGACAGTATCACAGGAGCGTTTTTACTGACGAGATGCGCATGAAAATCGCATTAAATTTTTTGCACAGCCCTAACATCTAGTTAACAAAGCTAAACAGCGTTGCCCTTTGTGTAATAAGTTACAGAAACTGTTAAACCCACCAACTTAAATAATAACTTTGTCTCCAGACAAAGAGGGAACTGTTCCATCTTTCAAGAATAATCTTTGTACGAATCCGGCATTAAACTGATTGAGATTGAGCAAACTGTCCTCAGCAAAATGTTTTGCACATAGTTTTACATGTGGATTATAATTTTCGGGAACCGAGTTAAACATAAATTGGAACCATTAATCGCCAAGTACAGCATCCCTGGGAAGCCCAAACAAAGGTAATTGGACTTCGAGATGAAAATAACAGCGTTTCGACGACATGGCGACAAACACAAACGCAACTCTTCCTCTTCTCCGTCGGAGCACAACAAGACCACACCCTCTTTTTTGTGTATTCATGTAGGCGTAGGTTAGTCAAAAAACTGTTTTAGTGATGTCATTACTGCAGGAACTAGAGGGATGTAGTCCAAACGGGTTGTTTTTTTTTGTAGGCGAATTCTGTTAAATAAAATATCTCGCTTGACATTGAACTTTCAGCTTTAGAATCTTACAGATATTATTTATACTCTAACAGCAACATTATACACTAACTACAGTTTAAAACATGGGATCACAAAGAACGGGACCTTCCACTTGATTTTTTTTTTTTTTTTTTGAAAATCTAAAACAACATCTCATTGACCATCATTCTACCTGTTCTATTGCTTCCTGGACCATACTTACTGTATATTTTAAGTTTATAACCCCTCTTCCACAAGACCTCATCATCTGCAAACAGTGATCTTCCAATCCCAGGCCCTACATCTGAAAATACATCATTTATCATAATGATAAAGAGTAGGTTACTGATAACACTACTACTACCCATTGTTCAATTTTCTACCATAACACTACCAGTCAAGTCAAGTAACCTTTATTTATATAGTGCTTTTAACATTTACATTACATTTACATTTATTCATTTAGCAGACACTTTTATCCAAAGCGACTTACAGATGAAGACAGTGGAAGCAATCAAAAACAACAAAAAGAGCAATGATATATAAGTGCTATAACAAGTCTCAGTTAGGTTAACACAGTACACGGTACATCATAAATAAAAAGAAAACAGATAGAATAAAAAAATAAAAGAATAGAGCAAGCTAGTTAGAGGTCTTTACACATACACACACACATACATATACAATTGCATAATAAATGAAAAGAAAATAGAATACAAAAAGATTAGAAAGGTAGTTAGATTTTTTAAAGAATAGAATTAGAATAGTGAGTGTTAAAGTTAGAGGGTCAAATAAAGATGGAAGAGATGGGTTTTAAGCCGATTCTTGAAGATGGCTAAGGACTCAGCCTGCCGGATTGAGTTGGGGAGTTCATTCCACCAGAAGGGAACATTTAATTTAAAAGTCCGTAAAAGTGACTTTGTGATTCTTTGGGATGGTACAATCAAGCGACGTTCACTTGCAGAACGCAAGCTTCTAGAGGGCACATAAGTCTGAAGTAACAAATTTAGGTAAATGGGTGCAGAGCCAGTGGTAGTTTTGTAGGCAAACATCAATGCCTTGAATTTTATGTGAGCAGCTATTGGAAGCCAGTGCAAATTGATAAACAGAGGTGTGACGTGTATCTTTTTGGCTCATTAAAAATTAATCTTGCTGCCGCGTTCTGAATTGTAAAGGTTTGATAGAATTGTCTGGAAGACCTGCCAAGAGAGCATTGCAAAGCATAGTCCAGCCTGGACAGAACAAGAGCTTGAACAAGGAGTTGTGCAGCATGTTCCGAAAGAAAGGGCTTGATCTTCTTGATGTTGAATAAAGCAAATCTGCAGGATCGGACAGTTTTAGCAATGTGGTCTGAGAAAGTCAGCTGATCATCAATCATAACTCCAAGGCTTCTAGCTGTTTTTGAAGGATTTATGGTTGATGTGCCTAACTTGATAGTGAAATTGTGATGGAATGATGGGTTTGCTGGAATAATAAGCAGTTCTGTCTTGGCAAGGTTGAGTTGAAGGTGATGGTCCATCATCCAGGAAGAAATGTCTGTTAGACAAGCTGATATGCGAATAGCTACCGTCGGATCATCAGGATGGAATGAGAGGTAAAGTTGAGTGTCATCAGCATAGCAGTGGTATGAAAAGCCATGTTTCTGAATAAAAGAACCCAATGATGCCATGTAGACAGAGAAGAGAAGTGGTCCAAGAACTGAGCCCTGAGGCACCCCAGTAGTTAGATGTTGAGACTTGCACACCTCACCTCTCCAAGATACTTTGAAGGACCTATCTGATAGGTAAGACTCAAACCATTGAAGTGTGGTTCCTGAGATGCCATTTGCCAGTAGGGTTGATAGGAGGATCTGGTGGTTAACCATGTCAAAAGCAGTGGACAGATCAAGCAGGATAAGTACTGAAGATTTGGATTCTGCTCTTGCCAGTCTAAGAGCTTCAACAACTGAGAGCAAGGCCTTCTCAGTTGAATGTCCACTTCTGAAGCCAGATTGGATGCTGTCAAGGAGATTGTTGTGTGTGAGAAATGTAGAGACTTGTTTGAACACAGCTCGTTCAAGTGTTTTTGCAATAAAAGGAAGAAGGGAAACTGGTCTGTAGTTCTCTAGAGATGGGTTGAGGTTGGGTTTCTTAAGTAGTGGAGTTATACGTGCCTGTCTAAATGATGAGAGAAAAACACCAGTGTGGAGGGAAGTGTTGATGATGTGAGTGAGTGCAGGTACAACTTCAGGAGAAATGGCTTGAAGGAGATTAGATGGAATAGGATCAAGCGGGCAAGTTGTAGGGTGATTATAAAGGATGAGTTTTGAGACTCATTTGAGACTCAAAGCAACAGAACAGCATTAAATAGGAAAATATTGTGTCAATAAAGCAAAAGGGCAGTTCATCATTGAATTCAGTGATGTCATCATCTAGCTCAATTCAGTTAAAATAGTATCCGTGCAAACAAGTCAACGAAATCACTGGATATTAAGTGTTCCAAACTAAGCAAGCCAAAGTTGACAGTGGCAAGGAACCAAAAATCCATCGGTGACAGAATGGAGAAAAAAACCTTGGGAGAAACCAGGCAGAAGAATCATCTGTTTCCTGTTGTCTTGTCCCGGTGGCCGTCTAGGAGACATCTCTGGGGCTCATCTAGTTGTCCTGGTCTTTCAGGGCTGCAGAGGGCTGTTGTCCTCTCTAGGTGCTGATCCACCATCTGGACTGGATCCGGGTGACCGCAGTCACCATCTGATCTGGTTACAGACTGGATCTGGTGGCTACGGTGACCTTGGAATAAGACAGAAACAGACTAATATTAGTGTAACAATGTAGTGTCAGATAACATTAAGTAAGTACATTGTGTGTTATGGGAAGCATTTCAAGTTTCGGTTTACCTAGTTAATGCAGCCTTAAAATCCTTTAACGGATTTAAAGATTAGAAATATGTTAGTGTGTTATGTGTGAGGTGGGTCTTTAATATTGATTTAAACTGACAGAGTGTGTCTGCCTCCTGGACAATGTTTGGTAGGTTATTCCAGAGTTTTGGAGTTAAGTAGGAAAAGGATCAGCAGTTGATTTTGATATTCTAGGTATTATCAAATTGCCAGAGTTTTGAGAATGCAGCGGACGTGGAGGACTATAGTGCAATAAGAGCTCGTTCAAATAATGAGGTGTTAAATCATTCAGGGCTTTTTAAGTAATAACCAAGATTGTAAAATCTATACTGTTTGATAGGGAGCCAGTGCAGTGTTGACAGAACCGGGATAATATAGTCATACTTTCTTGTACTAGTAAGAACTCTAGCTGCTGCATTTTGGATTAGCTGGAATTTCTTTATTAAGCGTGTAGAACAACCACCCAATAAAGCTTTAAAATAATCTATCCTTGAGGTCATGAACACATGAATTAACATTTCTGTATTTGACGTTGAGAGCATAGGTCGTAATTTCCCAACTTATAACAAGGAATTGACAGAGATGCCATCAGGTCTTAGACAGCATTCTAGGATATTACATGCAGTGTTTTTGGGTCCTATAATTAAAACCTGTACATTTTTCAAATTGGTATGAAAACAGGTCAGTCTGATCCTTCCCTGGTTTCCAACTTTTTGGAAGTTGTCTTTCCTCCCACTTTCTATTATATAATCAAAGCAGTTTTTCAATTGCAATCTCACCCATAAAAGTCAACATGGTTGTGGCAAGGGGGCATGATTCAGCAAGGTCTGCAGCAGGAGAGAGAGAGAGTTGGGAGATGAGAATTAAGTGGGTCCAATGCAAATGACAACATCTTGTTCTAGTAATTGGTGTAGAGAGGCCTGGGAAAAGATGGCAGGGAGATAGAGACTGAATGCTGACTGGTGTGGAGACTAGGCCTTCGATCTTGCATATGCAATTGTGCTATATTGAGCACTGGTAGCGGAACGTTTATTTATTGAATCCGAATAAAAATCACCAACAGCAGGCAATACGACCCCGTCCACTTCCTTCTCAATTCATTGACTTTCTTACATTGGTGCCGAAACCCAGGAGGAAGGAAGGAGAGTGCTGAGGAGATCAGGCAGCAGGAAGAAGCAAAGACCACGAGTGGCTGCCCCAAGTGATGGTGCTGGAATGATGGAAGATGAGGAGGGACGGAGAACTCGCTGTCATGCTCCTGGGTCGAGGAAGGTTGGCTACTGTCCGAGAGGGAGTGGAGGAGTCAGTCCCATTAACCAGGAGGCCGGAGCCTGCTGCCATCCATCATGATTGGGGAGGAGCAGAGAACAGGGGACTTGCTGCTGTTTGCCCTTTACAGGAGGAGCAATCTCCATCCATCAAGAGGCTGAGGAGCATTAAGCCATCCACCAAAGATCTCCACTACCATCGCATGGCACCTCCAGTAAGAGTCTTTTTTTTACCAGTCTTTTTTTTTACCAGCCTTCCATCTCCTTTTCTCTTGCCTCGTCTATCCTTATCCACAGGTATGCAACGGCCGTCTTGATCGGCTCCCCTGGAGGAGGGGGGGGGGGTAGAGTGCTGTCTTGGGAATACCCCCAGCCTGCGAGGGGTGACGGGGTATGTGATGAGTGGGATGGGTTCGGAACTGTGGGAATGAAGCAAGGTTGTGGAGTAATTGATCTGCACCACTCATCGGTCTCGAGTCCCACGGAGGAGCTCCAAAAGGATAAAAGGAGGAGTAACAAAAGTGAAAGACAAGGGAGGATAAAGCCTGGATTTAATTTTGTGTTTTGGTTCTGTTTGTGCGCAACAGCCATCCATGAGGGGCTGTTGCGCTATCTTGTGTTTATTTTATTATTAAAGTTTTAATGTTCGTCGGTTCCTGCCTCCTTCTTCCCGACCTATGAACTTGTGTTACAATAGTATAACTATCCGATGTGCTATCCGAAAGGTGCACAGATGCGCTTTTTTCATAAAAGCACTGGGACCTGACGACATCAAATCTTACTGTATTTACGTTTAGCATTAGCCAGCACTTTTAAATTTGCCAAGATGTCAGGCACTCTGGCTCCCTGTAAACATTTGACTATGGTGGCTGGTGTCTCTATAGTCACGTTCCGTACAATAGAATCAAAGATAACTAGAGCACTTTCATCAGGTTTCTCAGTGGGTGCATCACTGAGTGGGGAGAACTGTCACAGTGTCTAGTCTGTGTTTCCCTTGGTCTCCATGAGTGCTCTCACTTCCCCATAGGCACCTCCCCGCAGGCACTACAATTTCCATAAGGCCTTGTCCCTTCATCACAGTAATTGCACACCTGTTAATTGCACTCAGGTGTCTTCACTTCATAGTCATTATCCTGCCTATTTAAACCGGTCTGTTTCTGTTTGTTTCATGGAGTCCTTACTTTCCGTCACCTGGTTTCCTCGCGCTCCTAGTATTTTGAGTCCTGTTCCTGTTTGTTTGTTTGTTTGTGTTTTGGACTGATTTTTGGTTTTGACCCCCTGCTTGTTTGATTCTGATTTTGGATTACCCATTAAACTCACACTGCTCTTGGATTTCTCGTCTCCCGTGTCCCAGTCGCTACAGAAGGACTCCATCATGTCTAGATCCAGCGGAAGGGGACTTCATATCCGTTCCCCAGCCTGTGTGGAGGAGCGGAGGGCGAGATTCCTCAAATTAACCACCCTCCGTCAAGAGGGGAATGAGGTGGGTGATGTGGCACAAGTATTCTGGATCCTGGCGGTAGGAATGGGATATAATGATGCGGCCCTGAAGACCTTTTCAATGCCGGTCTGGATAACCCTGTGCCAGAAAGGGAAATGGATAAGCTGGAAGCCTTTGATTTTGGGGGGTTCATTCTGTACCCTTAACATCGGTCTCAGTCAGATACCCCAGCCAAACCTGTCTCTCTGGTGGGATGGCCAACTCTAGACCAGGGTCTACAGACAGGAGGACCACCAGCCCAGCACCGTTTACACTCCAGAGTCAGGTCAAGTCACCGTTTACACTCCAGAGTCAGGTCAAGTCACCGTTTACACTCCAGAGTCAGGTCAAGTCATCAGTGTTCTTCATGGGCAAAGTCAAGTCACCAACTATCTTCATGAGCAAAGGCAAGTCACCATTGATCTTCATGGGCAAAGTCAAGTCACCAGTGTTCTTCATGGGTAAAGTCAGGTCACCAGTTTTCTTCATGTGCAAAGTCAAGTCACCAGTGTTCTTCGTGCGCAAAGTCAAGTTACCGACTATCTTCCTGGGCAAAGGAAAGTCACCATTGATCTTCATGAGCAAATGCAAGTCACCATTGATCTTCATGAGCAAAGTCAGGTCACCAATGATCTTCATGAGCAAAGTCAAGTCACCAATGATCTTCATGAGCAGAGTCAAGTCACCATTGATCTTCCTGAATCCAGTCAAAACACCACGGATCTACCAGAGTCTCTCTACATCTCTGCTGAACTACCAAAGCCTCTCCACGTCTCTGCTGAAATACCAGATCTGCTCCTCATCTCTGCGGAACTTCCAGAGCCTTGTCAGGTCTCAGCAGAACTCTCTAAGTGCTCAACTTATCCTGTCGTGGCCACGGAGGCCGCCCTTAACCTGTTCATGTTCTCTGTATCAGATTTCCTTACCTGACTTGCTCTACTGTGTCATCGATCCCTCTGTGGTGGTCTTCGGCGCCACCCTGGTGGGCTCCTGTCCCGACCGCACGGCTGTGGTGGTCTTCTGTGCCATCCTGGTGGGCTTCTGTCCCAACCGCATGGCTGTGGTGGTCTTCTGCGCTGCCCTGGTGTGCTTCTGTCTCGACCGCACGGATGTGGTGGTCTTTTGCGCCGCCCTGGTGGGTTTCTGTCTCGACCGCATGGCTCCAGTTCCACCTTGCTCCACCCTGGATTCCTGCCCTGTCGGCTCTGCCCTGGGCCCCTGAACTTTGTTCCCTCCTGGTCTCCTTGTTTTTGTTGTTTGCACTTTCTGTCTCTGTTTCCCTCTGTTGCCTGGCCCTCCATTCCTCCCCCGGTGCTCCACCGGTCTAACTCCCTCCTGGTCTCTCTGTGTTCCTTGGCTTGTTCTTGTGTTCAGGTGGAGCATCTGGTAGCTGCTCCGTAGAGGAGGGGGTAATGTCACAGTGTCTGGTCTGTGTTTCCTTGGGTCTCCACTAGTGGTCTCACTTCCCCATAGGCACCATCGTTCATGAAGAAATCTTTTAGGTGAACGAATCATTCTCGTTTACATAATCCACTGACCATAGAGAGTAAAAGACTAATTTCTCATTCAATGAAGTTTCTCCCACAGTAGCGCATGAGTGCAGCATGTACAACTCTGTTAACTGTTTCATCCTCTCAAAAAGAGTTACTCAAGATGTGACGGAGCATGTGACTTGTTGAATGTAGTGAACGAATACGATCTTCTCGTAGGTGAAAGAGTTGAATGAACTGATACATCTCGTTCGTGAATGAAATGAATGAGAGTATACAGGGTCAGTTGGCCAAGCATGTAAATCTCGATCAGCAATCAGCAGATACAAAGCGCAGTTATTGGTGCACATTGGTGCTTGTTTTCATATTTGGAATACAGAACATAACTCCATAAGACATAACACATAAGACACTCTTTTTCGCCATCTGCTGGCGTATTTGTGTAATATGAAGAAATGGTCACTGAACAAATCAGTAATCATTTTGGTGAACAATTCTTAACCCGCAGCAACCAGACCCGCGGATTACCCGTGGGGCCCGTGGGTTTTGAGACAACCCGCGCATCACTAATACACACCAAATGTGGGGCATCGCGTCTCTAGATGTTAGTGGACTCTTGGGTGTTAGTGGTGACTTGACCTGACTCAGGATGGTCAGCGGTGGCTTGATCTGACTCTTGATGGTCAGCGGTGGCTTGACTTGACTCTTGACAGTCAGCAGTGGCTTTACCTGACTCTTGACGGTCAGCGGTGGCTTGACCTGACTCTTGACGGTCAGCAGTGGCTTTACCTGACTCTTGACGGTCAGCGGTGGCTTTACCTGACTCTTTACAGTCAGCAGTGGCTTGACCTGACTTGACTCTGGAAAGTCGCCGGGGACCTGAAAGAGAACTAAAAATGTTGGTACGAAGTAGGGAGATTATGTCACTTCTGGAAGTACGGCAGGAGGCAATTCAATGGGTGGAAGAGGGACAATCCTGTAGGGAAAAATAAGTACAACCATCCCCTCATACTTGTGAGGTTCAGATTACACCCAATTGTGAGGTTCCTTGTGTCCAGCCGTCTTTAGAGCTGACGGAACTTAAGAATATGGTTCTTAAACAACAAGCACAATTGGATTTATTGGTAAAACACTTGGCCCCTGCTACTGGTAAACCTCCAGTTAAAATATTCATTTTAAACGTGGATCTGATGGCCGGCCAATTTGCATTAGATGCAACTTGCCTGGAAATATAGCCAGGTATTGTGTAACTGTCCTGGGTACTCAGATTACTGGGGGCGTATCCATTGGGGAACTAACTAGGCATTCGTAGAACTAGTGACCCCCAGCACACACGCTGAGAGGAACTGTAGATGGCTCCAGTGTGGATTCTTTCGTTTATGATCAGTTAGTAGGACCATGTCCAATGTTGAGTGTGAAGATTTGTAATGTGGATGTTTCATGTTTAGTAGACACTGGTTCTATGGTGACTACTGTGACAGAGTTTTTTTATTAAATATTTTTTTCATTTAAAGAAACAGGATTGTGAGTGGCTTGGTCTAAAAGCTGCTATTGGACTTGATATACCTCATGTAGGCTACGTCAAACTAGATTTGATTGTTTTGAATCAGTGCATTCCAAAGCGGGGTATTTTGATTATCAAGGACCTTGTGAATGTAGCCTTACAAACCCGTAGGACTGTTGCTCCCGGTATTTTAGGAAAGAATGTTTCAACAATTTGGTACAAGTCTTTTTCAGACCCCATTAGTATAATCTGCTGCTCCTGTGGTTAGGCGTGCACTTCATCAGTGTGAGAAAACCAAGGCAATTAATAATTCAACAGTAGCATTTAAAGTAAAAGTACTAGGGGACAGACCCATTTGTATTCCAGCTGGAACCCTTTTCATGGTGCCGGTCACATGCCCCCAACTTCCTTTGGCAGAGTTTTTGTTAGAGCCTTTGGGCCCGGATGAGATTACTCTTCCAGAAGGATTGCTCATTTCACCTGCCCTTTTACATGCAGAGTATGGTACATTATATGCTCCTATTACCAGTGTGAGTTCTTTGGATGTTTGGCTTCCTCCTCTGAGAGTGGTGGGCACAGTACAGGTGGCATCGATTGTCGTGAAAGCTCCAGCTTCATTGGAATTTTCAGTCAGCCAGATGTAGTTTTTATATCTACTCAACAAGTCCCAACTGAGAATATTGTAGAGGGTTTATAATTTCCCTCTTTTGATGGGCTAACTGAGGAGCAAGCCATTAGAGCCAAGTCTCTCCTCCCCAGGTATTCTATTCTGTTTTCCAAAGATGAGGGAGATTTAAGGTGTACCAATCTTATTACCCATGAGATTCCGTTACAGGATGAGGTCCCTGTCCGCCAGCCTTACCGCCGTCTTTCGCTATCACAGTACGACTTGGTGAAAAATCATATTAAACAGTTTTTGGACGGTCAGATTTTTAGGGTAAGTAGTAGTCCTTACTCTTCCCCAATTGTAGTGGTGACAAAGAAAGATGGTAGTATAAGGTTATGTGTTGACTATAGGCAACTAAATGCTAAAACTCGAAAGCATGCCTACCCCCTCCCTCGAATCGAGGATTCATTAGATGCATTTTTTTTACCTTTATTTATATAGTGCTTTAAACAAAATACATTGCGTCAAAGCAACTGAACAACATTCATTAGGAAAACAATGTGTCAATAATGCATAATGACAGTTAAAGGCAGTTACTCGTTGAATTTAGTGATGTCATATCTGTTCAGTTTAAATAGTGTCTGTGCATTTATTTGTAGTCAAGTCAACGATATTGCTGTAGATGAAGTAACCCCAACTAAGCAAGCCAGAGGCGACAGCGGCAAGGAACCGAAACTCCATCGGTGACAGAATGGAGAAAAAAACCTTGGGAGAAACCAGGCTCAGTTGGGGGGCCAGTTCTCCTCTGACCAGACAAACCAGCACTTCAATTCCAGGCTGCAGCAAAGTCAGATTGTGCAGAAGAATCATCTGTTTCCTGTGGTCTTGTCCTGGTGGTCGTCTGAGACAAGGTCTTTACAGGTGATCTGTATCTGGGGCTCTAGTTGTCCTGGTCTCCGCTGTCTTTCAGGGATGTAGAGGTCCTTTTTTAGGTGCTGATCCACCATCTGGTCTGGATACGTACTGGATCCGGGTGACTGCAGTGACCCTCTGATCTGGATACAGACTGGATCTGGTGGCTACGGTGACCCCGGAATAAGATAGAAACAGACTAATATTAGCGTAGATGCCATTCTTCTAAAGATGCAGCAAGTACATCGGGTGTTATGGGAAGTGTTCACTGTTCCGGTTTACCTAATTAATGCAGCCTAAAAATCATTTAACGGATTTGGATATTAAAAGTATATTAGTATGTTATGTGTAAACCAGGTTAAAGAGATGGGTCTTTAATCTAGATTTAAACTGCAAGAGTGTGTCTGCCTCCCGAACAATGTCAGGTAGGTTATTCCAGAGTTTAGGCGCCAAATAGGAAAAGGATCTGACGCCCGCAGTTGATTTTAATATTCTATGTATTATCAAATTTCCTCAGTTTTGAGAACGTAGCGGACATAGAGGATTATAATGTGAAAGGAGCTCATTCAAATACTGAGGTGCTAAACCATTCAGGGCTTTAAAAGTAATAAGCAATATTTTTATAGGGAGCCATTGCAGTGTTGAAAGGACCAGGCTAATATGGTCATACTTCCTGGTTCTAGTGAGAACTCTTGCTGCTGCATTTTGGACTAGCTGTAGTTTGTTTACTAAGCGTGCAGAACAACCACCCAATAAAGCATTACAATAATCTAACATTGAGGTCATAAATGTATGGATTAACATTTCTGCATTTGACATAATAGGCAGTAATTTAGATATACTTTTGGGATGGAAAAATGCAGTTTTACAAATGCTAGAAACGTGGCTTTCTAAGGAAAGTTTGCGATCAAATAGCACACCTAGGTTCCTAACAGATGACGAAGAATTGACAGAGCAACCATCAAGTCTTAGACAGTTAGGTTTTTACAAGCAGAGTTTTAAGGTCCTATAATTAACACCCTTTTTTTCAGAAATTAGTAGTAAGAAATTACTCGTCATCCAGTTTTTTATATCGACTATGCATTCCATTACTTTTTCAAATTGGTGTGTTTCACTGGGCCGCGAAGAAATATAGAGCTGAGTATCATCAGCATAACAGTGAAAGCTAACACCATGTTTCCTGATGATATCTCCCAAGGGTAACATATAAAGCGTGAACAGTAGCAGCCCTAGTACTGAGCCTTGAGGTACTCCATACTGCACTTATGATCGATATGATACATCTTCATTCACTGCTACAAACTGATGGCGGTCATATAAGTACGATTTAAACCATGCTAATGCACTTCCATTAATGCCAACAAAGTGTTCAAGTGTATGCAAAAGAATGTTGTGGTCAATTGTGTCAAACGCAGCCTAAGATCCAATAAAACTAATAGAGAGATTCACCCACGATCAGAAGAGCAGATCATTTGTAACTCTAAGGAAAGCAGTCTCAGTACTATGATACGGTCTAAATCCTGACTGGAAATCCTCACATATAGCAGGTGGCATCTTTTAAATATCTGGGTACAGAAATTGACTCCCAGTTTAAATTTTGACAAGCACTCAGAAAGTGTCTTTAAGAAGGCATATCAACGTCTAGGCGTATTGAGGAAATTGAGGAGCTTTAAAACTGTTTTTCCTTAACCTTCCTTAAGCGTAAAGGAGCAACTGTATTTAAAGTGCTAAAAAAGAAAGAGTCCATAGTTTCGGTTACATCATCAAGTTGTTCTGAGGTTTTGGATATGCTAAGGAATTTGGATTTGCCCCTTTCATTATCAGGGGCAAGGTGGTTCTCCACACTTGACCTGGCCAGCGGATACAACCAGGTGCCAGTGGCAGAGAAAGATAAATTCAAGACGGCTTTTTGAACACCTTTTGGTCTCTTTGAATTTAATCGAATGCCCTTCTGTCTTTGTAATTCACCGGCACATTTCAACGTTTAATGGAGCGTATGTTCGGAGACCAGCGGTATCATTCTGTGTTGTTTTATCTGGATGATGTAATTGTGTTTTCCTCATCTGTTAGTCAACATCTGGAGAGGTTGGAAGAGGTGTTCTCCCGACTCCAACAACAAGAGTTAAAAGTTAAGTTATCCAAGTGTAAAGTATTGGGACACGTGTTGTCTGCTGAGGGAGTGGCGACTGATCCTGGCAAGTTGGAGGCTGTACGGGAGTGGATGCGTTCAGTGCATTTAGCCGAATTAAGGTCGTTTCATGGGTTTGCGGGGTACTGATCATTTTGTTAAGGGCTTTGCTTCACTGGCTGCCCCTCTGCATCAATTGGTGAGTAGGCTGAGTGGACCTAAAAGGAAGGGTAAGATGCCTCATGTCCCATTAGGATCAGTATGGAATGAGATCTGTGAGCATGCCTTTGATACCATTAAACATTGATTGATTATGGCACCAGTCTTGGCCTAGGCGGACTTCACCAAGCCTTTTGTATTGGAGGTAGATGCTAGTCACAGAGGGTTGGGAGCCGTACTTCTCAGGAGCATGATGGTAAACTCAGGCCAATTGCCTATGCTAGTCGCGGTTTGAGACCCACTGAAAGAAACATGGATAATTATAGTTCCATGAAGCTGGAACTCTTGGCTGTGAAATGGGCAGTAACAGAGAAGTTTTGAGATTATATGTTAAAGAGTAATTTTGTCATATATACTGACAATAACCCTTTAAGCCATCTTCAGACCGCAAAGTTGGGGGCCGTGGAACAGAGATGGGCATCACAATAAGCCTTGTTTAATTTTACCATCAAGTATCTTCCGGGCTGTAATAATGGCAATGCCGATGCTTTGTTGCGACAGTATTTAGAGAGGTTATATATCCGGGACCGATATAGCTTGGAAGAGAGAGATGCAATGTCAGTAGGAAGTAAGGAGCTGTTACGACACTGGGAACGGTTGGTGGAGAAGGGAGAGACATTGTACCAGGTAATATTTTTTTTTTTTGGTTATTTGTGTAGCCTATGTAGTTAATTAGCATAGTTGTTAGTGTACCATTAGTATCGTTAGAAGCACAGTTAGTTAGTAGCATAGTATTGTATCAGTTAGGATAGCTTCAAGTTAGCATAGATTTATCTGTGTTTAGTACAGTGGTCAGGATGGTACGTAGGTGTAGTGTTGCTGGTTGTGACAGCACTGCTGGACTGTACTGCTAAATATAACTTAATTCACACCATATTTCTGATATTATCGATCAATCTTATCAGATTAATTTTGATCATTCACTTTTATGTTATATCCGTGAGTGCAGTATACCTGCATTGCGTTAGCACTAGTTAGCTTGTCATTAGCGTTTTCATTTGAACCTATCGCTGTTTTCTTTTCTCCTCTCCTCTCTCTCGCTCCAGTTTTTCACAAGTACATTAAACAACTGTGGTAAGAATATTTCATCAAGCACGGTGAGTAATGGCTTCTCCTGCTATTGTTATTTGCACCTCTTGCCACATGTACAGTTTATCTATCTCTGTCACAGATGAGGGATTCACATGTGATAAATGCAGGCAAATAGTTAGGCTGACAGAGAAGATTTCAGAATAAGAGACACGCATCCAAACTTTAATTGAGAACAGTAAGAATGTTAGGGCTCAAGATACGGCTTTGGATGCATCTAGCTCAGGGATTTCTGTACATTGTTCGGTTCCGGCAACAGAGCCCCTGCAGCAGGGCAACTGGGTGACAGTGAGGCAGCGCAGTTGTGGGCCAAAACATCGCTCTTCTGTTCCGATCAAAACATTTAACAGGTTCTCCCCACTCGAGAGAGAAACTCGATGAAAGTGCTCTAGTTATTGGTGATAATAAATAGTCTTAGTGTTTATATTTGACTAACTGGGGCCCAGGTCAGGAAGCAGACAGATTGGCTAAACCGACCGTCTGCTATCTGCCTCATGTCACAGAGGTCAGTTAATTCTCAGCACATAGAGACTCTTTCACCTAGATATCACACTATAGATACTGTGTCTGTTCCCCGAACTAGAAAATACAAAAGACATCCAAACCAAGTTAAGATTAACAATTTAATTGAGGTTCAACAAATAAAACACAGATGCAATATAGATAAACAAATGATAAAGCTTGGCTTATTGAATATGAGATCCCTTTCTACGAAAACACTTTTTGTAAATAATATGATCACTGTCAGGTAAAGGAACACAAAATCCAATTGCAAGTTAAACAGTTTATTTGCCACAATGCAAAACAGCAGGGAACAAGAAATTAGAGCAGGTGAGCTGGTGAGCTGGAGAGCTGTCTCTGTAACACGGAGGCTATGAGGCACTGACTGGAACCAACCCAGAGAATTCTCCTAAGAGCAGGGGTGGAAGCACACTGGGTGATCTCCTTGGCAGAGTGCAAGAGATATCTGAGGACTGAGAGCAAGACCAGCATCGAAAACTACGAACAACGATCTGACAACATGCAGTACAACCACAAGACAGATAAAGACAGGACAGAACCAGCATCAGGTGCAGCCATGCTGATTAGCTCATCAGCCCAATGATTGCCGGACCAATGCAGAATGAACACACAGATCTATGAACCGTGACAATCACTAATCATAATATAGATGTGCTGTGTTTGACAGAAACCTGGGGCCTGTTGCACAAAAGTAGGATAAGGGATTAAGCCAGGATATCTTGGTGATCCTGGCTCAATTGATCCCTAATCCGGTTGCACTAAAGCTGGATAGGGGGCAGGAGGATATGTTATGGTATAAATTACCATGGAGATTTATTCTGTGGAGCTAGCCTGCTCCAGACCAGGTTAAATTCCAGGATCTATTTAATCTCATCCCTAATGTCAGTCAGCAGTCGCCACAAACGGAAACCAATAGTTATTTCACTGCTCACTATACATTGTTATCACATATAACTAGACCCACTGTCGTTATTTAAACGTTTGTGATCATTAATTTCAATCATTTTGGATTAATGATTTTTAGATGATGTTGCGATCATTAGATAATTTACAGTTTCCCATAGACTATAAGGCTATATATAAAATGATAGAATATTAGGGCCACAGAGGGGAAAAAAAAGACAAGTCATAATATTGTAACCAGTTGTTTTAAAGGAGGACAGTTGTTAAAATGACAGATGTGGGGCATTTCGTGAAATTGTACTTCAGTATGGTTTCATAAACAAAGACATGCTGATGTGCCAGAATATGAAGTATCACATTGTCATAACTATCAAAACTGTAAAAAGAATATGTTGCTTTACTGCAGAAAGAACCATCCTCATAAATTTATGACTTTATCCTTTTTCCTCAGTGGGACCCTAGTACTCGGTCATAAACAAATACACATTCCATATGAATATAAAAACACAATGTGTAACATTATGTTCCTTTATTGAATAAGGACAAAACAAAGCAGGTAAACTATCAGCTCCTTTCGAAACTGAAGTCACAGTGACTCTACAAGATGGAAAGCACAGAATCAAAGCATATTATACAAAATGATACATACACATTCAAAGGTATGTATATAACACACCCTGCATGTCTGCACACTAAAATAAATGCAGGACAAATCCATACACATCAACTGAACAGACAAATGAATGGATGCAGTAGCCTCCCTGCAGCCTTGTATTACACACAGTATACCGCACAAACATCATAAGAGGCCAAATTCCTAAAAAAAAAAAAAACCCAAAAAAACCCTATTTCCTCTGCCACAAAAGGACATTTTTTACCTAAATTGAAAGCACACATACTAACTAAAATAATTCAACACATATTGGTCCCTCAGCAGCCGACCACTGTCGTCATCAGGGAAGATTGCCGGATTGTCCCAGTCCATGGCTGGTGGCACTCTGGGGGCCCTCTCCTTCCTCAGGCAGGCTACATTGTGGAGGACAGCACAAGCCACAGTAATATCACATGCTCTAACAGGGTTGACCCTTAATTTGTGAAGGCAGTGAAAGCGTGCCTTCAGGAGGCCAAAGGTCATTTCAACTCTGGCCCTGGTCCTGGCATGGGCATGGTTGTAGGCCTGCTGTGCTTCCTGGGGGTCTGTGAAAGGTGTCAGGAGAAAAGGCTGGCAGCCATACCCCCGGTCTCCCAGCAACACACCAGAGAATTCACCTGTCAACACAAAATCTCATCATTACTACCTCATGAACACAGTGATATTCTTGACACAGCCATGATGGTTATAAACAGGGGTTGTGTGGCTTACCTTGTGATAGGCACTGATAGATTTCAGAGGCCCGAAAGATTCTGGAGTCATGGACTGAGCCAGGCCATTTCACCACAACATTGCTGATCACACAGTCAGCATTGCAGACCATCTGAAATCATAAGATGAGGAATATTACACCAATCAATGCACATCATTGGCAATGCAGAGTGTTCGTCAATGGACAATATCAAAAAGTTATGTTCACCTGAACATTAATGCTGTGAAAGGATTTCCTATTCACAAAATCTGCCTCATGGGCACCTGAGGGGGCTTTTATCCTTATGTGTGTGCAGTCCACTGCACCAATAACATTGGGGAAACCGGTCACACAAAGTAATGAGTATCCTACTATGTGTTAACAGTTGTCCTGTAATTTGTAGATCCTCTTACCTGCAATCCTATAGAACTCCTCTTTCATGTCACAGAGTCTTCTGTGGCCAGGGAAGGAGATGAAGACATCTGCTAATGCTTTGATAGCCAGACACACACTCCTTATTGTGCGGCAAATTGTGGCCTTGTTCAGCTGTTCTGCATCCCCCACTGAGTACAGGAAGGCTCCACTAGCAAAAAAGCGCAAGGCCACACAAACCATTTGCTCCACACTCAGTGCATGGCTCCGTGCAGTGCGGTGCTTAATCCTGGGACCCAGTAGTCTGCATAGATACCTGATGCCATCTGCAGAAAACCTGTATCTTTCATATAGATGGTCATCAGGGAAGGCCAGTGGGTCCAACCGGTCCCTGAAGACCCTTTCTCGCCTGAAGGCTCTCCTCAGCACAAGTGCTTCTTCATCCACCACATCTCGCAAGAATGGGCATGCCATTGTCAGAGCAGAAAGGAACACACAATTTTGGGCCTTCATATAGGCTAGTGGCCGCACCTGGTGCTGGGGAGGTGGGCAAAAGCTGGTGCCTTATAACGATGACTTGGTTGTACTGATTGCTGTGAAAATAAAATATACCTTAGAAAGATGCCACCGTCCTGTGTGCTCACAATAAGAGCTCATATGTCATGGCTCACTTGACTTTACGAGAATATACCTAATTTTTATTTTTAGCTGTGTCATCTTCTTGGAGCTGGGGGAGGAAAGAAAAATAATGATTAATACATTTGTGTTACAGTTAGCATACAGTGTACACTGAAGGTATATCTCACCTCCCGCTCAAGTTTTTTTATTTCAAGGTCCAGTTTCCTAATTGTCCTCTTTTTTATTTCGGACTCCAGTGCAAGATTTTCTAGCTTTTTCTTCTTGTACTGAATGTCTATGTCTGCCAGTTCTATTTGGCGCCGGAGGTGGTTGCCATACAACTTTCTGATAGCTTGTGAGCTCTGTGAACACAATACAATTAGCGCAGCTTGAATTTGGCAGGATGTGGTGTCCTTTTATTAATACGCACTATGTTGCCAGGCTGGTTTTCCCACTGTATAGCATCTGGGTCCTGTAAAAGAAATTAGATTTTTTGATTTTGATGAGGACTCCTCACCATTGTAGAGTAAATAGTACTTTCACAGTCTTAACATGATACCTCATGCCTTCTGGAATCCAGAGAGATGGTCTCCTCCTCATCATCATCTCCATCATGTGCTGTTGCTGCTGCACTGGGACTTTCACCCTATCACATTTAATCGGATTCATATTGAAGCCAGTAGACAAGACATGCCAGGCCTACAGTATGCCTTTGATGGAGGACTCACTGGATCAGCATCATCTGGTGCTTGTGCTGGTGGCTCTAACAGGAACACAGTGCTGCCAGACACTGTAAGGCAATAGGTAAACCAAAGTCAGACAGTCCAAATTGATTCAATATGAATGTGGTTGTATTCCATGTAGAGATGGAAGGACATACCTTGAATGAAGCGGGTGGCATCTTGGGAGGAACCTATGCTCGTCTCTTTCCCCCCAGGGATCCCCTCTAAGACGGGCCTGCCTTTATTTAGCTCCAAGGCCATGTCCTCTGCTGGGGTAAGGTCAGCCTTTGGTGACCCACCACCCGTGCCTTGTCTGTGGGTATTCTTTTTCACTGCTAAAACAGTACAGACAATGTGTGAGCAGGCACCTTCTGGGTACAATATATGCTTGTGCTTTGTTAAATATTAGTCAGGGACCATACCATTCTGCAGAATGTTCTTGTATTTGATTTTGACCTGCTGCCATGTCCGTTTTGGCCCGTTCATGTTTAATCTACATCACACGCACACACACACACACATTCTTTATCACAAGAACATTTAATGGAGTCACACTGACAAAAATGACTTGGTATTTTTGTATTGTTTTCAGTAAAAAAAAAAAAAAAAAAACAATGTATTTTATTGATTTTCTAAATGACCTAGCAAAATAAGTATAGGTTTAGACCAAAAATATAAACTTCAAGTAAATGTGTGCTTAAAACAAGCAAAAAATTTAAATATCTGTCAATATAATAAGAAAAATTCTCTTGAAATAAAGTTTACTTTTCCCATAAACACTTACTTTTAGAAAAGTTCTCTTGTTTCACTGGCATAAGTTTTTTGCTTATTTTCCTAGGTTATTTTGCTCTAGAAAATATTTAAGATTTTTTTTTAGATATTTTTTTTTACTGAAAACAAGACAAAAATACTAAGTAAGAAAGACATTTTTGCAGTGCAGTGAGCAACCGACCTTGGGTCCTTTGAAAGGCGCTATATAAATTAAAGTGATTATTATTATAGCTCATCTATGTATTCAAGAAAATTTTATTTATATAGCACTTTTCACAATTGTTTCATTCTGTCAAAGCTGCTTTACATTAATAAAAGCAGGGGAAACACAAAAAAAACCGGTGGACAACATAATAAGCAGAGTACAACGGCTAAGATTAAACCGTACTGAGCGTAGTAACGTAAAATAATAATGTAAGGCTTTAATAATAATATATCATAGCTTTATAAAGTGTGATGGAGTTACGTTACACAATTTCACTCATATATGCAGTGCATTTCAATAAAAAAATGTAACCGTTTCATAATTACAGTACAACTGCGTTTTTGGAGATGTGAATTAAATATTTGATTTGTAATTGTGATGTTTCAGCGGAGCGGTGAGTGTGTAATTGTGCACTACTTACGCATTCAGGCGGTCTGCAATACTTTGCCACGCTTTTTCTCTTTGCTTTATCACTGTGGCGGTGTTGCCTTTCTTCTTAATTATATCTTTTACCTCCTCGTATGCCTCTATGAGGATTTGTGCTTCCGACGGGGAAAAGTACGCGGCTCTAGTTGCCATGGTAAATCAGTTAATCTGTGATCTGTGGCGGGGTCTATTTGAGTGAGCCGTGAGCGCGCACCTATCCAGGATTGGTTTCACCTGGCTTAATGAATCCGTTTCTGCTCATCCTGGCTTGGTCTTTGTGCAACCAATTAAGCCTGGACGCACATGTTTTGGCTTTATTGAGCTCAGCTGAGTCATTTATCCCGGATGTCTTAATTCTACTTTTGTGCAACAGGCCCCTGGCTAAAACCTGATGATTACATTATTTTAAATGAGTCCACCCCGCAAAGATTACTTTTATAAACATGAGCCGTATCTAAAAGGCAAAGGGGGAGGAGTTGCTTCAATTTATAACAATGTTTGTTTTCAGGATTTCTCAGAGGTCAGGCTTCAAGTATAACTCGTTTGAAGTAATGGTGCTTCATATAACATTATACAGAGAAACAAATGTTAATGACAAATCCCCTGTTATGTTTGTACTGGCTACTGTATACAGGCCACCAGGGCACCATACAGACTTTATTAAAGAGTTTGGTGATTTAACATCCGAGTTAGTTCTGGCTGCAGATAAAGTTTTAATAGTTGGTGATTTTAATATCCATGTTGATAATGAAAAAGATGCATTGGGATCAGCATTTATAGACATTATGAACTCTATTGGGGTTAGACAACACGTTTCAGGACCTATTAATTGTCGAAATCATATTCTAGATTTAATACTGTCACATGGAATTGATGTTGATAGTGTTGAAATTATGCAGCCAAGTGATGATATCCCAGATCATTATTTAGTTTTGTGCAAACTTCATATAGCCAAAATTGTAAATTCTACTTCTTGTTACAAGTATGGTAGAACCATCACTTCTATCACAAAAGATTGCTTTTCTAAATCTTCCTGATTTATCCAAATTCCTTAGCATATCCAAAACCTCAGAACAACTTGATGATGTAGCAGAAACTATGGACTCTCTCTTTTCTAGCACTTTAAATACAGTTGCTCCCTTACGCTTAAGGAAGTTTAAGGAAAACAGTTTGACAACATGGTATAATGAGCATACTCGCACCCTAAAGAGAGCAGCCCGAAAAATGGAGCGCAGCTGGAGGAAAACAAAACTAGAGGGATTTCGTATTGCTTAGCGGGAAAGTAACCTATCCTACAGAAAAGCATTTTCAAGCACTGCTGATTCGAACACTTTTCTTCTCTTTCAGAAGAAAACAAAAATAACCCCAGGTATTTATTCAATACAGTGGCTAAATTAACGAAAATAAAGCCCCAACAAGTGTTGACATTTCTCAACACCACAGCAGTAATGACTTTACAAACTACTTTACTTCTAAAATTGATACTATTAGAGATAAAATTGCAACCATTCAGCCGTCAGCTACAGTATCGCATCAGACAGTGCACTATATACCCTCTTAGGAACACTTCCACTCATTCTCTACTATAAGAGAGGAAGAATTGTATAAACTTGTTCAATCATCTAAACCAACAACATGTATGTTAGACCCTATACCATCTAAGCTCCTAAAAGAGGTGCTTCCAGAAGTCATAGATCCTCTTCTGACTATCAATAATTCCTCATTGTCATTAGGATATGTACCCAAAACCTTCAAACTGGCTGTTATTAAGCCTCTCATCAAAAAACCACCACTCGACCCCAAAGAACTAGTTAATTATAGACCAATCTCGAATCTCCCTTTTCTGTCCAAGATACTACAAAAGGTGGTATCCTCACAATTATATTCCTTCTTAGAGAAAAATGGTATATGAGAGGATTTCCAGTCAGGATTTAGACTGTATCATAGTACTGAGACTGCTCTCCTTAGAGTTACAAATGATCTGCTTTTGTCATCTGATCGTGGGTGTATCTCTCTATTAGTTTTATTGGATCTTAGTGCTGCGTTTGACACAATTGACCACGACATTCTTTTGCATAGACTTGAACACTTTGTTGGCATTAATGGAAGTACATTAGCATGGTTTAAAATCGTACTTATATGACCGCCATCAGTTCGTAGCAGTGAATGAAGGTGTATCATATCGATCACAAATGCAGTATGGAGTACCTCAAGGCTCAGTACTAGGGCCGCTACTCTTCACGCTTTATATGTTACCCTTGGGAGATATCATCAGGAAACATGGTGTTAGCTTTCACTGTTATGCTGATGATACTCAGCTCTACATTTCTTCGCAGCCTGGTGAAACACACCAATTTGAAAAACTAATGGAATGCATAGTCGATATAAAAAACTGGATTACGAGTAATTTCTTACTGCTAAATTCTGAAAAAACAGAGGTGTTAATTATAGGACCTAAAAACTCTGCTTGTATTAACCTAGAACACTGTCTAAGACTTGATGGTTGCTCTGTCAATTCTTCATCATCAGTTAGGAACCTAGGTGTGCTATTCGATCGCAATCTTTCCTTAGAAAGCCATATTTCTAGCATTATGGCCTATGCTCTCAATGTCAAATGCAGAAATGCTAATCCATGCATTTATGACCTCAAGGTTAGATTATTGTAATGCTTTATTGGGTGGTTGTTCTGCACGCTTAGTTAACAAACTACAGCTAATCGAAAATGCAGCAGCAAGAGTTCTTAGAACCAGGAAGGATGACCATATTAGCCCGGTCCTGTCAACACTGCACTGGCTCCCTACCAAACATCGTATAGATTTTAAAATATTGCTTATTACTTATAAAGCCCTGAATGGTTTAGCACCTCCGTATTTGAATGAGCTCCTTTTACATTATAATCCTCTATGTCCGCTACGTTCTCAAAACTCAGGCAATTTGATAATACCTAGAATATCAAAATCAACTGCGGGCGGCAGATCCTTTTCCTATTTGGCGCCTAAACTCTGGAATAACCTACCTGACATTGTTCAGGAGGCAGACACACTCTTGCAGTTTAAATTTAAAACTTTAAGTTTAAACCCATCTCTTTAACCTGGCCTACACGTGTCACGCTGTCAGTCTCTGTTTTCCTGGGTGTCCACTAGTGAGCTCACTTCTCCTTAGGCACTTCACCATAGGCACTATAATTCCTCTAGTCTGGTCCTGTCTTCACATTAATTGCACTCCAGTTAATCGCACAGGTGTAGGAAATCTATTGTCATTAGTCTCCTTATAAACACGTGTCTTTTCCAGTTGTTTGTATGGAGCCCTTACCCTTCGTTATTCAGCCTTCTCGTTCCCCCAAGATTCATCCCTGCCTTCTCGTCCTCCGAGTTCCCGTTCCGTTCGTTTCCCTTTCCTTTCCTTTCCTTTGTTTGTTTTTGTTCTGGACTGATTGTTGGTTTTGACCCTGGATTGTTTGACCTCGATATTGGATTATCCCTCAATAAATCTTACCTACTTTTGGATCTCGCTCTCCCTGTGTTTCTCTGAATACACGCTCATCACAGAAGGACTCCATCACAGAGATCCAGCGGTATGTCTGCTCCAATTTCTTCCCCAGCCATCAAGCGGGAGAGAAATGGCTTTGAGGGTACTCGCCAGGTTGTGTTCCGTGGATGCAGGGAAGGTCGCTCCGGAGTAAGCAGTCGAGAGGAGGTCCGGCAGTGATCTCCACTGTGGTCTCCCATTGACCCAGAGTTCAGATGGGAGCCGCCATCTCCCCATTATGGACAGAGAGGGGAGAGGAGACGCAAATCGGCTAAGCCAGCGCCGCTGTGCAAGATCCAGTGTCGCTGCACAAAATGGCCGCCAACCCAGTGCCGCTGTGCAGCATGGCCGCCAACCCAGCACCAAGAGGCAAGATGGAAGCCAGCCCCATGCTACAGCACAAGATGGCTGCCAACCCAACGCCAAGAGGCAAGATGGACGCCAGCAGAGCGCCAAAGCACAAAGTGGCCACCAGTCCAGCGCCCAGAGCTGGGTAGTAACGGATTAGATGTAACCTGGATTACGTAATTAGATTCCAAAACTCAAGTACTTGTAATTAGAGTAAACTACTTTTTACAGTACTCGTAATCAGACTACAGTTACTTTATATGGTTTACATGATTACATATTATTTGCACAATTGTAATAAGTCGTTCACACCTCATTGATTCTCCTAAATTTCCTTTTTTAACGTTCATTTTTTTTCCTAATAAACCTGTCGCTTATATACGTTCGTGATTCTTTTATTTTTTTTCCGGCGGAGAGGGGGAGGGGTACCAGAATCACGCTCAGAATAAATCCGCAACAAGATAATGGATATATATATATATAATAATTCACTTGACTTGACCCATGACTTCATCAGTGGACCAGATACATGCGAGTAATCATTTCTTTTGCTTGTTTAATTTACTTTTGTCTTTAATGTAATTTAATGCATTGTTTATAGAGTAGATCTTTTGTAGATACTTGATTAACTGGAATTCTTCTGATTGCTAGTGATTGCAGTCTTGTAATAAGAGATACACATATTTTACAGCATGTAATGATGCACACACACAGACACACATACTGTACATACATAAAATATATATATATATATATATATATATATATATATATATATATATATCTAAATGAATGACAGTGAAGTGTTTAACAAGCGTTTTATCTTTAATCTTTTAAATAGATACATCGTAATATTTGAAGGTTAGTTTAGTCATTTTTTATTGTTTTTGTTTGTTTTGTTATGAACTTGAATGTCATCTTTTGTGAAGAAGACTGCACTTACAAAAGAGAAACTGGATGGCAGTTTATTTTAAGTTTTCAACTGACTAAAGATATAAGTTATTGTTACATTATGTTGTTAATAAAAGTTTAAAATTTGACAGTGTAATGTGGTACATTGCAAACAAAGGTCAGATATTATATTACATTAAAGTCTAGTTTGAAAAATGACAATCTGTGCTTTAAAGAGAATAAATGTAAAAATCGAGAATCGAATCGAACCGTGACCTTAGAATCGAAAATGCAATCGAATCGAGGATTTGGAGAATCGTGACACCCCTAATATATATATATACAGTGGGGCTCGAAAGTTTGGGCACCCCTTGCAGGATCTGTGAAAATATGAGTAATTTTCAAAAAATAAGAGAGATCATACTAAATGCATGTTATTTTTTATTTAGTACTGTCCTGAGTAAGATATTGTACATAAAAGATATTAACATTTAGTCCCTAAGACAAAAAAATAGCTGAAATTATTAAAATAACCCCACTCAAAAGTTTGGGAACCCTTGGTTCTTAATACTGTGTTCTGTTACCTGATGATCCTCGACTGTCTTTCTGTTTTGTGATGGTTGTGCATGAGTCCCTTGTTTGTTCTGAACAGTTAAACTGAGCAGCGTTCTTCAGAAAAATCTTTAAGGTCCTGCAGATTCTTCAGTTTTCCAGCATCTTTGCATATTTGAACCCTTTCCAGCAGTGACTTTATGATTTTGAGATGCACCTTATCACACTGAGGACATTTGAGGGACTCAAACACAACTATTTAAAAAGATTCAAACATTCACTGATGCTCCAGAAGGAAACAAGATGCATTAAAAGCTGGGGGGTGAAAACTTTTGAACACAATGAAGATGGCCAAATTTGTCTTATTTTGTTGAAATATAGTTTTTTTTCCATTTAGTTCTGTCCTTCGTAAGCAACAGAAGATACTTGTATGTTTCCCGGTACATAAATTAAGTACAATTTACCTTGATCTACAAATTCCAAAAGTTTTCACCACCCAGCTCTTAATGCAAGTGTTTTGAGATGAAATATTTGACCTGGAAATGGTCTTTATATATTAGCCAGGGCTTGAAATTAATGCGCTTGTCCGGGACAAGTGGATTTTGTGAAGGGGCAAGTAAAAGAGAATTTTACTTGCCATACAGGACAAGTAACCTGATAAAACTTTTAATAACAAACAATAACTAGGGCCGCACAATATGGCGAGAATGATTCTGATTTCACTGTACACGGTGACTAATTACGGACAGTATCAAGATGTCGTCAGTTGTGGCTCATGCAGTCTCACGGAGAAATCAACACAACAGCACACACAAAGAAACAAACATATTGCGGTAGAAAAAATATAAATATTCTGTATAACATTAATATGTGCAACATCAGACGACCAGAAGTGATGTTTACCCGACTTCCAGCTTGATAGCAAATGTGATATTGATTTTATACATCTTCAGTTAAATAAACAAGTATGTTAACTGACTTACATTTTATACACATTACGGATCATTTTTGCTCCATTTTAAACAAAATAGTTTTAAGCAAAGTCACAGCAGAACAGTCGCGCATCTCCGAGCAAATCACAACAGTGTTTCATTACTAAATGATTCATTTTTAAACGAGTCAATGATTCAGTGAGCCATCTATTAAAACGGTTACTTGCTTCATTTATTGAATGAATCAACCCTTTGAACGAATCGTTTGAATCAGTGATTCACTCATTAAGACATTGACTTGTCACCACCTACTTGTATCATTGCATTTTTCTAACATTTCATATTTTGTATGTCAAAAAAGTAAAACGTTAACCTTATAACATTATTTATGCATTTGGACAGATGGAGTTTGTTGATACTGATTTAATTTTAATAATTTCAACCATAATGTCTTATTAGTCTTAGTATTGATCACATGTAAGAATTCAACGTAAATGTAGACATCTACATTTAATCAGTTTATGAAAATATTACCTTTATAAAGTTAAAAAGTGTAACAGCAATCAACTTAAGGCAAATATCAAAAATATACTGATTAAATTAATACCTGCTAGAGCACTGATGAGACTGCTTCAGAATAAATGACAAAAAAAAAGTAACTTTTTTACTCGGAAAAGTGAACTATTTATTTACTTGTCCGAAGGACAAGCTCATGTAAAAGCTTAATTTCGAGCCCTGTATTAGCAATGTTATTGTTGTGAGTTTCATCTTCTTTAATATTCATTTTTGTAATGTTGTTATTGTTTGTCTTTTTTTCATTGTTACTATGCACTTAAAATGGTTTGCGATGGATAGAAATGTCATCGCTGTGTGAGTTTAGTCTTTTTCAAAATTCATGTTTGCAATGTAGCTATTGTTTGATGTTTTTCATTGATACAGTCATATACACTTCTAGTGTTTTTTTGGGATTAAATATTCTACCTAGTAGTGATATTGCTGTGAATTTCATTTTTTTTCGATATTGTTTTTTTAAATTTACTTTATTATAAATAAATATGATTCAAAAACATAAGATGTGATTTTAGTTTTTTTCAGTGTTACTAGCAAACACCAACAGCAATGTACATTAGTGTTAGTATTTTAGTATTAACTGTCCATACATTGCACTTGAAAAAGAAGCTATTGTGGCTCTTTTTGGTGAATTAAATGTATATATTTATATTTTTAAATATAATTTCAAAAAGTACAAGATTAGGCTAACTGAATATATAGGATATCAAATAAGGGTTAGCACAAATGTAATCTAAATGTAATCCAAAAGTAATCAGATTATGTTACCAAAAATGTGTTATCTAAGAGATTATATTACTGACTACAAATTTTTTCATGTAATCTGTAATCAGTAACTGATTACAATTCATAAGTAATCTACCCAGCTCTGCCAGCGCCACAGTGCAGGATGGCTGCCAGCTCAGCGCCAACGTACAAGATGGCCGCCAGTCCAGCGCCACAGCACAAGATGGCTGCCAACCCAGTGCCAAGGGGCAAGATGGATGCCAGCACAGCGCCAAAGCACAAAGTGGCCACCAGTCCAGGGCCACAGTGCAGGATGGCCGCCAGCTCAGTGCCAAAGCACAAGATGGCCGCCAGTCCAGCGCCACAGCACAAAAAGGCCACCAGTCCAGCGCCACAGTGCAAGATGGTCACCAGCTCAGCGCCAACGCCCAAAATGGCAGCAGAGACATTTTTGGATTATTTCTCCAGGCTGTCAAAAATCCTAGAGATTCCCAAAACTGTTCACGATCTGCGGAGCCAGCACCACTGCACAAGATGGCCGCCAGCCTGGAGCCACTGCAGAGGAAAGTCAGTTACAGTGGGTTTTCCTGAGTTGAGTCAGGTGCCCGTTGACTTTTCAGAGTTGAGTCAGTTTCCGGTTGACCCTCCAGAGTCGAGTCAGGTGTTCATGGACCCTTCAGAGTCAGGGTTAGTCACCGTCGACCTTCCAGAGTCAGGGTTAGTTACCGTTGACCCT
Organism: Carassius auratus; assembly: GCF_003368295.1. Lineage (NCBI taxonomy): Eukaryota > Metazoa > Chordata > Actinopteri > Cypriniformes > Cyprinidae > Carassius > Carassius auratus. The sequence continues at coordinate 53,478 of NW_020528654.1, read as the reverse complement.
CCAGAGTCTGGGCTAGTTCCTGTTGACCTTCCAGAGTCGAGTCAAATTCCAGTTGACTGTCCTGAGTCATGTCAGGCTTCTGTTGACCATCCAGAGTCGAGTCAGGTGCCCGTTGACTTTCCAGTTGAGTTGAGTCAGTTTCGACATCGACATCAACCTTCCAGAGTCAGGATTAGTCACCATTGGTTTCAGATACAGATCCCCTGTAAAGACCTTGTCTCAGATGACCACCAGGACAAGACCACAGGAAACAGATGGTTCTTCTGCACAATCTGACTTTGCTGCAGCCTGGAATTGAACTGCTGGTTTCGTCTGGTCAGAGGTGAACTGGCCCCCCAACTGAGCTTGGTTTCTCCCAAGGTTTTTTTTCCATTCTGTCACTGATGGAGTTTCGGTTCCATACCGCCATTGCCTCTGGCTTGCTTAGTTGGGGTCACTTCATCTACAGCGATATCATTGACTTGATTGCAAATAAATGCACAGACACTATTTAAACTGAACAGAGATGACATCACTGAATTCAATGATGAACTGCCTTTAACTGTCATTTTGCATTATTGACACACTGCTTTCCTAATGAATGTTGTTCAGTTGCATTGCCACAATGTATTTTGTTTAAAGCGCTATATAAATAAAGGTGACTTGACTTGACTGCATAGTTTTCCAGCAGACTTTAAAATTATGCACCAGTGGATGCATGCACTTGGCCTGGAAGACCGCGGGTTCCCGCCTAGAGGAAGAGTGTGCAAACTGCATTTTACCCGAGATTGCTTCTCCAACACAATGGAGAAATGGAATGGGCTTCTCCACACAGCTCACGCTTAAAAGCGACACAGTGCGGGAGTTAAGAACGCAGTTTGAACCAGCGGCTCGAATTTATATGGCTCAGGCCACAGACACCTCGACATCCTCCACTTCAGGTGAAGGTTGGGGAGAAAAGTCCTCTCCAAATGATCGCTCTGTTGGAAAGTTTCTTGTGCCACTACAGTCACTCTCCATTTTAGCGACTCTGACAGCATGTGTCAATTAATACGTCACTGCGGGTCTCAGGTTCACCCCACCCACTCAGCCCCGCCCTAGGTTCATCCCCTCTATCTCCGCTGTGCTCTGCCCACTTTTCAGCATTTTTCAAATATTGCCAGTCGGTGGAGTCAGGCTCTGACCAGGGGTTTAGTTACCCTTTAAATAATAAAATACAATTACCGGTTGTGGTCCATAAACAACGCCTTCTCCAGACAAAGAGGGAACTGCTCCATCTTTCAAGAATAATCTTTGTGCGAATCCGGCATTAAACTGATTGAGATTGAGGAAGCTGTCCTCAGCAAAATGTGCTGCACATAGTTTTACATGTGGATTATAATTTTCGGAAACCGAGTTAAACATAAATTGTAACCAATGATCTCTAAGTGAAGTGAAGTGAAGTGAAGTGAAGTGAAGTGACATTCAGCCAAGTATGGTGACCCATACTCAGAATTTGTGCTCTGCATTTAACCCATCCGAAATGCACACACACAGAGCAGTGAACACACACACACACACTGTGAGCACACACCCGGAGCAGTGGGCAGCCATTTATGCTGCGGCGCCCGGGGAGCAGTTGGGGGTTCGATGCCTTGCTCAAGGGCACCTAAGTCGTGGTATTGAAGGTGGAGAGAGAACTGTTCATGCACTACCCCCACCCCCGATTCCGTCCGGCCCGAGACTAGAACTCACAACCCTTCGATTGGGAGTCCAACCCTCTAACCATTAGGCCACGACTTCCCTTAAAAGTACAGCGACCCTGGGAAGGCCAAACAAAGGTGATTGGACTCTAAAATGAAAATAACAGCGTTTCGACGACATGGCAACAAACACAAACGTAACTTTTCCTCTTTTCTGTTCGGAGCGCAACAAGACCATGCCCCCTTTTTGTGTATTCCTGTGGGCGGAGGTTAGTCAAAAAACTGTTTTAGTGATGTCATTGCTACAGGATCTACAGGGATGTACATTTCTTTTAAATGTATAGCTCAATAATGAAGGCAGCAACATGTGGTAGATGGGAAAGAACATGAAAGACTTAATAATCTTTCACTGTGCTAATGTATTATAATACGAAAGGTTATGGCTCCTATACAGTGTGCAGCGTTTAAACACAACCAGTGCCAGATTGATGCGCTTGACGCAACACAGAGTCACAGCGTGTAGCATTACTTACAGAAATGTTCAAAACACCAAGGGAAGAGATATTGATGTTGTGTATTATATGTATAATATTTTGAGACTTTTCTTTTAATAGTTTTAAATCTCAGTTATTGTGTGCTCTTGAAGAGAGTTTCATTGTTTTGACTGTAGTAACTATGTTGGGATGATACGCTAATCTGCTGATTCAATACTCGATACTTGTGTGCCAATTCAATATATATTTATTTCAATCAGGACCACTTCCGTCAAGTATATTTAAAGACAATTATAATTGCATACAGTTAGTGTTGGTGGTATGGTTATGTTCTGGGCAACACTCCACACGCCTGTCCACGCAGCCATGCTTGGACAGAGCGGGGAAAGCAGCAAGACAAACCCCCCCCGGGGTACAGAACAGAACCATTATAAGCATATATAATTACAATTCTCAATTACATAAGTTGTAAAAATGTCATGGAGACTGGTTCCAATGAAGACACTTTAAGGAAAGAACAAGTTAGATCAGATTACAGGTTCAGTTGGTGGAGTTGGGGTTGGGGTAGGGAGTTAATGGCAAGCAGCAATGCGATGGAGAGACACTGAATAATGGGAATTTAAATAGACCGCAGGTGATATGTGTCAAGACTGGATTGGTACACGTCAGGAACAGCTGACTGTCAGCTGATGCAAGCATGACTAACATGACCTGACTGAACTAAAGCGATGCTCGATTTCAATCAGGACCACTTCCGTAAAGTATATTTAATGACAATTATAATTGCATACAGGTAGTGTTGGCGGTATGGTTATGTTCTGGGCAACACTCCACACGCCTGTCCATGCAGCCATGCTTGGACAGAGCGGGGAAAGCAGCAAGACTCCCCAACAAAACTGATGCAATTTGAATGGACAGCAATGAGAAATGTTGCTTGATACTATATTTATGGGGGAAGAATCACCCAAACTCGGAGAGAAGCATACAACAAGCATGTTGCTTAGCTGCTTATGCAAAATATTTGATAGAACAGTATGAGGGGGGGGGGCATACACCCCTAGCAGCAGCAGCAGCAGCAGCCTAATACGATGGAAGTTAAGTATTACATGTTGAAAAAGCACATTAAGGGGGAAGCATACACCCCTAGCAGCAGCAGCAGCCTAATATGATGGAAGTTAAGTACTACATGCTGAAAAAGCACATAAAGGGGGAAGCATGCACCCCTAGCAGCAGCAGCCTAATACGATGGCAGTTGTATATCATTCAATTTAAGTCTAACATGCTGAAAAATCACATTAAGGTGGGGGGTTGGAGCGTCACCCAAAGTTAAGCAATTGAGGATGTGCAACAAGTATGTTCTTAGAATGCTTAAGCAGCTGTGACTGTAAAGGGGAAAGCATACTTAAAAATGCTTAAATCTCATGCCAATCCCGAGTACCGAAGTATGAATCCCCATCTCCCCAAGTCCCTAGCCTGGTCATATCTGCGAAACAAAAATACAGCTTCCGATTCTCTCTGGAAAAACCAAGCTCATGTAGGCATGTTGTGGGCGGAGCTATAATACTGATTTGTGTTGTTTCCATAACATATTCACTTATGTGCTGATTTCCAACAAAAGACAAAATCTGATGCAGTTGTACTTACCCGACTGGTGTCTTCCACCATGTTTTAATAACAAACGATGTGCAAATCCAGCGTCCACCTGGTCTTGTTTATAAAACATTCATCACTGAAATGACGAAAACAACACTTGCTACACTCCATTGCTGCCGCAGAAAAGCAACTGCATCCATGGTCCATGTAATGCTAGGTTTTTTTGAGAAGCTGAACATGGTAACTTTCCCCTCACATCCAAAACACACTTATTTGGAGACGTACACCCCTACGATTTCCTGATGAAGCGTGTTTACGGGCAAGGTCTCGCTGTCCTCTGGTCGAGATGTGCATGGGCGTGCTTTCCCAAGAGAAATGCTCATAAGGAGTTCCACCATCGTCTACATCATAGACCCATCATCGAAAACTACTGAAACTTGTACCACCCAGAAATAAGATTTCTCCACTCATCCGAATTTGCCATGTTTAGCACTGAACACTGAATATATATCATAATACAATTCATTTCAGAGCTGCATTAAAGAAGGTCTTAGGCAGTTATTTCCCCTTGCTGAATTGACATGCCTTGGTGTTTCCCAGTTTTCCCTCTTCATGCCATTAACATTATTCTGGATGTTTTCAGCCAGCAACATTACAGAACCTTTAATGTTATCTTGCGTCACACGACAGTATCAATAATTCTGTGTAACATCTGAACGGCTGAAGTGGTTTATCACTTTATATTGTTGCGCAAACGTAGCTCTGCGAGGAAGACTCTGCTCTTGCATTCAGAGTTACAAATGATCTGCTCTTATCATCTGATCGTGGGTGTATCTCTCTATTAGTTTTATTGGCTCTTAGTGCTGCGTTTGACACAATTGACCACAGCATTCTTTTGCATAGACTTGAACACTTTGTTGGCATCAGTGGAAGTGCATTAGCATGGTTTAAATCATACTTATATGACCGCCATCAGTTCGTAGCAGTGAATGAAGATGTACCTCAAGGCTCAGTACTAGGGCCGCTACTCTACACGCTTTATATGTTACCCCTGGGAGATATAATCAGGAAACATGGTGTTAGCTTTCACTGTTATGCTGATGATACTCAGCTCTATATTTCTTTGCGGCCCGGTGAAACACACCAATTTGAAAAACTAAGGAATGCATAGTCGATATAAAAAATTGGATGACGAGTAATTTCTTACTGCTAAATTCAGAAAAAAACAGAGGTGTTAATTATAGGACCTAAAAACTCTGCTTGTAATAACCTAGAACACTGTCTAAGACTTGATGGTTGCTCTGTCAATTCTTCGTCATCAGTTAGGAACCTAGGTGTGCTATTTGATCCCAATCTTTCCTTAGAAAGCCACGTTTCTAGCATTTGTAAAACTGCATTTTTCCATCTCAAAAATATATATAAATTACGGCCTATGCTCTCAATGTCAAATGCAGAAATGTTAATCCATGCATTTATGACTTCAATGTTAGATTATTGAAATGCTTTATTGGGTGGTTGTTCTGCATGCTTAGTAAACAAACTACAGCTAGTCCAAAATGCAGCAGCAAGAGTTCTTACTAGAACCAGGAAGTATGACCATATTAGCCCGGTCCTGTCTCCCTATCAAACATCGTATAGATTTTAAAATATTGCTTATTACTTATAAAGCCCTGAATGGTTTAGCACCTCAGTATTTGAATGAGCTCCTTTTACATTATACTCCTCTACGTCCGCTACGTTCTCAAAACTCAGGCAATTTGATAATACCTAGAATATCAAAATCAACTGCGGGCGGCAGGTCCTTTTCCTATTTGGCGCCTAAACTCTAGAATAACCTACCTAACATTGTTCGGGAGGCAGACACACTCTTGCAGTTTAAATCTAGATTAAAGACCCATCTCTTTAACCTGGCATACACATAACATACTAATATGCTTGTAATATCCAAATCCGTTAAAGGATTCTTAGGCTGCATTAATTAGGTAAACCGGAACCGGAAACACTTCACATAACACCCTATGTACCTTCTACATCATTAGAAGAATGCCATCTACGCTAATATTTGTTTTTTTCTCTGCTGTTCCGAGCTCACCTTGGCCACCAGATCCAGTCTGTATCCAGATCAGAGGGTCACTGCAGTCACCCGGATCCAGTAGGTATCCAGACATGATGGTGGATCAGCACCTGGAAAGGACCTCTACTGCCCTGAAAGACAGCTGAGACCAGGACGACTAGAGCCCCAGAAACAGATCCCCTGTAAATACCTTGTCTCAGAGGACCACCAGGACAAGACCACAGGAAACAGATGATTCTTCTGAACAATCTGACTTTGCTGCAGCCTGGAATTGAACTACTGGTTTCGTCTGGTCAGAGGAGAACTGGCCCCCCAACTGAGCCTGGTTTCTCCCAAGGTTTTTTTCTCCATTCTGTCACCGATGGAGTTTCGGTTCCTTGCCGCTGTCGCCTCTGGCTTGCTTAGTTGGGGTCACTTCATCTACAGCGATATCATTGACTTGATTGCACCCAATGGCATTTGAGCGGAGTTGTCTCGCTGTAGTGGACACGCGCACTCAGTAGATGATGGGCGGGGAAATGTGAGATGACAGAACTGATAATGCACCAATTACAACAAGAATCACTAGTTTCTCAACTGTATGGTACACCATTAAAGGGAACGATTCCTGATAGTAAATTACAGATTTTGCGAAGCAACAAAACAAGTGGGTATACACTTAATGGCCCCGACCACACCAGTGGCACGACAGAAGACGGCCTTGGTCATGTGAACTGAACATGGTCACTTACACACAGCTCACACGAATGAACACTAGAGTTTCAATATTAGTCTGCTAATTCCAAGCAAGTGCGAGCAGCTTTTAAAAATATGAATGCAACCCCATTTATTTTTATTTATTTTTTCTCTCTGATAATTTGCATGTCATCATAGCCACTTATGTCCCAAAATCGAATCACGAACACATGTAAACACCAAATCGGATTAGAAAACGTCTCATGTGGTCCACCGAATCTTTAAATCTGGATGAAGAAATAAAATACATGTAAACATGGCTATTTTTGTCACGTTCTTATAACCCGATGTATAGAAGCCATAGAGCGATAAATGCCTGCTTTTGAAGCTGCGTGCATCTGAAACACAGTTAATGTGACCTCAACCTTAGAAATAAACACCAGTGACATTGATATTTCGCCTCTAAATACAGCGAACCCCCGTTGAAACGCTTACACGAGAATGCTTGTCTCGTTTAACCCTGTTCTCATGGCCTTATCGGCGTGTCCTTAGAGCGATTGCATGCTCCAGCTGCGTATTGTGTATGAACACAGATGTATAAATGCTGCTGCAAATATGCTTAATATTCATTCCTGCAACCGATGCAAAACCATGTTAACCACCAGGAAATATACACAGCGATATGGATTAAAAAGCATTCACTTATCTTAGACGCGGATTTCAGATATTCTGAAACAAACTGCAACAGTTTGATTCGCAAGCAGCGATGCGTTCAGTTAATTGCAAGCAGCAATGCGATGGAGAGACACTGAATAATGGAAATTTAAATAGACCGCAGGTGATAGGTGTCAAGACTGGATTGGTACACGTCAGGAACAGCTGACTGTCAGCTGATGCAAGCATGACTAACATGACCCGACTGAACTAACCCGATGCTCGATAATTATATATTAATTGAGTATTGTGATTATATAACTATTGCAATTCGTGACTTATCCAAATTGTCTATAAAATGATTTGTTTGTTTCTGTAGACTTGAGGGAAAGATTAAAAACAAGAAGGTCTGGGAACGACTGAAGAAGACAGCAGTGAGGGAAGGAAGTAATCACCAGAATGTAAGTTCTTTGAGAATGTGTGCATTGTTTATTACAAGTTGTGTTTTCATTTAAATGTAGCAATGTACACAGCTGGTCAGAAGTTTTAAATATATTTTAAAAGTATAGTTTATTTCTATAATGCACAGCTATATTTTCATCATTAGTTACTCCAGTCTTCAGTGTCACATGATCTTCAGAAACCATTCTAATATGATGATTTACTGCTCAATAAATTTTTCTGATAATTATCAGTGTTGAAATCAGTTGTGATGCCCAATATTTTTGTCTACACTACAGTTCTTTTTTTTGGGGGGGGGATAATAGCAAGAATGCATAAAATTGAATACCAGTGGTAGAAAAGCCACTATTTTGAACTTTGTATTTATAAAATAATCATGAAGAAAAAATTTGGCTATCCAGAAATGCAAAGTTTTCTTTGCTATCATTTCTATTATGGGGAGCGTTTCCCAAAACCAACTATGGTCACAAGTTCCATCATTACCAATAGAGTTCAGTGGAACTAAAGACCGTAGTAAGCTAACTGCAGGTGTGGTTCACATCATTCATGTACGTCACGAACAGATGCACACTTTGCACACTCGATGCGATTAGGTACATGTGAATGCACTGATTGATGATAATCAGTAAAGTTTCCCAAGCAGCAAATCAGTGTATTTTCCATAAACTTGCCATGTGTTATAATAAAAACAATGAACATGACTACAATAATACAATAAAATGTTATTAAAAGATTCCAGTTTGCAAGAAATCTGAGTGTCTGATTCAGGTACTGAGAAGGAGCCTTGTTATACAGCAAAACACTGCATCAAGCCTCCTGTCCTTCCCTCAGAACAACCTGTCTTCTGCTGCTGGGGTAAAAAAGCATTTCCATGTCACATTTGTATTAACCTTTTGTGCAATTCAGAGTGAATAATGTCTCATGAACACACAGTCATGCACAGAGACCAACAATCAAGTCAGAATGTTTGTTAAATAATATCAAACATTTCAGTATATTGAGTATATTGAAAGGTTATTTTCAAATATATACAAATGAATATACCCTGATAGCACACATACATCTAGGATATTGAAGTTGCATGTGCTCTTTATTATATCCAACGAAGAAGAATGAACAAAGAAGAAGAATGAATAACAGAACTGTAGTGACACAACTACATGGCAATACAACAGTGACACCTATTGGCAAATTACTATATTACAACACTCCCACTTAATTTTACAATAGGACTAAGCCATTTCTTAGTAAAATATATTACCAAAAAAAAAATCTTATGCCATGTTATACCGGTTTACACCGTAACATATTTAACACTAAACACATTCTAGCCCTTTTAAGATCAGACTAAACAGAATTAAATGAAACAAAGTCCAATCTCACTCCTAAGATACTCAAACTTCTGCCTCACCAATGGCTTGGTCAAGATGTCAGCCTTCATGTCATCTGTGGGACAATATTGCAGTTGTATTTGTCCATTCTGCACACATTCATGAATGTAATGGTAGCGAATGTCAATGTGCTTGGTTCTTGAATGATCAACTGGATTCTTTGCGATTGCAATGGCTCCTTGGTTGTCCTCCAGGATGACCACAGGAGTAGCATCCATTCCAAGATCACTCAGTAGTCGTCTAAGCCAGGTACATTCCTGAGCTGCTTGGCTAAGTGCAACATACTCAGCCTCCGCTGTTGAAAGAGCAACAGTTGACTGTTTCTTGCTGAGCCAACTCACCGCTCCTCCACCCAGTAAGAACACATTTCCGGTTGTAGAGCGACGATCGTCCTGGTCTCCTGCCAAGTCAGCATCTGAGAAACCGACCAAAGTTCCAGACTCTGACCGCTCATACTTGAGAGCGAGATTCAGTGTACCCTTCAAGTACCGTAGAACTCTCTTCACTGCAGTCAGATGAGAAACATTTGGATTTGCATTGAACTTTGACACAACGCTCACAGCTTGTGCTATGTCCGGCCGTGTGGCCATCGCAGCATACAGTAGACTACCAACCATAGACTGGTAAGTACTTGGGTTCACAGGCTTGCTGACACCATCGTCCCTTTTTAGCTTTACATTTGCATCAGCTGGAGTTGCAACAGGGTTTGCATCATGCATACCATACTTCTGAAGAACGGCTTCAATGTAATGCTTCTGATGAAGAAACACACAGTTTTTGTCTTTGTCTTGGATGACAGAGATTCCCAAGATATAGGACAGTTCTCTCATGTCCTTCATCTTGTAGCGCTTCTTAAGAGCGAGTTTCAGCTCTTCCATGCTTTCCATCGACTCTGTGATCAGAATTAGATCATCAACATACACAGCTAATATCTCCAGCTCCTGTCGAGATCTCACGAACACACATGGGTCTGATGTACTCTGTTTGAATCCAATGTTCTTCATGAACTCTGTGAAAGTTTTGCTCCAGCAGCGAGGGAACTGCTTCAGTCCATATATTGACTTCTTCAGCTTGCACACCAAACTTTCCTCTCCTGGTCTGATGTATCCCTCTGGTTGCTCCATATAGATTTCCTCATCCAGGTGTCCATTTAGAAATGCGGTTACCACATCCATCTGATGCACATGCATGTTATTCTGGACGGCAAAGGACAGCAACGTACGTATTGAGCTAAAACGTACCACGGGTGAAAAAGTTTCATCGTAGTCAGCACCATACTTCTGTGAGTAACCCTTAGCCACAAGTCTACACTTGTATCTCTCCACTCATCCGTCACTATGATGCTTGACTTTAAACACCCATCTCGATCCTATGGCTTTCCGATCCTTTGGTAGTTTCACTAAATCCCATGTCTTATTTTCCAGCAGTGATTCATATTCCAAGTCAGCCGCCTCCTGCCATTCCTTTGCATTTGCCTCTTTCAGTGTGCTTGGTTCTGCAACACAACAAACAGTAGCATAATGATCAACAGTCACCAGGTCGGCAAACTCATCATAGCCATATCTCTTAGGTGGTTTTCTGATTCTGCCACCTTCTCTAGCAGTTTCATCGACAGTAGCATCGACTGGGGTTCTCTCGTCAGTTTTCATGATAACTTCATTCTCCGAACAAGAAATATCCACTTCTTGTTTCAAGTCAAAGTCTGACTCGTTGAAGATCACATCCCGACGAATTAGAATCCTTCTTTTTTCTTCGTCGAACAAGCGATAGCCCTTGGCATTGTTGGCATATCCCACGAAACGAAGCTTCACAGCCTTTTGGTCCAGTTTTCTTCTTTCAATGTCTGGGACATGTGCATAAGCTACGCAACCAAACACTTTTATGTGACTCACATTTGGCTGTTTGTCGCACCATTTCTGGTAGGGCATCACTTGTTTCAGAACAGATGTGGGGAGTCTGTTCTGTATGTAAGCTGCGGTTGCTACAGCCTCTGCCCAGTAAGACTTTGTTAATTTAGCGTGAGAGAGCATGGTTCTCGCTGCTTCAATTAATGTCCTATTTTTTCTTTCTGCAAAACCATTTTGCTGAGGTGTGTGAGGTACAGTTGTCTCATGGTGGATACCTTGAGCCTTCAAGTATTCTTGAAATTCTTTGGATGTGTATTCCCCACCATTATCCGTTCTGAGTCTTGCTATTTTCTGTCCGCACTCATTGGATAATATTTTCTCAAATTCCTTGAATTTGCAAAGAACTTCACTCTTCTGTTTCATAAAGTACACCTTGCAACATCTAGAATAGTCATCAATAAAAGTCACAAAGTACTTTGATCCACCTATAGATTCAGTCTGCATGGGGCCGCAGACGTCACTATGAACCAACTGTAGTTTACGTTTGGAACGGATTTCTCCCACTGGCTTATGTGGCTTTCTAGACAGCTTGCCTTCCACACATGCTTCACAGAATGGAACTTCTTTCTCTGCGGGATAGTCCACTCCATTCACCAGTTTTTCAAGTTCCTTCAACTTAGTGGTGTGACCCAGTCGCTGGTGCCACAAGCTGGTTGCTACTAATGCACTTGATGCACAGTGACAGGTGGGCGAACTTCCCTCAACATCCAGCTGATACAATCCATCAGATCTTTGTGTTCCCATTCCTCTGAGATTTCCATTTTTATCACGGATGTAACAGCGAGACTTCTTGAACTGCACCGTATTTCCTTTTTTTACAGCAGCTCCCACTGAGAAGAGATTCCCGGATAACTTGGGAACATACAGCACATCAAACATTGTGACATTTTTTACATCACTGATTTTTAATGCCATTCTCAGTTTAACATTACCAAGTCCTAGAGCGTCAACCACTCTGCCATCACCAAGTTTCACAGACTGTGTTTTTGGAAATTTCTGGTAGTCTTGAGGAATTTCTTCATGACACGTCATGTGCTTTGAAGCTCCAGAGTCGATCAACCACTCTACCTGTTGTGTCATCTTATCCTGATTTGCCTCTCTGGCGACGAAGGCACTCTCAGACGAGTCTTCATCATGTTCACATGTTACATTTTTGGCTTTGTGAGTTTTAGTCTGTTTTTTTTTTACTTGGCAGTCACGCTTGATATGTCCTTCTTTCCCACACTTGTAACATCTCCACGAGCCGGATCTGTCAGCTCTCACTGCCTTGGAGTTAGCCTGCATTTCACTACGAACTTGTGTTGACATTGCTGATGCGCCTCCAGACGCAGCACCACTGGACATAGCACCGCCATAGTTACCATCAGCAGACACTCGTTTTTGTTCTTCATTTATTAATGCTTGCTGAACAAACTGCAGTGTTAAACTGTCCAACTTAGTTTCCAGTGCAGTAACAATTGTAGCATAGCTTGCTGGCAAGCTACCCAGCAATGTTACAATCTGGTCCTCCTCTTCAATCACCGCACCTATTGCCCCTAGCTGGTCAGTTAGCTCCTTCATTCGTTTCAAATGTTCAGTTATGTTTTCTCCTTCCTTCATTTCACATCTGAAGTATTTTTTCTTCAGAAACAGCTTGTTTGCAAGAGTGTCTCTCTCAAAATGTCCTTTTAGCGTGTCCCACGCTTCCTTAGGGGTCTTACAGCTTGTTATCAGGTACAACTGAGACGTACTCACATTCAGCACCAACACAGAAAATGCTTTTTCTTTCCGTTTTTCAAATTCTGCTCTTGCCTGTGCATTTGCTCCTTCTGCCACGTTGTCAGTCTCCATCACCATGCCCCATAGTCCTTTAGCTTTCATCAAATGTTCCATTTGAAATTTCCACGTTGCCCAGTTCTCTGGCCCACTCAGCTTTTCAATAAACAGTTTATCCTCCATTGTGAGTTTCACAACACTGTCTATTTCACACACAAAAAAAAATGTGTAAAACTACCTCTTTTTTGCTTTAGCGAAGATCTGGGCCCATAACCTATTGAAGTTGCATGTGCTCTTTATTATATCCAACGAAGAAGAATGAACAAAGAAGAAGAATGAATAACAGAACTGTAGTGACACAACTACATGGCAATACAACTGTGACACCTATTGGCAAATTACTATATTACAACATAGGAGACGTCTATTTGACATATGCATTTACATCTGCAAGATGTATTTTTTTGCTCATCTGCAATACGTCTCTAATGGACTTCTCCTTTTAGATGTCAAATAGATGTCTATTAGATGTCTTTAAGATATTTATGATTTAGAATGTATATAAAACTGACATCTGAAAGACATTTGTCAGACGTTTGTAGATAGCAGAAGCTTTCCAGATCAACAGATCTTTAACAGACATCTTGCAGACGTATGTGTGCTGTCTGGGTATATAAAAAATATATATGAAATATGAAACATACACATACACAGGGGCGATTCTAGGGTCAGAGCTTTAGGGGTGCTGAGCACCCAATGAGCCCCAATGCTACCACCCACCCTATTTTTACACAAAAACAAACAATATGTCAACTGTTCTGTCTTTCCATCCCTGGCCTCATCAGCCATAATGGCATACATATTTGCTCCCTTTATCTCAGTCTTGGTGGTCTGTATGTTGCACTCCCGCTGTCTCTTCATTTCTTTCACTAGTCAATTCCCCTTTCATCCCTTATGGACTCTCCCTGTTGTTTTCCTCCTCCTTTATTATGAAAAAATGTGGTGTAAAATAATGTTACAACAAAAATAAAATGTAATATAGGCTACTTAATGCCAATAACTTTGTATAGAAGTATGAGTAGTTAATGTTTTGCTTGCCACTATTCACTATATGTCAATTTATTGTTGTTGTTTCCTCACCTGGTTCTTCCTGCATGCTCTCCCTTTCCCTTTCCCTTCGCCATCTCCCTCTCTTTCCCTTGGCACTGACAATCATACACAAATATATTGTAGGCAGGAGAGTTGAGGTCAGTTTGTCATGTCACAAAAATGAGACCATGAGACCATTTGCAGATTTTAATGACATGATCAAAAGGCACACAGAGGCGTGTCATTTTAAATGTCTTTATTATTATTATTATTGGGCTTAACTTTTTTAAATTACAAATTCCTTTCACAAGAGCTTGTGAGTTTGAAAATAATAATAATAATAATAAAAGCAGGGGACCATTGCCTAGATAAGTAATTTGATACAAAAACAGCTGGTTTGCATTATCTGTTACTTAAGGTTAACACTTTTCAGAAAAAAAAAAACAGAGGTCATTATGGACTGTCCCTAGTCTCTCACCTGAATCTGTCTTTTTTCTTTTAAAGAATTGTCCTATGTCCATTGCTCACTGCCAGGCCACACACACACACACACACACAGATATATATATATAGAGAGAGAGAGAGAGAGAGAGTGTGTAATACTAGGAGTTCAGGAGTTAAGCCTGGTTCAGGTTAAATCCTGTGTGTGGTTAATGAATAAATACAGCAAAAAAAAACATCAAACTTTCTTTTATTGTCTAGTTTGATAGTCAACCACAACTGAAAAATAACAGATATAAATCTAGGAATTGATAACAATTCATTAAAAAAGCCACAGTGAGTGTTTTCAGTGACACATCGTTTGTTTTCACTCCAGACGCCAGGGCTTCATGTTTCCATGACGACTGACCAGAAAAGACGCACGTGACGTCACGTTTACATGATTCCCGATTGTTAAAATGAGTAACAAATTAAAGATAAACTTTAACTACAGAGACACACGTACGCACTACACAGGTACGCAGTTTATTTGTCGCGCTTCTGTTTTTGTTTCACACTCTAGCACAGTGGTTCCCAACCTTTTTCAACTCGCGGCCCACACAACCAAACACATATGTTTGCGCGGCCCACTTCAAAAAAATTAACTGACCCCGCTATTGTTGGGTTAATAACTTAGTACTCAGAAGCTAGATTTTAAACTATATTTATTGAATAAACTAGGGCTGTGCGATATGGACAAAAAAAAAAAAAAAAAAAAAAAAACTATCGCGATTTTTTTGATCAATTTTGCAATTGTGCTTTTACAGTCATAAATGCATTCAGGATTAATTTGAAACATATTTCCAAAAGAAAACAGAGCTTTATCCAATCAGAGCTTTATCAAAAAGTTGTAACATCTCTAGAACAGACATAAGTCAAAATTATCACTATAGTGAAGATGTAAAAAAATTTATAGACTTGTGGCAAAAAAAAAAAATAAATAAAAAATCCTGTATACAGGGACTTTTTTTTTCTTTTTTGCCATGCATTGTTCATAGAGCTCATTAATTGTAGCGGTGCCTCAGGTGTTTGCAGTGTGTATACAGTATGTGTATGCGGTCAGCAGTGAGAGCGCATAAATATAACGCGAAAGCACATTAAAATAATGCACGAGTGCGAATCTCTCTGTTCGCAGCAGATTTCCTTTGCTCTGTCACAAAACCGGTCGTGCTTGCTCAGATACACGCTGCTTTGCGAGGAGAGAGTGTGCACACTTAAAACGTGTCTCCTCTCACTTAAACTGCATCCTGTTCACTAACAAATTCACTCTATGCTCATGTGTTAGACATGAATTATTTTCGCACGTTTTATTTCTAGCCTTTTACCGCAGTGAGAACGCTCTGATCCGTCAACATTGGCTCAGAAAAAAAGGCGCATCACAGACAGTGTGTGAACCTGGAGTTAGGCATATGCGCACGCTCAAATCGTGATTTTAGGACGTTTTCTTTTAATCGCACAGCCCTAGAATGGACTGGAAATGAACAGAAAATAATTGGCGGCCCACCTGCAATACCACCGCGGCCCACTAGGGGGCCGCGGACCACAGGTTGAAAACCACTGCTCTAGCAGTTAATAAACAGAACTGCATGCGTCTTGCGGAAGAACATTGTAACCGGCGTTACTTCCATAGACAGTAAAAGAAATGGACACAGCGACCCCATTGGAACTCAACTGAGACAAATGAAGCCCAGTTTTAGCGTTTTTTAGCACTTCCGTAAGTGGAAGCTTGACGACGTCAGCAACCTGTCTGACAGATGTAAATCTTCTAAGTGGCTGTGCGTGCAAACTGCCATCGTTAATCTTGCAGAGACGGCGAGCTTGAGCGGGGAGTTCTTTGTCGTGAGTGAGCAGGAGTAAGTATTCTGATTAATTATTTTGTATAGTATTTTAAAATGTAACGCCAGTACGCCATATTAAATTAATTGCCTGCGAGCTTCTCCTCCTGTCTGTACGGTAATGCGACAGAGTTACTTCTCTCGGTTTATGACTATGGCCGAGTCACCCAGGTCCTGTACTCCACAGCGGCGGCGACCCGCCGGACTAAAATAGTCCGAAAATAAACACTTATTATAGGTGTACCAACATGGTGATTCAGGATATTGACTCCAGTACTCAACGATATGGTTTCGGAATCGGAACAACTCTAGGTAAAAGGAAAGAACTGTCAGACAGCTTTGGAGCAACTTAGTTGCATCACAAACGATCACAACACAACATCTCACTCTGTGTGTTTCGCGCTGGATGACGGTCGTGCTGAGCGGTGCAGGTACAGAGGAGAAGTAGAAGAAGAGAAGAGGATGACACCATTTGCTATGCTGGGATGTTTTCATTTTCCTCCTTAACACATGCATTTTAAACCACAAACTACGGAGTATGTTTTGGACATTATTTAACCGTGTAAAAGACGAACAAAAAAATTAGAATAACAACATTTCTCACTCCAAGTTTTAGGGGTGCTGAGCTCATGCACATACATATATATTGAAAAAATAATTCAAATCCAATATATTGACACTCAAAATTATGAAAACTCATTAAATAAATGCTTAGTATAATGACAAAATTTGGTCAGGAGACATGCAAGAAACAATTAACATTACTGATATTGCTTTGACATCAAATGTAATATGTGAGAAATGTTTCAGATCGTCTAGGCACGCACAGCATACAAATATCATTAACGTTAATAAATAATATTAATTTATGAAATACATGTAGTAAATGAAGTAAAACGCTTACTTTTCGTGTTTTCCTTGTTAAAACCAACTTCCCCGTCTGCTCCGCTTCGCGACTCGCGAGTGAAAGAAAATATCTCTCTGAGGAAAGTGTAGGAGCGCACAACATATTAATGTCGCTATAAATCAATATGCTGTTATAAAATAGATATTTTAAATTAGGTAAAATGCTTACTTCTGGTCTTTTTCGTGTCTGCACCATTGTCTGCATAAACAGCAGTTCAAATCTGTGAGGAACCGTTAGGCTCGTTTAGGCGCAGAGCATTTGAATATTACCATAAAGTAATATCATCTTATAAAATACATGTAAACGAGGTAAATCACTTACTTATGGTGTTTTCTTTTGATAAAAAAACGAATTCCCAGTCTTCTCCCCATCGTGAGTGGAATAAAATATCTCTTGAGAAAAAGTTTTGGAGTAAAGCACATAAATATCCCTAAAAACCAGTATGATGTTATTAAACACATTTTAACTGAGATAAAACACTTACTTTCTAGATTTCCCATATAGAAATCAAAAGATTTCCTCGTCTGTTTCACATTGTAAGTGAAATGAAAGTCCTTGAGAAAGGTTTATGCGCACACAGCAAATAAATGTCATTCTGAAACTATATTATATTACAAAACATATTTTATGAGTAAGATTATACATTTTATTTCACCGTATTCCGTCACACGAGCCACGTCGTGAGCAATTAAAATGGTGTCTGTGAAAAATGTTTCAGATGGGTCAGGCACGCGCACACGAGCAAATATCCCGGATGTGACAATTAACACTCAAAGGTAACTCTGAGTATTTACACCTGCCAGAGGGGGCTGTTTACACTAGCTAAAATTCCACACCACAACTTTAACACTTTACTTTTTAAAAGTACCCAACACTAGGATTTCAACACTGGATAATTTGCTGTGATGAAAAAAAAAATATCTTCCTCTTTAACCTCCAATCATTACAATATTGTACTGAGCCTCTTCAAGGTTTCATCAAATTTACGTTAACATCAGGGACACAACAATAAATAAAATAATTCGCGATTCAAATTTGTTTTTGATTCGTTGGACATGCCTTGGCATGACACGGGAAGCACCAGGCTGCAGTCAGTCTTGTTAGTAACAGGCAAAACTTGATGATATAGAGTTGTTTGAGCTCAAACACATAATTACAATTAGATAGGCCAATAAAAAGTACAGTTTACTCAGTATTCATCAGTAATGTAAATAAATGACACATGTTTAAGTAATACAAACTCAATTTGTTTGAGTAGAAACTACTGATTGGACTTAAAAACACAAGTACAATAAGAAAGGACATGAAAAAGTTAATCTTACTCAGAATTAACAAGTAATGTCAATAAATTAGAAACATTTAAGTAATGTGAACTCAATCGCTTTGAGTTGAATCAAAATCTGGGTTTACAGTGTTAACTGTTTTCTCTGCCTCCTGTTCTCACGAACGCAGAAGCATCCAGTTGTCATTCCTCCGGTCTTGGCTGTCAAACAAGCTGTACTGTGGAACGTAACTCATGACTTATCTGCTTCGACTTATCATTACCTCACTCTGGTGCCAGCATTCCTCGACCCTACGTGCTAAACTGTGGAACTTTACTCATCTGCTCTGTCTCATCTGCTTTAATAAAGCACAGTGTAAACCCACAACTGAATCCAGCCTGTTTCTCCTGACAGAACAATCTGACCACATTTTGGATTCAGCGGGATCTGATCCACTTCGCTGGGCTCTCATACAGCAGGGAGTTTTATTAGGGCAGCATGCCACCCAGCTCAACACCACTGCACAGGATGTGGACCCTATTAGTGCCCGAGTCTCCGAACTCCTCACATGGGTGGATAGCCTTCAGTGAGAGGCAACGAGCTGGGGGTCCGTTCTTCACACTCATGTCCCACGTCCCACCCATGGCAACAATTTGCCGGTCTACGATGGTGATCCTAATGCCTGTCAAGCGTTTCTTTCCCAATGCTCGCTGGTGTTTTCTCTGCAGCCCCGGCGTTACACAAATGAAGAGGCCAAAGTGGCTTATGTCCGTACATTTCTTTCGGCCCGTGCTCGCAAATGGGGAATTGCCTTATGGAGATCGTGGGCTCCCTGTTGTGCCGCCTTCGCGGATTTTAGTCGAGATGACCAAATTGTTCGATCGTTAAGCTCAGGGTGACGTGCCGGCGGCCCAGTTATCGCGACTGTCGCAGGGGAGCAACTCAGTCACTGATTATTCCATCCAGTTCCAGACGTTACCCACGGCGTGTGGCTGGAATGAAAGCATGCTGCGCGCAGATTTTCTTGAGGGGCTGGACTTCGCCATTGCTGATGAACTCGCGGCCATAGAGCTCCCACGGGAATCTTTAAATCTTTAAATCTCGCACTCCGTGTTGAGGGCCGTCTCAGCCGCCACTGCAAACAATGGCAAACTCCTGCTCCGTGACGCCACCTGGAGCCCTCTTCAGCCAGTTTAACCAGCATTCAGCTCTTGGAGGAGGAGCCCATGCAGTTGGGTCATCTCCGGCTTACAACACAACAGAAGCAGGAGCGTCTGTCGTCGGGGGCGTGCCTATACTTTGGCAAGGGAGGCCACTTCGCCCTTCAGTGCCCGTTAAAAGCCAGGGCCCACCAGTGAGGCGGAGAGTCCTGGTGGGCACGGTTCTCAGTTCAAGCTCTCCAGCAGCACACACTCAGCTGCCGTTCCAAATCTCTTTCCAGAGTCATTCACACGCTGGTCTCGCCCTTGTGGATTCAGGGGCTGAGGGGAACTTCCTCGATGCTACTTCTGCTCACCGTTGGAAAATACTGCTTATTCCTCTGGTTAGTCCCGTATCAGCATGGTCATTAGCGGGCAGTCCCCTTACCACCATCACCCATGTCACACCCAAGATTAATCTTCACATTGCTGGCAACCATTGTGAGCAGATTGAACTGTTTATCATTGATTCCCCTAAGGCTCCTTTAATTCTGGGACACCCATGGTTACATAAGCACAGTCCACACATTGACTGGGTTAGTAATTCAGTTTTAGCCTGGAGTCAGACTTGTCACGTGTCGTGTTTGGGTGTTGTTTTTCCTCCTGTCTCTGTGTCTTGTGTTTCACAGGTGGATTCCTCTGACCTCACTGGTGTTCCGGCGGAGTACCATGATCTTCGGGCGGTCTTCAGTAAGGCCCGGCCACCTCGCTACCTCTGCATCGCCCCTACGACTGTGCCATAGATCTTCTCCTGGGCTCTTCTCTGGCTAAAGGTCATTTATATTCCCTTTCGGGCCCTGATAGAGAGGCCATGGACGAGTATATACGTGAGTCACTTCAGGCTGGGCTCATCCGCCATTCCTCCTCTCTCGCTGTTTTTTCTTTTTTCAGAAGAAGGACGGCTCCCTGCGCCCCTGTATTGATTACAGAGGTTTGAATGACATTACTATTAAGAACAAGTACCCCCTACCTTTAATGTCTTCTGCTTTTGAATTATTG
Source organism: Carassius auratus (assembly GCF_003368295.1). NCBI lineage: Eukaryota > Metazoa > Chordata > Actinopteri > Cypriniformes > Cyprinidae > Carassius > Carassius auratus. Next base: position 33,041 of record NW_020528654.1, on the reverse strand, counting down.
CAGGGAGCTCGGGTCTTCACCAAGTTCAGTAGGGGGTTGAGTGGAAGACGGCGTTTAACACCCCTTCGGGACACTACGAGTACTTGGTTCTTCCGTTTGGTCTTACCAATGCTCCAGCCATTTTCCAGGGACTCGTCAACAGCGTGTTGGGTGACATGATCAATCAATTTGTCTTTGTGTATTTCAATCAATCAATCACCTTTATTTATATAGTGCTTTAAACAAAATACATTGCGCCAAAGCACTGAACAACATTTATTTGGACAACAGTGTCTCAATAATGCAAAATGATAGTTAAAGGCAGTTCATCATTGAATTCAGTTATGTCATCTCTGTTCAGTTGAAATAGTGTCTGTTTTAATTTGCAATCAAGTCAATGATATCGCTGTAGATGAAGTGACCCCAACTAAGCAAGCCAGAGGCGACAGCGGCAAGGAACCGAAACTCCATCGGTGACAGAATGGAGAAAAAAACCTTGGGAGAAACCAGGCTCAGTTGGGGGGCCAGTTCTCCTCTGACCAGACGAAACCAGTAGTTCAATTCCAGGCTGCAGCAAAGTCAGATTGTGCAGAAGAATCATCTGTTTCTTGTGGTCTTGTCCTGGTGGTGCTCTGAGACAAGGTCTTTACAGGGGATCTGTATCTGGGGCTCTAGTTGTCCTGGTCTCCGCTGTCTTTCAGGGATGTAGAGGTCTTTTCTAGGTGCTGATCCACCATCTAGACCTATTCCAGAGCTCTTAGGAATAGTTTCATCTGCCACCCCTTTAATAATTTCATGTAAACTACTGTATTCGCTATCAATATCCATATCTCTAACCTCCCCATCTAACCTTTCCTCACATGGCTTCTTCCATTTTGCCCTATTTACCTTACCTTACCCTCTTCAAACTATCTTTCCATCCTCATTTGACAAAATATAGGAACATTATCACTTCCTACCGTTGAATTCTCCCATACCTCCCATTCACATAGTCTTGCAATACACTAGAAATTTTAAGACTCATTTCCTCATACCATATCAATTCTTGCTCCTCTACACTGCAAAAAATACTTTTCAAGCTTAGATTTTTCTTTTGTTTGTTTCCAGCTAAATATCAAAAAAAATATTAAATCAAGAAGGATTTTCTAGACGAGTAGGTGAAAAAATTTTTTTGGTATTGTTTTCAGAAAAAAAAGTCAAAATTAATTGAGTTTTTGCTTAAAACAAGCTAAATAATCTGCCAATGGGGTAAGCAAAATATTATTATTATTATTATTATTATTATTGTATTTTTATTATTTCCAAGCTGATCTTAAAAGTTGGCAACCCTGCTGTAATCAATCAGGCAAAACCATACATACAGTCGGCATCTAGTCATAGCTGGGGGCGTGGCGAGGGCGGAGTCGGCGTGGGGGAAAACACTGCGAACATCATGTGTATTTGAATGACAAAAATGCACACATTGAGCACTAATTCCCAGAGACACGTAGAACAATTGTAGTCTCTTTTAACTTTAATATTCATATACACTAGTCCATATCGATATTTGATTCATTTTACAGCCCTAATGTAGATGTATTCATTCAAAAATAGCCTAATTTCGTGACGTTCTGCTTTATACAGCAAGTTCTATTTTTTATCACAGATAGGGTGAATTTATGAATGAAAGTGTAAAAGTTCTGACACAAAACTAAGTTGTTACGTGTCCACACGCTTTTTTAAGTGGGTTTATGTTCGACACTAGGCTAACGTTACATAGTTTTGCTTCAGGTAGAATGATAAGGCTAATTATATATGCATGCCACTTTATGAAACAGCCTTACACAGTTTTGATAACGTTAATAATGAACACGATGTTAATATAGCCTGCCTGTGATGAAATGCCGACTGCACACATACACATGCTTAGTATTGGGATTCTACAACTTCCCTTGATCATCCTCACAACTTATTGCTTGTAGCCATTTTGTCATCCTTTCCGGTTCTGTATGTTTATTAGGAAGGATGTAGAACTTAAATTCATAATTTGTTAGTTTATTGGAGGTACAGAAAACGACACAGCAACTCTTCGGCGTGATTGTCCCGTTTATTTCAATTAGCCTTTCGCCGGCCCCTCCCCCAGAACGGCCATTGTCCAATCACACATCATAGCAACCGTTACTATGTGAGCAGCTCCGACAAACATTGACTCCAAGCAAGATGGTGAAGCGGTGCGCCCCAGGCAGCAAGGAAGTCAACCGGAAGTTGAAGTCGGCCGTGTGCCGCCATCTTGTAGCAGAACTTCACTTGCGTTAGCATTCCCATTGACTCCCATTCATTTTGGCATCACTTTGACAGCGAATAACTTTACATCGTTGGCGTTTAAAGACTCCGTTTGTCCATTATTTATTTCTAAAGATACACGACAATGTATAAAGGGCTCCATTACCTTCTACGTTACATTATGGCCCCGTAGAAACATATTAAAAACCTATGCATACACATGCTTAGTATTGGGATTCCACAACTTCCCTTGATCATCCTCGCAACTTATTGCTTGTAGCCATTTTGTCATCCTTTCCGGCTCTGTATGTTTATTAGGAAGGATGTAGAACTTCAATTCATAATTTGTTAGTTTATTGGAGGTACAGAAAACGACACAGCAACTCTTCGGCGTGATTGTCCCATATATTTCAATTAGCCTTTAGCCTGCCCCTCCCCCAGGACGGCCATTGTCCAATCACAGATAATAGCAACCGTTACTATGTGAGCAGCTCCGACAAACATTGACTCCAAGCAAGATGGTGAAGCGGTGCGCCCCAGGTGGCAAGGAAGTCGACCAGAAGTTGAAGTTGGCCGGGTGCCGCCATCTTGTAGCAGAACTTCACTTGCGTTAGCATTCCCATTGACTCCCATTCATTTTGGCATCACTTTGACAGCGAATAACTTTACATCGGAGGCGTTTAAAGACTCCGTTTGTCCATTATTTATTTCTAAAGATACACGACAATGTATAAAGGGCTCCATTACCTTCTACGTTACATTATGGCCCCGTAGAAACAGTTTTTGTAAAAAATAGGCTAACGATTGCATCATAACCACGCGACTCTCTGTCGCATTACCGTACAGACAGGAAGAGAAGCTCGCAGGCAATTAACTTAATATAGCGTACTGGCGTTACATTTTAAAATACTATACAAAATAATTAATCAGAATACTTACTCCTGCTCACTCACGCCAAAGAACTCCCCGCTCAAGCTCGCCGTCTCTGCAAGATTAACGATGGCAGTTTGCACGCATAGCTACTAGAAGATTTACATCTGTCAGACAGGTTGCTGATGTCATCAAGCTTAGTTTGAGTCTGCGCGTCAGAAACGGAAGTGCTAAAAAACGCTAAAAATGGGCTTCACTTGTCTCAACTGAGTTTCAATGGGATCGCTGTGTCCATTTCTTTTACTGTTGTGGTGGAAAAATTCATTTTAACATTGCTTCTTTATACCCATATATGCATGTGTTTTCTTAGAATTGCTGTGTGGTTCAGAAGGGTGACACCTGGGGGGAAAACAGATGTCTGAGAATGACCTGAGAGGGTCATTGGGCCATATAGTGGGGGGACAATGCCTGAGGATGATCCGAGGGGGTCACCTAAGTCCTAAATGTGTAAGAAACCGCCCATAGAGAGTGTTCCTTGTTATGTGTGGAAATTTACAGCTGCTGAAACTGTGTAACCTTGGAAGAGCAGAGGTATATAAGGTGGAGGACTGCCCTCTTCCTGGGTCGGTTTCACTCTGCAGGAACTCAGTGTTGCTGTATGACTGTCTGACCTTCTTTGCAAAGAATAAAAGCTTTCTTTTTAAGTATACCTGAGAATGCTGAGGCCCGGAGGAGACACCACTGGAATCAGAAAAGAACCGGAGTGGCAACAGAGCTCTCGGGTAAGAGACAGTTCATGGCATTCTAAAATTTTGGGTTTTTAGAAATAAGGATTGGAAAATAAATTAGAAAAGGGACGAACTATAGCGGTGGGTCCTTCTCTGTGGGAAACACAATCTAGGGGATTCGGATTGTGAGGATACTGCGGCACAGTTAATAAATTTCTAAGGGGAATTGAAACTGCTGCAACCTGGCGTGATCGTCAATTGAGTTAGAAATTAAGATCATAGCGATCCAGATATTTCGAAGTGATAACTTGAGATCACGCTCGAGCGGTTAACATATTTCTAAGAGGGGAAGTGAAACTGTGCGAGTAGTAGCTCTCCCGACTTGGGCAAAGGAAAGTCGGATCTGTTGGAGACGTCTGACAGATTATAGGCGCGCCGAAAAGGAAAAGGTCTCCACAGAGAAGGAAACCAGCAAATATGGGAAAGTCTCAGAGCAAGCTCGCTGAATATGATACACCGGTGTTTAGGCAAATGAAAAAAGTGTATGGCCAAAAATGCATGCAAGATGTGGGGAAATTAATTAAATACCATGGTTTTCCAAAAGAGTGAACGTTGAGTGTTAAGAAATTAAAAGCTGTGAAGGAATCAGTAGAAGAGGGAAGCGAGGGACAGAAAAGTTGTTGTGCGAGGCACATGTGTGAGAAATGTGAAGGAACTGCGAATTGTTGGATAGCGGAAGCAGATAGGAGAGAAAGGAGAACAATGCAGAAAGAATTAGCAAGTAGGAAGGAGGAAAAGAAAGTTGAAGAATGCTAATAAAGTGTAAATGCCTCACATAGACCTACTAACCGCCCTGATGTTTGTGTTTCTAAACATGTACCTCCGCCATACACACATTTCCCGGTGACCGAGGTGCAAGCCGTGAAAATGGTCCCCGATCTCGACTGCTCTCCACCGAGAAGACCAACAGCACCGTGGCCAGATCCAGAAGGGAGACAAGAAACAGAGGAAGAACCAGAGATCATTCCTGAAACCCCTAACGAGGAAATAGAAGAGGAAATAGTGCGCAGAGCACCCCCGACAAAGAAAAGAAAGACCAGACAGCCAGCGAAAGAAGAAAATGTGAGTAAAGCTCCAATGATTGAAGTTTCAGGCCCTGACGGGTCTTATTATGGTCTTTAGACCATGGACTATAACGGACATGAAGGAAGCGATGGCTCACTTGCCGAGCCCTGACAAAGGAGGTGATACATTTTCCATCAAATTAGTCACCTTCTGCCAAGAATTCAGCCCTACCGTGTACGAACTGAGGAGGCTGCTGGCAGTGAAACTGGGGGCTAGGAGCTGGCACAAAGTGAGTGGAGAGCTGCAGAAAGAGGACTGCCGGAGAGGGCACTGTGAATGGAAAAGTGGACGGCTATTTGCTGTTTTGGCACACGCTTTGCATGCAGAGGAGATGCAGACGGCGAAGAAGGAAAGAGTGAAAGCCAAAACCGACAAGGAGTGGCAGCTGGTGGTAGTACAAGCCGTGTCGAGGCCGGGGGGCTATTCTGCGCAGCGAAACCAGCAGTGGAATGGGGGAAGATGGAAAAGAGAAGGAGGAAGATATCCGAACGAAACTGAAAGAAACTCTAAAAGATGGGGTTGTCGGATCTGCAAGACTGATGAACATGAGATATCGAATTGTACCAGATGCAGACTGTGCAAAAAGGACGGTCATTGGGCGAAGGATTGCCCGGAGAACCGGCGAATTCAACAGGCAGACTGAAGCGAGGGAGACGGAGAGCAGAGAGGAGGGGTCCCGGGCGAGCAACCAACAGTCACAAGTCAGGGAAGTGAAAATTTTCTAACCGCAAACACACACATACACTGATGTACTTTCTGCTCTCTGCAATTAAGAAAACGCTTGCTTTCCTTTGTGTATGTCTGATTCTGTTGATAAGCATCCTGACAAATGTGCTATTATGTTTAAAAGTGAAGCTTTTATGAAAATGCCTAAATATCCTATGCTAGTGGAAGGGATATTGATTGAGTTTTTAGCTGATTCTGGGGCCGCACGGTCAGCTATACAGCCACGTGATTTGCAATGCCAACCACAATTAACAGGTGAAATGAATGAGTCAATTTCTGCATCAGGGCACGTAATTTGTGAAAGGTTCACAGTGCCTCTGAATTGTGAAACAAAAGGCTTTTCTCTATACCCCTGCATGTCCAGTGCCTTTGATGGGGAGAGATTTGTTGTGCAAACTAAATTTGACATTGACCGCAGACTCTGGGGGTGTCCGAGTGGCAGAGAAAGAGCAGATTTGCTGTCTGCAAGCAGAACCAAAATGGGCATATGAATGGCACATCATAAATTCTGATTGGGCTGGAATGATATGTGAACTGGCTAAAGATCGAACAAAAACATTTGATAGAGAAATCATGTTGCCTGACAAATTGCATTGCACGTCACATGTTGTAGTACAACCAGATGACCAGTATGAAAGAGACTGGTTTGAGGGGGAAGAAGGAGAAACTTTACATTTTGAGAAAATATTTTGGACAGAAAATGTGTGTGCAGTTTCAGTTTGCCTGACAGAGAAACAGTTTCAGTTTTACCTAATGGCAGAAGATTCTGTGCCTCACTTATCACTTTCCAAGGACAGGAGCCAGACAGGACCCAGATTAGACTTGTTTGTGAAAAACTGTGTTTATGCCAAAGACTGGAGACAGATAGGGGAGAGGTTGAAACACAGTGAGGGTCTGGGAGCGTTTATGACTGAGTGCAAGCATGACATTGAAACAGAGAGAGTTGTGGTACCCATTGACAAAAGTCAGAGGGGGGATCATTGCATGACAGTTATTTGTGCCTTCAGATATACATCCAGCATTAGCAGAAGCGCCATCAGAGTGATGGGCAAAACACAAATATGATTTGGGTTTGATTAAAGGATGTGAACCAGTTGTGGTCACCCCAAAATCTGATTACAGACCATGTCAACGTCAATACCCTCTAAAACAAGAGGCAATTCTTGGTATAAAACCAGTGTTTGAGTCACTATTAACAGAGGGAATAATGGTGCCATGCAATGATTCCTGTAAAAAAGATAAGGGATGAGGGTCAGCCCACAGAATGGCGATTTGTACAAGATTTACAGGCGATGAACGCTGCTGACAGGCAAAGAGCTCCATCAGTACCAAATCCATACACAATTTCGTCACAAATACCACAAGATGCAACATTCTTCTCAGTGGTAGATTTGGCAAATGCATTTTTTAGTGTGCCAGTTGATAAAGACAGCCAATTCTGATTTGCATTTGAATTTGAGGGCAAAGGTTACAACGAAGCCCTAGGAAGGAGTTTGGAAGCTTTGACCCTGACAGCAGGTACAGCTCTGTTACAGTATGTGGATGATCTTTGCTTGTGTGCTCTTGATGAGCTTACATGTGTAAACTGACACTGTGACCATCCTGAAGCATCTGGCTCAGGAGGGCCATAAAGTCAGCCTGACAAAACTGCAGTTCATAAAACAACAGATTACATTCCTGGGGCATGTAATAACACCAAATAGCAAATCACTGTCTGAAAAAGGGGTTAAAGCTACAAAAGATGTCCCAAAACCAGTAATAACAATGAAACAAATGCTTAATTTTTTGGGGATGTGTTCCTAATGTAGAACATCTATTCCAAATTATAAAATTTTTGAGCTGCCCCTGAGAGCCCTGAGAGGGAAGGGGTTGGATTTATATTACAGGATTGAGTGGACAGAGAAAGCAGAAGAGGCATTTCTAAAAATGAAAGTTCAGCTGTCTATTGCGCCAACTCTAGCCTTGCAGGCGCCAAATAAATCCTTTGTTCAGATGGTTGATGAGAAAAAAATGTATTTATGACTTCTTTATTGTTGTTCATCATGGAGACAAACTGAGACCTGTGGCACATTTTTCCAGGAAACTGGACCCAGTTGCAGCAGGCCTGCCACACTGTCTGAGGGCCGTGGCAGCTGCTGAGAAGGCCGTGATGGCTTCCAGAGAATTCGTAGGTTACTCTGATTTGACATTGATGGTGTCTCACGCAGTGTCCATGATTTTGCAGGAATATAAGACAGTTCAATGTTTAAGATATCATACTATTCTGCTTGATGTGCTTGATATCACTGTTAAGCGATGCACAACCTTGAATGTTGCTACTCTCCTTCCAACAGAAAAGGATGGGGAAGAGCATCATTGTTGTTTAACAGCACTTGAACAAGTGTGTAGGCCACGTCCAGACCTGTCTGACATGCCACTTGAAAATTGTGAAAATGTCCTCTTTGTGGATGGCTCAGCTTTTAAAGATCCACAAACAGGCCTGAATAAGGTTGGTTATGAGATAACTGAATTTGACATTGTGGCCTCTGGCTCATTGCCATCAAATTATTCAGCACAAGCAGCTGAGCTTGTGGCATTAACAGAAGAATGCAAACTAATGACAGACAAATGCGTAACGATTTACAAAGATTCACGATACGCATTTGGGGTTACTCATGATTTTGGTGCGCTGTGAAAACACAGAAAGTTTTTAAAGTCAGATGGGAGACCAATATTAAATGCACCCCTCGTGGCAGATTTGCTAGACGCTATTTTGCTGCCAGAAAAGATAGCGATTTGTTAATGCGCAGCGCATACTAATAACAAAGATTATGTATCTACAGGAAACGCCAGAGCAGACGCAGCGTCGAAGGCTGCGGGATCGCAGCAGACAAAATCACCAGAGTGTACTTTGTTATCTGAAAATAACCCTGACACTTCTTCATCTTTAAAGGGCATGCAGACATTTGCGACAGGGGAGGAGAGAGAGAAATGGAAACAGCCTGGCTGTGAAGTGGTGAATGGAGTATGGATGAGCAGAGATAGCAAGCCTTGTTTACCTAAAACACTTCTTTCCTCACTATGCTAAGTCGATGCATGGGAAAGACCACGCATCGAAAGGGGGAATGATTATGCAAATTAAAGAATTGTGGTTTCAAGAGGCATAGAAATGTCTCAGGTATCCCAGACAGCACAGATGGATTTCACTGAACTGCTCCCATGTGAAGGGAAGGAACAATGGTTTGGTATTTGTGGACATGTGGTCCAAATGGGTAGTGGTCTGCCCAATGTCCAAACAGGATGCAGCAGCAGTAGTAAGGGCTCTGCTGACTGAAATAGTCCCGAGATGGGGAAATTCCATGAAAAAGCAGTTCGGGCAATGAAACACATTTTGTGCAGGGGCAATAAAAATCTAATTGGCTGAGTGTTGTGAGAAAACTGGACTCACATGGGTTAAGGTGCTCCCAATCGTTCTCATGTACATGAGAATGAGAAATCGATCCAGAGTAAACCTGAGCCCTTTTGAAATTATCTTTGGCAAACCAAAATTTATGGGTAAAGAAAGTGGGTAAACAACAGCTACCATCTACAGGTGTGTGAGCATGACATGTTGAGTTATTGCAAGGAAATGTCTTCTCTGTTGTCTAATGTCTGTGTTCAGGTGAAAGCTGCTCAGGAGAAGGTTGCTGAAATTCCATTGCACAACCTGAAACCAGGAGATTTCGTGGTACGAGATCTCTGGTACGAGATCTGAGGAGAAAGAGCTGGAAGGCGAAAAGGTGGCTGGGACCGTTCCAGGTGCTTCTGACCACTCACACGGCTGTGAAGGGAGCAGAGAGAGCAACGTGGATCCAGGCTAGCCACTGCAGAAAGGTCCCACCTGCATCTGAGTAAGAGCAGCTGAGGGAGTAAAGATCTGGAGACACACATGTCAACAAGGCCAAGAATCCAGCCTAAACATCAAGCGTCCTTATCAGCGGGAAGAGCAAGGTTAAGACTGAAAAACAGCATCGAAGTAGTCTGCGCGCAAGTAAAAAGATAACTATGAGCATCATAGTTGGGTACATCATGTTGTTTTCATATTCCAGACTACAGTGACAACGTTACCAATATCATCACTCATATGAGAATGGCGGTAAAAGAGTCTGAACGTACACATAATGCTGCTAAATGATTTTTGCTGCTATTATGTCTACTATGTATTTTTTAGTTGATATCCAGCTCAGTACAGAGACTGGTAAAGTTTAGTGTTTCACATCAAATGGTTCAAATGACTGTATGCAATGAAGACATTATCATGTATTTGAGTAGGGAGAAAACTATTGATGAAGGGACAAACAGTAGTGGAAGCTACAGTGAAATGTGTTAAATGTATGAGATTTATGAGATTTTTTTCTTTGAAGTAAGAAATGTTCAGGCCTATCTGAATCTATACTGTTTGCTTGCTTGAAATAGGGTCTGTCCCCATATAAAAAGCCTTAGCATATTTTCTAAATTCTTTTACAAACTTAAGAGGGTGATCATTTATGCGAAGATCAGTGATGAAGAGTATAAATGTGATGAAATGCCTTAAGTTTGCTTTATTTTGAATCATGTTTGTATTTCTGAGTGTAAAATCTTTGATTTTGGATTGTGTTTGTATCTGACGTGACTGAGGGTCTGACTAAATGTCAGGAATGCAGTAGCAGTGACTTACTCGTTTAGCCCGGCGCCCAGAGCAAACATAATGTTAAGTGTGTAGTGAGAATATAATCAGTAGTAATGAATTTTTATGTTTTATTGATCAATGAATGATAAAAAGAGGGAAATTGTGGTGGAAAAAATCATTTTAACATTGCTTCTGTATACCCATATATGCATGTGTTTTCTTAGAATTGCTGTGTGGTTCAGAAGGGTGACACCTGGGGGGAAAACAGATGTCTGAGAATGACCTGAGAGGGTCATTGGGCCATATAGTGGGGGGACAACGCCTGAGGATGATCTGAGGGGGTCACCTAAGTCCTAAATGTGTAAGAAACCGCCCATAGAGAGTGTTCCTTGTTATGTGTGGAAATTTACAGCTGCTGAAACTGTGTAACCTTGGAAGAGCAGAGGTATATAAGGTGGAGGACTGCCCTCTTCCTGGGTCGGTTTCACTCTGCAGGAACTCAGTGTTGCTGTATGATTGTCTGACCTTCTTTGCAAAGAATAAAAGCTTCCTTTTTATTTATACCTGAGAATGAGTCTGTCTCTTATGCTGATTAGAGTTGATTTAAATTTTGCCACGACACTGTCTATGGTGCGCCCACGGAGTTTGTAAATCGGACACTAGATACCCCGAGAGATTGTCTGGAGGAGTTGTGTTCTTTCCATTCCCAAAGCCGAAAACACAACGTGAGCGGTGCTTACAATGGATAAAACAGTGTGGACGGCCCCACTCCCAGTAAAATGCGTCAAACATTACAGATAATAAAATAATAAAAAAAAATGGATATCTGAATGCCTTATGTTATTTTATGTATTTCATTTTATTATTTTATCTGTTATGCACCTTTTAAGCGAAAGCAATTTTCTATTTGTGAATTCTGTTCATCAACAATGGAAATAAAACACTCTGTTTCTGATTCTCAAAACAACAGAGAAATGTTAGTTAGCTTTGAATGGCTTTGACACACATGTAGGTTTAGCTAGCTAACATACCCTTGTATTTGAACAAAATCACTACTCGCAATAGACAATAATAGACCATAACACATGAAAGAGAATGACCAGCATGACTGGTCCACAAGGCGGTGCTAGTTGCATTTGAGGTACAGGTCATGGGGTTTCTCTGATTTCGCTTGAGACCGGTCGATAGTAGTTGTGTCTCCTTCATCACGTATGTTTATATTTTGAATGTATCACTGCATACTGTAACCCCTTTTGCCTTGATCTGGAGGATATCGCGGAGGTATTGCTCCTAAAAAGGTCACTGACACGCACTGGTATTCCTCTTCCCATCATGGCAATATGTCGCGCTGGTCGTGTTTGACCATTTGTTTGTCGGAGGTAGCAACAGTAACTAAGGGAGGCGGGGCTCCGCGAAATCTATGGGCAAAACAGCATAGACGATTTTCCATATTACACAATTGCATTTTTGGCACTATTGCAGTTAATGCTTTATTGCCTAACATTGAAACTTAATTAACTTTTCGAAATAAGACATTACACAATTAGCGGTTTGAGGAGTGTGCACTAATATTTTCAGTTACATTCGTTTGCGCATTGTCTCAAGACACGCCCACCACTCCGCTCGCAGCACCGACGTCATCTTTATGCGCCACGAAGTAGGAACTTCGCGCATATGAATTGATTTTGTGCTACTGTCGAACATACAACAAAGGTACAACACTTAAGATTTTTGTGTCGCCGTCTTCCATCTGTGTTTAAGTAAAATTCTTTTTTCAAAGTCATTATCAGTGTCTGTGTCCATGGTAGTTTAAATCGATTATATTTAAGTTAATTTAGAAGGGGACAAGTTAAAGGTAAGTTAAAAAGCTGTACGTTAGACGTTAGTTTTTTGTTAGCTCGGCATAACTAATTGGTTCTGTAGAGATAATGGTCTTATATGATTTTTAACCAACAGCCATAGCAATATGATAGACACAGAGAAGATTTCCTCAGGAGTGGATGCCGCCTGTTCAAACAAGAGTGAGAAGAAAGAGAACGAAAAAAAGAAGAGATCTCGGGTGAAACAGCTGCTGGCTGAAGTGAAGAAGCAGGTGGAATTCTGGTTTGGTGATGTAAATCTTCACAAGGACAGATTCATGAAGAATGTCATCGAACAGTCACGAGATGGATGTATATATCAGTGTTATGTTCATATCTAATGTTGCACATTAATACATTTATGATGCACTTACGTTTTTTTGATGTTTCATTGCAGATGTTGACATATCCATGCTGGCATCATTCAACCGAATGAAAAAATTGACTTCAGATGTCAAATTGATAGCCAGGGCTCTTAAAAATTCAGCAACAGTGGAGGTATGGTTTGTGTGATTCGTTTTTTTCAGAGAGTTTTTATTTCTAATTTATGTACTGATAAAAGTGTTAACTGTTATGTCGTCTTAAGGTAAATCTTCAGGGAACACATGTTCGACGTAAGGATCCACTTGGTGAAAGCCCAAAAGATGTGGACAACCGCACAGTTTATGTGGTAATTGAGTCTGCATTAATTTCACATTATTTTCACTTGTATGTTTCGACTATGATTTCAATGAATACCCTCTTAAATTTGTTGTGTTTCAGGAGTTGTTGCCAAAGTCAGTGACTCATGTTTGGCTGGAAAGAGTGTTTAGCAAGTGTGGAAATGTAGTTTATGTTAGCCTCCCCAGGTACAAGTCCACAGGACACCCTAAAGGGTTTGCGTTTGTGGAATTTGAGACAGAGGAACAAGCACAAAAGGCTATTGAGGTAACTTGTATGCTCTATAATTTTACTATATTTACATTTACATTTAATCATTTAGCAGACACTTTTATCCAAAGTGACTTACAAATGAGAACAATAGAAGCAATCAGACCAACAAAAAAACAACAACAGTATACAAGTGCCATGACAAGTCTCAGTTAGTTTAGCACAGAACCTGTAGCCAAGGTTTTTTTCTTTTCTTTTTTTCTTCAAGAATAGGATAGACAAGAAAAGGTAAGTGCTAGTATTAGTTTGTGAAGTGCTGGTGGAAAAAGATGAGTCTTTAGATGTTTTTTGAAAATGAGTAAAGGCTATATTCTTATTCCAAAAGCATAGGAATATCATAGACCTAATAGCCTACAAAATAATATGACTTTAATACTCACCAAGTGGGAAATATGGTTTTGGGCATACTCAGAGGATCATATAAACCCATATTGTTAGGATTAGTATTGAAACAGAATAAGGTGTAATAAAACAGTATACAGTAACACAATACAATCCAATTGCAAGTTGAGTAAAGAGTAAAATGTACGCTAAAGCATTGTGTCTTTTACTTGAAATTACAGATGCTGAATAATCCTCCAGAAGATGCTCCAAGAAAGCCAGGCATCTTCCCTAAGACTTGTAAGAAAAAGATTATACCTTTTGAAGCTATCCAAGACACACAAGGTAATACTGATACATACTGTGAAAAGGCTGCTTGTATATATTACAGTATAACATTACGAATAAAATTTGTGTTGCTAGTTTGTGTTTTTCTGAATGATCCAGATATAAGCAACTCATGTTTTTACTTTAAGGTTATGAGGAGGATGGCAAGAAAAAGAAGAAAAAAAGGTCTCAAAATGATCTCAGTAACAGTGCCTGTGAAGAAATTATTGTAAATAAAATGGACAGAGAAGGAATGTCTGGGACTGCAGTTACCAATGAGCCAAAGAAACAATCATCAGATGAATCTAAAATGGAAAACCCTGCAATACTAGTCAGCAGTGCAAGCAAGAATGTTGAGAAGAAAAGACAAAGATCCTGCAGTTCTGAGGCGTTAGTTGGAGAAGTCCAAGATGAGATGCAGTCCAAAATAAGAAAAGTAGAAGAGGAGGAATACAAGGAGAGTGAGATGAAAGGTAGATTTAATTTATTCATTTATTTTTTATTTTTCATGATATTTGCCAAGTAAGGTAACTCATGCTTGGAATTGGTGCTGTGCATTTCACCCATCCAAGTGCACACACATAGTAGGGAGTAGGGGAACACACACACACCTGGAGCAGTGGGCACCTTCCAGTGCCAGGGAGTAACTGGGGGTAAATTTATATTTAATATTTGAAAATAAATTTCAAATATTAAAGTGTTAAAGACAAGTAAACAGTCAGTAATAAGATAGGAACAAACAAATCAATAAGCAATATCATAAATACAACTAAACTAAATTTCGGGTACATAAACTGTATTTAAATGTTTAAAAACACTGCATATTTTTCTTTTTATAAATAATATAAATATGAATCAATTAAAGTTATTAAATATATTCAGTCAAGATCAGTGAATGATTTTCTTTTGTTCTTTGAATTACATTAATGACAGGCAGCGCGTTTATTAGGCTGTTGTCTCTTTAAGCAAAAAGTAGGACTAGGGGATAAATCGATTTTAGCGTTTATCTCGAATTTGACGTTAAGGGCGATTTGTTTTTAATGAAAATCGGTTTTCTCTTTAACTTCCACCACCGGCTCTCCCCTTAGGCTTCCGTAGTTCAGAGTGGGCTCGCCTTCCCCCCGCTTTCCTAACAGCCGCACACAGACAACATGACAGTTAACAGCGCAGAGCTCGTTCCAAAGAAAGGCACCGTTTAATCCGTTGTTTGGAATTGGTTTGCTTTTTTATTGTCAGACACAGAACAAATAACGGCACATTGCAAAGTGTGTTTAAAAGCCGTTGCTACAAAAGGTAGCAGCACAACAAATTTATTCCAGCATCTTAAACAGTAGGGATGGGTACCGAAACCCGGTATTAAACTGGCCCCGGGGCTAAATTATGAAAGACCGTAGTATCAGTAAGATCTGACGCTATCGGTTCTGATTTCGGTACTGGAGGGAAAACAATTATGTACTATGTATTTTTTCTTAATAATGTTATCATGCACATTTTATCTCACCAAACATTTCTAATGTGTGATCATATTAAGTCGTTTGTCTGTGAGATCTGCGAAATCTGTCATGCTCGCCGCGGAAGCTGTCAGTCAGTCACACACACACACACACACACACACAACAAGAACGAGCGCGGCGCGCACACACGAATAACAGAACGAAAACTCCCGCTAAATAATAAAGAGTGACGATATCGAAAAGATTTGCTTAATAATGTTATCGTGCACATTTTATCTTACCAAACATTTCTAATTTGCGATATTAAGAAGATTGTCTGTGAGATCTGCGACATCTCTCATGCGCGTCGCGGAGGCTGTCTGTCAGTCACAAACACACAACAAGAACGAGCGCGGCGCGCACACACGAATAACAGAACGAAAACTCACGCTCAATAATAAAGAGTGACGATGGCGGAGAGAGCAAAACGTTCCAAAGTTTGGTTATACTTCACTAGCGTTAGGGTGACCAAATGAGATTATTCAAAGATCAACAGTCTGTCTAGTGTGCCACAAAAAACAACAACATTAAAATCATGAACTCAAATGTCAATGTAAAAAGAAAAAAAAAGAAAAAATCAATGACTGTTGTAACAGTGCGTAAAGCAGACCTTTCTGTAATGCTAACGCTAATGAGTTTAAAGTTTTGTTAGCACTTTATGAATACCACTGTGACAAGTATGTATTTTTGTAATAGATCTAATTTTGTCATTTTGGTTACATTTATTTAACCAAAAGTTTTTTTATCAAAGAGGGACACACAATTTAATTTTTTATTTATATTTTAATTTATTTTGAAGGTGCATTGTGTCACTGTTTAGAAAATTATTAGAAAACTGATAAGCTACATTTTCACTGTTTACAATGACATTGCCTGCCATCTCGTTTACAAGCATGTTCTGAGGCTTGTTTCCTGTTACACTTGCACAAAGGGGAAATTTATATTAAACTGCATAAGTGAAAATCAGAACAAAATAAAGAGTAAATTTGTTTTGAGCAATTTCTTTGTCGGTTGTAGTTTGTTTTTAAATAGAAAAAAAAATCTATTAATATCGAAAATCGGGTTTGGTGTGAAAAAATCGGAGATTTTTTTTTTAAGCCATATCGCCCAGCCCTAGCAAAAATACAGTAAATGTGTGTTTTCTTTCTCATCTCTTTACATTCACGTAAGACAAAAAAGGCTGCGTTTATGATGATATACTGATGTAGTTTCCTGTATATTGGTCGACAAATATGAAAGAAGTCAGTTTTGACTCGGAACAACCTTTTCTACAGTGGAAATACTCGGAACAGTCCGAGAACGGACACAAACCGGAACCGCTGCTCTCTGTGCACGCTTGTGCTTCATGTGTGCTGCACACAAACAGGGTGCAAATTCCTGCACTTAATCGTTTTTAATCAAACTGAAATGCGAACGCAGGAATCGTTAAGCAGAATTGAAATGTATCCTTATCGAATACCCGGTTCTCGGAAATTTGGAACCCGGTTCTAAAATGGAACTGGTTTTCGATACCCATCCCTATTTCTTACAGATTATTGCTCTGTGTAAGAGATAAATAAAGATCAGATAAAGATAAATTAGCACAGTACCAGTACGAGTGATTTATTTTGTGAATTAGTCATACTGTCTCTATATTATTGTGAAACTGTGGGTTTTAAATAGCCTAGTTCCTTCAAAAGTAGAAAAAATATGCTATAATAAGTTTTGACTTTCTAAGCTACTTTAGTGATGAATCACAGGACAGTGCTGACAACTAGTTTCTGCGTTCCTCTGTGCGCGCAATCTTCACAGCTACTGTTTATATGAGTGTTCGTGCCACAATGCAGCTGCGCAAACATGGTAGCTCGATATTAATAATACACATCCGATCATCTAATCGCTTGAATGTCCAAACCATAAAACAAATACAACTGACAAAGTTTAGTGGCTCACCGATCGCGTGTCATCACTATGTGTTGAACCGGAATTCACCTACGTGTTTTGCTTTTATGCCACTGAATGGATGGGGCAGAGTCATGTGGCTACACACGCGGTAGTGTGCTTTTAAGGGGGAAAGTATTAACTGGATTAAAAAAACTAAATAAATGACAAGGGAAAATTACGTCAATTAGAGGTTCTGAATTTCGGTTCCGATTTAAATCACTCGCTTTTGTGACTTAAATCACTCGCTTGTGCGTTCACTCTGGACGACTAAATTATATCTACAGAGTTCCCACCCTACTTGAAAGTACTTGAATTTCAGACATATGGATTCAAGGCCTGGAAAGTACTTGAAAACTAACATAGGTCCTTGAAAGTGCTTGAATTAAATATTAAATCAGTTTTGTTTATGCTGCTATTAAAAAAATTGTCCAATATGTGCTTCTATCAAAAACAGAACTAAACATGGGGGGGGGGGTATCTGTTTGATCTCTGATGTGATCGTGCGCATTTTTTTTTTTTTAAATGTTGTAGATTTAAGTAGCAAATGAGAATAGCTAAAAAAAAAAAATCAATGCATATGTTTTGAGACAAAGTTCTTTATGATTTTCAGTTTTGTTTATGATAATTACAGAAACGTTTTTTTAAATAATGAAAGAATATGTAAATGTATGGTATTTAGGGTAAAAAGCGCCCCCGCTGTAGCGACTAAAGGCGCCATGATTAACATGATAATTAATGGACTGCTGACTTTTGCATTTGTTGACATGATATGGTTTGATTCAGTTGCTAAATACCATATTATGTTCGTTGTCCTTGGAGATAATCACCATGTTTAGAATGAAACCATCATATTTTGAAAAATTATATTAATAGTTTAAGTGCCGCCCGTTTCACATGGATGATTATATATCTATAGCACATGGTTGTGTGTATATATATATATATATATATATATATATATATATATATATATATATATATATATATATATATATATATATTATTTTTTTTTTTAAATTATTATTATATATATATTAGCTTAAAGGGTTTGTTCACCCAAAAATATAAATTATGTCATTAATAACTTCATGTCGTTCCAAACCCGTGAGACCTCCGTTTATCTTTGGAACACAGTTTGAGATATTTTAGATTTAGTCTGAGAGCTATCAGTCCCTCCATTGAAACTGTGTGAAAGGTATACTGTCCATGTCCAGAAAGGTAAGAAAAACAACATCAAAGTAATCTATGTGACATAAGAGGGTCAGTTAGAATTTGTTGAAGCATCGATAATACATTTTGGTCCAAAAATAACAAAAACTTATGACTTTATTCATCATTGTCTTCTCTTCCGTGTCTGACAGTTCAATTCAGTAAACCGGTTGAAGAAAACGGTTCACAGGTTCTTTTGTGCTCGACGTAATGGCGTCAAAGGCGATGATTGCCCTTGATTCAAGCTTTCAGCTTACCCGCGCTTTTAACATTAGCGCAGAATCAGTTCAGAATCAATCACCACCTCATACATTTATAGGATTTTTAAACAAAACAAATAACTTGAATTAATTATTTTTACACTAAATCAGTTGCTCCATTAATAGTCAATTCAAACATATTTTTGTATTATATTTCTGTATTTATTATTTTGTATGTATTATTTTGTAATCTAAAGTTTTTCTTAGGTTGTGTCTTTATCCCCATTGTACCCTACCACATGTGTTCCTGCACTGTGTTTCCTGCTCCTGTATATGGCATATAATTTTCCACATCAGTGAGCCGCTATCAATATGCAGGGTATTTAAATCCAGGGGGTTTTACCCTAACCACAAGATTTGCGTCCCGCGGGAACCCAATACCAAATAACGCATTAACCTATGGAGAAGCAGTGATAATTAGGCTATCAGTCTCAATGCCGGGAAAGTGCAAATTCAGTAGGATTTACAATAAAAAGAGATCTACAAAATAATTTTGACACTTCTCCAGGGGGCGTAGATTATGTGGGGGATATGCCCCCCCACTTTACAGTAGATGGCCAGCCTATCTGGGATTTACGCCGCGGCGGTAACTATAATACGTCGCGTGTTAAAATCATTCGCGAAACAACCGCCAGGTGGCGCAAAGGGACGGATTGCGAAATGAATGTAAATGTAATGAATGAGATAAAAGAAGGAAGTAAAACAACAAAAACATTGATATAACATTGTAACATTTAAAAAAAATAATAATAATTTTTTTTTACAATTTGTTAATTTTTAAAATGTAGGATAGTCTAAGGCCGGTGACACACTGGATGCGTGGCGCAAGTGTCTCAGCCGCGTGGCGTGTCAGTTTTTAATTCGGCTCCCATGTTAACAGGTTAGAGCTTACAGACCGCCTGCGTGAGACGCGCGGCAAACGCTTGCTTGCTAGAAATAGAACCGACGCCTATTTTTACCGCGACATGCGCGCGTGTTGGAAGCTTTTCCAGGCAAAATATAATAGGAAAATGTGTTTAAATGTCATTTTGTACACAAATACATATGAATTTCTGATATTTTGATATTTGAAAGTCTATAGGTTGACATAAATTCAGATATAAATGTAATTAAAGAAAATAATAATAATTATCGATTTTCAAATATTGCACCTGTCAAACATAATCTATTTCGCCGTCAATACTTTTGACGGTGTCCTTTATCAGTAGGCGTAGGTGTAAGTGTGTAAAAAAAAGTATGTATTGTTGTAATGAAGACATGAGCCTGGTCTGTCAACGGTCTCCCTCTACAGCAGCAGCGCGCAAGCGCCGCGACAGGCACGCTTCTGGTGTGTAAAGACACAGAATCCACCACGCTTCTGGGACGCTTCAGACACGCGGCGCTCACGCCACGCAGCCAGTGTGTCACCGGCCTTAGGCTCCAGTCTACTAAACAAAATTTAAAAGAAAACCTTAACACAAAGGATCATATGCATGCTATTTTTATTAAACAGTAAATAAATATAAGGCATATATATATATATATATATATATATATATATATATATATATATATATATATAAGCTAAATGTTTTAATTTCATTTTCATTTCGGTTCATTCTTGGTTTAAAAAAATCTTCAGGTTCCATATGCAGAGTGAAATGGGAACTGTCCAGCATTTAGCAATAATTAGTATTAACTCTGTTATTAGGGCCCGAGCACTGCAGTGTATATTCCACATATATGGAATAAACATCTGATATAGGTTTCAGAAGTGGGTGTGGCAAAATGGCTCGATAGCGCCACCTGTTAAATTTCAATGGAGTGTGCCTCGAGCTGTGTTTCACGTACATTCATGAAAATCGGTACACACATGTAACACTCCATTACCTACAAAAAAGTATCTTGGTACAAAATCCTAAACCCAACAGGAAGTAAGTTATGTTGAATTTCCTGTATGATTTTTGTGCAGTTTTTGCCATTTCCATGCCTCGTACTTTGACGAACTCCTCCTACAGTTTTAATCGGATTATCTTAAAATTTGGTGAGCGTCATCATAAGACCTTTGTGATGTTAAATTGCGAAGGTTTTGAGTTTTCGTCAAGGGGTGTGTCCCTGGCAGCCTGACAAAGTTTGATGTTTCGCCGTGAAACAGGAAGTTGCTGTAACTCAGGCATGCAATGTCCGATCTTCCCCAAACTTCACACATGTGATAGGTGTTCTGTCCTGAACAAACACCCATGACCAAATTCAGTTATAGTCATAGCGCCACCTGCTGATAACAGGAAGTGACATGGTTAACACTATTACAGACTCCTAGGAACATATTAAAAAGTGGAAACAAGTGTTAAATAGGCTGGCAATATACTAGATGCATACTAATACATGCTAGCAACACTTAGCTAAGTGTTAAAGCATGCTAATAATGTAGTGAAAAGGAAGTTGCTGTAACTCAGGCAAGCAATGACCGATCTTCCCCAAACTTTACACATGTGATAGGTGTTCTATCCTGAACAAACACCCATGACCAAATTCAGTTATAGTCATAGCGCCACCTGCTGGTAACAGGAAGTGACATGGTTAACACTATTACAGACTCCTAGGAACATATTAAAAAGTGTAAACAAGTGTTAAATAGGCTGGCAACATAATACATACATACTAATACATGCTAGCAACACTTAGCGAAGTGCTAAAGCACGCTACTAATGTAGTGAAAAAGGAAGTTGCTGTAACTCAGGACTCAGGCAAGCAATGTCCGATCTTCCCCAAACTTCACACGTGTGATAGGTGTTCTGTTCTGAACAAGCACCCATGACCAAATTCAGTTATAGTCATAGCGCCACCTGCTGGTAACAGGAAATGACAATGTTGACACCGTTATGGACTCCTAGAAACAAATTAAAACATTTCAGAAAGTGTTAAATAGGCTGGCAACATGCTAGAAACATAATAAAACATGCTAGCAACACTTAGCTAAGTGTTAAAGCATTCCACTAAGTCAGGGAAAAAGGAAGTTACTGTAACTAATGCAAGCAATGTCCGATCTTCCCCAAACTTCACACGTGTGATAGGTTTTTGTTCCCAACAAACACCCATTACCAAATTCAGTTATAGTCATAGCGCCACCTGCTGGTAACAGGAAGTGACGATGTTAACACTGTTATGGAATCCTAGGGACAAATTAAAACGTGTCAAAAAGAGTTAAATAGGCTGGAAAAATTTTAGAAACGTAATAGAACATGCTATCAACATTTAGCTAAGTGTCAAAGAATGCAACAAATTCATTGAATAAGGAAGTTGCTGTAACTCAGGCTAGCAACGTCCAATCTGCCCGAAACTTCAAACATTTGACAAGAGTCCTGTACTGAACACATCAACATGCCCGTACTCCATTATAGTCATAGCGCCACCCTACTGGCAACATGAAGTGTCGTGTATAACACTCGTATGGACTCCTAGCATGTGTAACAATGTTATGGAGTCCTAGCAACATATTAAAAAGTGCCAGCAAGTGATAAATAACCTGGTAGCATGCTAGAAACATACTTAAACATGTTAGCAACACTTGGCTAAATGCTAAAGCATCATATTACTGCAATGAATCACAAAGTCACTGTAATTCAGGCATACAGTGTCCAATCTGACCCAAATTGAACAAGTTTGATGAGAGTCCTGCCCTGAACACATAAATATGCCCGTATTCGATTCTAGTCATAGCGCCACCTAATGGCAACAGGAAGTGGCATGTCTAATACTGTTATGGACTCCTTACAAAATAATAAAAAGCAACAATAAGTATTTAATAGGCTGGCAACATTCTAGAAGCATACTAAAACATGCTAGCATCACTTAGCTAAGGGCTAAAGCATGCTACTAATGCAGTGAAAAAGGAAGTTGCTTTAACTCAGGCAAGCAATGTCCGATCTTCCCCAAACTTCACCCGTGTGATATCTGTTTTGTTCTGAACAAACACCCATGACCAAATTCAGTTATAGTCATAGCGCCTCCTGCTGGTAACAGGAAGTGACAAGGTTAACACTGATATGGACTCCTAGGAACACATTAAAAAGTGTCAAAAATTGTTAAATAGTCTGGCAAAATTCTAGAAGCATAATAAAACATGCTAGCTACACTTAGCTAAGTGTTAAAGCATTCTACTAAGGCAGTGAAAAAAGGAAGTTGCTGTAACTAAGGCAAGCAATGTTCGATCTGCCCCAAACTTCACACGTTAGACAAGAGTCCTGTCCTATACACATCAACATGCCTGTATACGGTTATAGCCATAGCGCCATCTACTGGCAACAGGAAGTGTCATGTGTAACACTGTTATGGACTCATAGCAAGACATCAAAAAGTGCCAGCAAGTGATAAATGCACTGGTAGAATGCTAGAAACATACTAAAACATGTTAGCAACACTTAGCTAAATGCTAAACCAGCATAATACTGCAGTGAATCAGGAAGTTACTGTAATTCAGGCATACAGTGTCCAATCATCCCCAAATTTAACAAGTTTGATAAGAGTCCTTTCCTGAACACATCAGCATGCCCGTATTCGATTATAGTCATAGCGCCACCTAATGGCAACAGGAAGTGTCATGTTTAACACTTTTATGCACTATTTGTAACACATTAAAATATTCCATTGTGTGCTAACCATGCTAGAAATATTCTAAAACATGCTAGCAACACTTGCTATTACTAAAGGATGCTATTAATACTATGAAACATGAAGCTGTTGTAACTTATGCATACCAGCATTCCCAGTCTGACCCTAATTTCACATTTTATAAGAGTCCTTGCCTGAACACAACTAAAGGCCAATATTCAACCATAAGTATAGAGCCACCTGCTGGCAACAGGAAATTACTTATTTTATACTAACTTAAACATGAGATGTCTGATCTGCCCGAAACTTTGCATATTTAGTAAGAGACCTGGCCTGAAGAGATTAACATGCTGATAATCAGTAGTAATCATAGCGCCACCTGTTTGCAGCAGGAAATGTAGCACAAATATTTACTATTTTATAAGCATATGGCCCAATGTTCACTGTTCCTCCTTTGGGCACCGGGTGGTGGTGAGCCCGGGTGCGAGGGCCCCTTCATCGCTGCTTGCAGCTTTAATTAGGGACCGAGCACCGA
Organism: Carassius auratus; assembly: GCF_003368295.1. Lineage (NCBI taxonomy): Eukaryota > Metazoa > Chordata > Actinopteri > Cypriniformes > Cyprinidae > Carassius > Carassius auratus. The sequence goes on along the minus strand of NW_020528654.1, from coordinate 9,277 downwards.
GGTGCAAGGACCCTCTTGTATCTGCTTTGTTTATTATTATTATTATTAGGGCCCGAGCACTGCAGTGCGAGGACCCTATTGGAATTGCTCCGTTTATTAGGGCCCGAGCACCGATGGTGTGAGGACCCTCTTGGAATTGCTCCGTTCATTAGGGCCCGAGCACTGATGGTGCGAGGACCCTCTTGGAATTGCTCCGTTTATTATTATCATTATTATTATTATTAGGGCCCGAGCACCGATGGTGTGAGGACCCTATTGGAATTGCTCCGTTTATTATTATTATTATTATTATTATTATTAGGGCTCAAGCCCGAAGGGGCGAAGAGCCCTATTGTTCCCCTAAGGATTATTCTTATTAGGGCCCGAGCACCGAAGGTGTGAGGACCCTATTGTATCTGCTTCGTTTATTATTATTATTATTATTAGGGCCCGAGCACCGATGGTGTGAGGACCCTCTTGGAATTGCTCCGTTTATTATTATTATTATTATTATTATTAGGGCTCAAGCCTGGAGGGCGAGAGCCCTATTGTTTTCCTTAGGATTATTTGTTATTATTATTATTATTATTATTTTTCTTCAAGGTTTCGGGGGCTTTTGGGGCCCTTAACATGCTCAAAAACTCTTGAAAATTGCCACACACCTTGGAACCTGCGGCCATTAGGGCCGGGCAGAGTCTGATACACGGGCGTGGCACAGAGGCTCTACAGCGCCCCCTGTAGTACTGAGGGCCATATATCATGCATACTTGCACGTATACATATGAAACTTGGTACATATATATAACTCATCAAACCAAACAACTTTCACACTGCATGTCATAAGCTCCGCCCAACAGGAAGTTGGCTATTTAGGGTTTTATGAAAAACACATGCTCTGGAATTTGATATACTCCTCTGAGGAACTCCACCCGTTCACCACCAAACTCGGTGAACACGATCTCAAGACATTGGGGATGCTAAATTGCGAAGAGATTTTTGATATCTCGAACGGTTTGCCCGTGGCGAGGCGTTGAAATTATGGCGAGAAATGAGAAACAGGAAATGTCTAATAACATCCACATACATTTCCTGAATTTGATCAAACTTAATTGGTTTGTTCATTGTATGATACCGATCATATATATGTGACTATTAGGAGTCAAAGTTATAGCGCCACCAACTGGCAGCAGGAAATGAATCATTTTCAAAACGCTTTGAATTCATCATCTTATTTTTACTTGATTTGCTTCAAACTTCATCAGAATAATGACAAAACACGGCCGAAGAAAATCTGTTGTGGGGATATTTATATCTAATATAGTGTTGCTATGGCAACGTGTCAAACTTGAATGTTCTGTTCTGGTGATTTTTAGGCAGATAACTAGCTCAGATTTACATGAAACTCAAAACACATATCAGTATTAGTGATAGCTAGACAATGGCAAAAGCTTTTAAAAGGGCGTGAAGGAGGCACTCTATAGCGCCACCTTTTGTCAAAAGTGGGGGGGTTAGTTTTAGCTACAGACACCAAACTTGGTACATAAATTGTTCTTTTCAAGACGGACAACTTTCTAATTCACAGTCATCAGCTACGACCAACAGGAAGTCGGCTATTTTGATTTGAATGTGTATTTTTGAGATTTTACAGTTGTGAATTAATGCATACTCCTCACAGGGGAAGTACACTATACACACCAAACTTTGTCAACATGAAGAAAAAACATTGAGGAACTTAAATTGCGAACGGATTTTGGTTAGCTTGAACGGTTTTGTCGTGGTGATTTTTTGAAATGACAGTAAAAAGGGAAACATTAATTGTCTTGTATGTTTAAATTGCAGCTTCCAAACACTTCAAAGCATTTTTTCATACAAAGATCAAATCATTCTGAGGAAATATGCATAGTTTCACGACTTTACAACACTGTATGGATAACAGAAAATTAAAAAACTGTCAGACTCCTCAACTGACAAGATCTCACTCTGGCAACTCTGTCTGTGTGAGGAAAGGGAGGGGGAGAGGGAGGGGGAGTGTGAGGGGGTTGGTGACTGTGAATGTTTGGTGACTGACAGTGTGTGTGGATTGTAGGGAGGGGCTGTCTGGCAGAGAGAGAGAGAGAGAGAGAGAGAGAGAGACCTAATCATCCCTTTAATAATCAGGAAAAAAAAAAATCTGTATTTTAAATTGTTATTGTTTTTGTTGTTGCTAATGGTGGTGGTTTTTTCCTTTCATTACAGGTTAAGAAATCTCTTAGGCCTTATCCTTTTCTGACAGTTTTAGGGATTTAAAAACATCCTAAGAATCCTTATTTGTGCTGCAAATAATAATTTCAAACTCATTTGATACTGACCTATGACAACCTGTGACGTGACATGACATTTATTAATCTCATGGATGTAACAGTAAAACTCTTCAACTGACAGATAAAGCTGCAATGCAAGCAAAACTATTTCACAAATGCTTATAGGTCATTAAAATCATTACAAAACACTAATAAATTATTTAAGGATTTGGTAACACTGTAAAATAATGTCTAATTTGTTAACATTAGTAAATGCATTGGTAACACTTTATAATAACTGCACTCATTAGCTAAGCATTAGTAAATAGTTCATGATTATAAAGCCTTTTCCCTTAATAATAGTCATTATTAAGCAGTAATACATCTATAAATAAATTGTTCTTGGTTTAAAAGCACATATATTACAAAATAGATTAAAGTCTCAGTTGTCTTATAAAATAAATGAATAAACACAACCCAGCTTGATTCAGAATTCAGAAATATTTATTTCAAGATGCAATAAAAGGAAACTGTACACTTGAATAGCTTTTGAGCGATTCTTGAAGGATTAGCATCACCTTCTCTTGTACGATGGTTTGAGGAATATATCTTCCAGATAGTACTGCCGCTCCCTATATGCAGAGTATGCAGTCTTCGTAGGGCACCAACTCCCAGAGGGGGCACCATCCCAGTTGCTCAAAAAAAACAAAAAAAACATGCGCCATTCTCCAATATGTGCTCGCGACCGCTCACACCTCATGTTTGCGGCTGAATGTTCGTAATTGATGGATAGACATCTATGCCTGGGTATAGCACATCAGCAATCCGGCACAGAGAAAAGAAAACTAAAGAAAAAAAAAACAGGCATAAAGTTGTCTTGACATTGGACATTCGAGAGTCTCAAATTTAGGGCCGGTCTCTAAAGTTACATGTGATATTGTTATACACTTTTCTAACATCAGTAGCATTTGAAGAGAATGACTTACAGTCATAAAAACAACTGTAATTGTTCATCTAGGTGACAGCTATAATGCACAATTAATTTGAATGTTTGATATTTATTACAACAAACTGTAAGTCATATGTAAATTATGCTACTTTTTCACATGGGCTCAAATGCAAATTTGAAGCTCAATAGCATTTGAGAAGAAAGACTTGCAGTCACAAAACAATTGTAATGTGTTCATATAGGTGTCAGCTACAATGCACACCTTATAAATTTTTTATAAATATAAAAATAAAGTATTACTAAAGTTATATATATATTGTTCTGTGTATGTGATTTCAAAGTCTAGATTGGTCGGATTAACCCTTTAACTGCCGCATCCCTTAAAACTTGATTGTCAGAGGGTTACTGGAAATGCTTATGCCCGCTGGGCACAGTTTTCCCGATGCCACCGGGGTGGCGTTGCACTGATGGCTTGAGCCCGACATTGCTGCTTGCAGCTATATTTATTATTATTATTATTCTTCTCCATAATGAATCGCATTTTTGAGGGCCTAAACATACTCAAAAAGTCATGAAACTTTGCACACACCTCAGAACCGGCGAAAATGTACATATGATATGGGTTTCAGAAATGGGTGTGGCAAAATGGCTCAACAGCGCCACCTATACACGTTCAACAGTGTGCGCCTCGAGGTACGTTTCATGTACATGTATGAAAATTGGTATACACATGTAACTCTCCAATACCTACAAAAAAGACTCTTGGAGCAAAATTCTAAACCCAACAGGAAGTCGGTTATTTTTAATTTTATGAGCAAATTGTGTGTCATTTTTGTCATTTCCATGCGTTGTATTTTAACGAACTCCTCCTAGAGATTTATTCAGATAAACACCAAATTTGGTATGCCTCATCTAAAGGCCTTTGCGATGTTAAATTGCGAAGATTTTGAGTTTTTGTTAATGGGCGTGTCCGTGGCGGCCTGGCGAATTTCGATGATTCGCCATGAAAAATGAATTTGCTATAACTCAGACATACAATGTCCAATCTGCCCCAAACTTCACATGGTTGATAAGACTCTGGAACTGAACAGATTGACATGCCCATATTCAGTTATAGTCATAGCACCACCTATTGGCAACAGGAAGTGTCATATTTTATGCTCCGAAGAACTACTCCTAGAAATTTTATGACATCAATGTCTTTTTTGTGGTCAGTCTAATCTAAAGGCCTGTGCAATGTTAAATTGTGAAGATCTTGAGTTTTCGTTAAAGGGCGTGTCCATGGCGCGGTGACAAAGTTCGATGTCTCGCCATGGGAGTAGAAGTTGTTGTAACTCAGGCATAAAATATCAGATCTTGCCCAAACTTCACATGTTTGATAAGAGTACTGACCTGCCCACATCTGGAGGCCAATATTCCATTGGGTGTGGCAAAATGGCTCGATAGCGCCACCTATACACTTTCAATGGAGTGCGCCTCGAGCTACGTGTCACGTACATGTACAAAAATCGGTAGACACATGTAACACACCAATATCTACGAAAAGGTCTCTTGGTATGAAATCCGAATCCCAACAGGAAGTCAGTTATTTAGAATTTTCTCTGCAAAATTTGTGTTGTTTTGGCCATTTTCAGAGGTTGGACTTTAACGAACTCCTCCGAGAGATTTATTCAGATCAACACCAAACTTGGTCAGTGTAATCTAAAGCCTTTTGCGATCTTAAATTGCGAAGATCTTGAGGTTTCATTAAAGGGCGTGTCCATGGCGGCCTGACAAATTTCGATGTTTCGCCATGAAATAGGATGTTGTTGTAACTCAGGCATAAAATTTCGATATTTCGCCATGAAAAAGGAAGTTGCTGTAACTCAGACATACAATGTCCAATCTACCTCAAACTTCACATGTTAGATAAGACTTCTGCCCTTAACAGATCTACATGCCCATATTCAGACATAGTAATAGCACCACCTGCTGGCAACAGGAAGTGTCATGTTTTACACTGCAAAGAACTACTCCAAGATATTTTATGACATCAACATTTTATTTTGGTCAGTCTAATCTAAAGGTCTTTGCAATGTTAAATTGTGGAGATCTTTAGATTTTGTTAAAGGGCGTGTCCATGGCGCCATGACAAAATTTGATGTCTCGCCACAGCAAGATAAGTTGTTGTAACTCAGGCTTGAAATGTTCGATATTCCCCAAACTTCACATGTTCGATAAGACTCCTAGCCTGAACACATCTGAAGGCCAATATTCCATTATAATGATAGCGCCACCTATTGGCAACAGGAAAATTGGCACATATAAATGACTTTGACATATTTCACTTATATTAACGATTTGAAATGCATATTTCTCACCTTCACCTTTTTACTAAAGCCACACGATTGCTGTGAGCCCGGGTGCGAGGGCCCGTTCATCGCTGCTTGCAGCTTTAATTATTATTATTAGGGCTCAAGCCTGGAGGGCGAGAGCCCTATTGTTTTCCTTAGGATTATTTGTTATTATTATTATTTTTCTTCAAGGTTTCGGGGGCTTTTGGGGCCCTTAACATGCTTAAAAAGTCTTGAAAATTGGCACACACATTGGAACCTGCGGCCATTAGGGCCGGGCAGAGACTGATACACGGGCGTGGCACAGGGGCTCTACAGCGCCCCCTGGAATACTGAGGGCCATATATCATACATACTTGCACGTAGACACACGAAACTTGGTACACATGTAGATCTCATCAAACCAAACAACTTTTGTACTGCATGTCATAGGCTCCGCCAAACAGGAAGTTGGATATTTAGGGTTTAGTATTCATATTTTTCGTCAAAGTTGTGGGGGCTTTTGGGGTCCTTAACATACTCAAAAACTCTTGAAAATTTGCGCACACTTTGGAATCTGTGGCCTTTAGGAGCCTGCAGAGGCTGGGACCCGGGCGTGGCACAGGGGCTCTATGGCGCCCCCTGGAACACAGTCATAAATGTTGATGTATAGCTCACACATACTTGCTCGTATTAATATGAAACTCAGTACACATATAGATCTCATCGTGCTGAACAACTTTCTTACTGCATGTCATTCGGCTCCGCCCAACAGGAAGTCAGCTATTTAGAGTTATGTAAAAAGCGCATGCTCTGGAATTTGAAATACTTGTCATAGGTTTTTTTGCCGATTGCCACCAAATTCGGTCAACATGATCTCAAGACATTGGGGATGAAAAATTGCCAGGGGATTTTTGATATCTCGAACGGTTTGCTCGTGGCGAGGTGTTGAAATTATGGCGAGAAATGAGAAACAGGAAGTGTCTAATACCATCCACATACATTTCCTGATTTTAATCAAACTGCATCAGATTATTCGTTGTATGATGTCGATCGCATATATGTGACTATTAGGAGTCAAAGTTATAGCGCCACCAACTGGCAGCAGGAAGTGTGTCATTTTCAAAATGATTTGAATTCAGCATCTTATTTTTACTCGATTTGCTTCAAACTTCATCAGAATAATGTTAAAACACAGCCGATATAAATCTGCTGGGGGGATATTGATATCTAAAAATATTGTTGCCGTGGCAACATGTTAAACTGGAATACTTCTCAGGTGATTTTGAGGCATATAACATGCTTAGAATTTCATCAAACTCAGAACACATATCAGTATTTATGATAACTAGACACTGGCAAAAGTTCATAAGAGGGCGTGGAAGAGGCACTCTATAGCGCCATCTTTTGTCAAAAGTGGCGGGGTTAGTTTTAGCTACAGACACCAAACTCGGTACAAAAATTTTTCTTATCAAGACGGACAACTTTCTAATTCACAGTCATCAGCTACGATCAACAGGAAGTCAGCTATTTTGATTTGAATGTGGATTTTTTTTTTACATTTAGCTGTGAATTAATGCATACTGCTCAGAGGAGAGTAACACTATACACACCAAACTTTGTCTACATGATGCCAAAACATTTTAAACAACTTAAATTGCCAATGGATTTTGGATAGCTTAAACGGTTTTGTCGTGGTGATTTTTTTAAATGACAGTAAAAATGGAATTATTAATTTTCCTGCATTTTTAAATCCCAAACACTTCAAAACCTTTTTTCGTACAGAAAAAAAGTCATTCTGAGTAAATATGGATAGTTTCACGACTTTACAACACTGTATGGATAACAGAAAATTAAAAAACTGTCAGACATCTCATCTCACTCTGTCCCTCTGTTTGAGTATGTGTGCTTCAGACTTCCATTGTCTGAGAGAAATAGCGCCCCTACAGGTTCAATTCCCGGACTTTTACTTTCACTTTTAAATAGGTTAAAAATACAAATAAATACTTAGATTTAATTCACACTGACAAGCTAAACCAACATATCTGATTATTACCGTTCAGGGCTCATGGATAAATTATTTCTGGCCAGAGATACGTGAGAAATAGGAGAGATGAATCACCGCTGTGATCACGAGCGTCTGGAGTAAAGAGCTCAGAAAAAACGAATTTATTCCTGTTTTAAAGCTTTTAAAAAATAAATTATTACAGCGATATCACACAATCAACCAATTAGAACACACCAAGAGCTAAATTCAGATGTTTTTGAACTGTTTGTGTGAAAATGAATTATTTGCGGCTGCCTATCTGAAATCACCGCCTCCGATCAGCGCGTACAGTGTCGAGCTCAAAACACACGAATGTATTCTTGTTTAAGAGCTTTTTTAAATAAAATATTACCACAAATGCACACAATAAACCCATTGTAACACTACAAGAGCTAAATGCAGGTGTTTGTGACCCGTTTAAGTGTGCAAGACTATTTGAAAGCGCAACTGGCAGAATAACATATATCTCTCGAGCTGCAGGATTCTGCCTTTCGTCGTACGAACGAACACATCACGGACAAGATTATTTCAAAATACATAATAGCTTGGCGACCATAAACGACAACAGCCACGTGAACATTAACTGTTGAGAAATATATCTGAAATGGATCTACTGGATTTTAATATTAAGTGACCGCATATACCAGCTGCTTCTGTCTTCAATTTTGATCTATATAAAAAATGAAACTCATTCATCTTGGCTGCTTTTTTTAATGTGTGTACGTATTTATTTATTTATTTATTTATTTATTTATTATTTTGCTCTAACAAGAATTAATCTATATTTAATTAAATCAATTACATTTTATTTTACATTTGATTTGTCCATTTCTGCATCTAAACGCCTAAAAACCTAAAACATGCTCTATTATACTATTGTTAGCAATTTCTTTATCTTCCAATTTATCTGGTGTACACTTTTATTTTCATAATAAACTTGTTTGTTAGATTATACACAGTTACAGTGGTCTATAATAAATATTGACAGGTTTTTATTCAAGCTGTTTAGAATGATTGCAGTAGGCAAATGTTTTGAAATGTAAATAAAATAAAAAACATTAAATAAATAAATAAATAAAAAACATTGGAAAAGAATAACTGTTGTACATTTTTATACATTTTGTATAATTTCATAGTTTATGCATTATAGTTATAAAAACAAATAAATTTAGCCACTCACATAAAATCTTATAGGCCTTATCTTTTCTGACAGTTTTAGGGATTTTTTAAAAATCCTAAAAAACCTTATTTGTGCTGCAAATAATAATTTCAAACTCAAACAGTAAATATTCAGTTCATGCTTTATAAAGCCTTGTCCCAATATTAATAGTCAGTAGTAAGCAGTTTATAAATACAGCTATAAAAAGCTTGTTCTTGGGTTATAAGCACATTTATTAAAAAGGAGAGTAAAGGGTCAGTTATCTTCCTATGAAAAAAAAAAAAAAAAAAAAAAAAAAAAAACAACAACACAGATTGATACAGAACTCAGAAATTTTATTGTGGATTTATGATAAAATCAGCCTGTAAATGAATTCATACTCCTCCAAGAAGACACAAGTTCACAGCAAACTTTTTTAACATGAAGCTAATATACTGAAGATGTTAAATTGCGAATGGGTTTAGGATAGCTTAAATGGTGTGGCCATAGCGATTTATTAAAGTAACATAAAAAAATACAATCGTTATTTTACTATATCATAATTTTTTATAA